>NW_017806158.1:1154355-1299180 GCF_001891065.2 Hippocampus comes
GTGATCTGATTAGTTGAAGCTTTCATACACGTCCAATCGCAGGGCTGTTTACAAACGGAAAACGGAGAGACTGTTCGGGAGAGCTCGTGAAAACTCGACGATAAGGTACCTGACCGCCCCTAAAATTTTCTCAACGGATTTAGACGATTCACAAAAATGATCAATTTAAGAAATAAAACGGCGGATTTCCGCGGATCCGCGGAAAATTGCCATGTATGATGTTTTATCGGTCGGTATCAGTCATCTCGTGCTCTTCAACAATCTCATTTGATCATCTTTTCTCATTTGTCGTTATTATGACCAATCTCTGCACCATTTCGAAGCAGTGCGATTACGGAAGTCTGAAACAAGCCTGGAGGCATCGGTTTCATTTGACCATCCCTTTCTTTTTTTTCTGTGCTTCCCGAGTTTGTTTTTGCCTGCGGTTTCTGCTGTGACCTTTTGTTGCTACTCGTGTCCCTTGTTTTTAGAAGCTTTGCTGAGATTCTACGTTGTTACTTTTTTTTTTGTCCATCTTGGCTGAGAATTTTTTTTTGCTCCTCTTTCACACATGGGAGAATACGACCCCTCTGTGAATTTTTACATGGCAGCAGCGAGAATGTAGGCAGTCTCTGGATTGAGAATTTTATTCTAAGAGGATGTGAATATTAATTACACATCATTCCTGACTTTATTAATTAATGAGCCTGCTCTGTTGTTTTGAAAGCATTTTTAATTTGACAACAGAGATGAATATGTTCCTGTCGACATGATTTTACGCTTCTTACGCTCTCGTGTTGTCTTCACCAACACAGTTTAACCCCCCCGCCCCCCCCACACACACACACATACACACACCACATTGAAATAACAAGACTGCAGATGAATACGATATGTAGGTGGCGAGGTTTATTATGCTGTGTCAGCATAACTGTTATCATCCTCCTTTTAAATGTTTCTAAAAGCGTGACTCCGGTGAAAGTGAGCAGCCTTGGGTTTATTTCATTTACGTCACCTCTCAACCTTTGCCTGAGCGGAGTCAAAATTCCAGCAATGATCACATTCAGTAACAAGTTGTTACTGTCGGTGTGTGTTCTTTAGTGATGACTTTCCACTTGATGTCAGTGATGTTTGGAATTAAATTACCCTGCCAAACGGAGTACTGTATTTACATTTCTCCGTGGAGAAAAAAAAATTGTAACATCAACAAACATCTCGGAATGATTCGTTTTCGACCTGCCTCTGTATTATATTTTCCGGTAATGGTGTCGATCGAACAAGATGCCGAACAGACTCCATTTGAGTGAATCAAGAAACATTTTGGTCGCCCCATTTCAGCAACTCATTCTTTTGTCATGAAATATATGCATCCAGTTTTTGGAACACGAGCTGATAAATTTGACATGCTATTGTTTAAAACTTCAAGAAATCACTGGTGTCAATACATTTAACTGCTGTTTAGATTATTATTTGCCTAGAACGTCAGTGCTTACGCTCGCCGCATAACACACGGATCAAAACGCGTCACCATTTTTACACATCAGCATACTGACCATTCCTCTGCTTTCGAAAGACATTGAAGAAACAATTACTCCGCCCAATTAAACCACAATGGGGCATTTCTTGAGACTGCATCACGTGACCATACCTCACAGTCAAGTATATCTTCTCCACATCAATGTACAGCTTGTAGACATCTCAATTTGCGCATTCTTTTACTCATCATCTCAACTCAGATCATTGAGGTGATGTTTTCTTGTGACGTGTGATTATTTGTTTCTTAATTTCAAGTCTTGTCAATATTTGGTTGCTCGAGAGCATTATTGTGAAAGCACCGAACGGTAAGATTGTCCGGGACTGTTTGGCACCCTGGCCATCATCACATTGTTTGGTTCAAACGGCAATAACGGCGCCATCTGATGCAGACGGAGCCCTGAATCAGCACTTAACCCTCAATTTAGTCGTCTCAGATGGAGCTTGCTCCCTTGACAGTCAGGAAATCTGCTGCAGATGTTGATGCAGAACTGGAAATATTTTTCCTCCTATCGTCATTACTGAAAAGTTCTTTTGTTTTTGTTTTTTTTTACTAGAATGATGTAATTGCATGCCATTAATCCCCAAATCCTCATTGTCATCAGAAACAAACGTGTAGAATTTTATTGAACATATCTTGAGCAAAATAGTCATTCATTTCCTGACTCCGGGCTCTTGTAAATCCATAACCTCCGCATGCACCAGACCTTATGTCATGTAAGGGTGGTGGGGTGGGCGGCTTCATTTGGAAGTAATCAAAGCAATGAGCCCCAAGAGGAATTCCAATAACCCAGTTGGCGCCACAAACAAGAAAACAAGACTCAAGCCTTTGGTCAGCTGGGTTTCGAGTCAGCAAAGTCACACACCACAATTGTCAAGCTGACAATGAATTAGTGTTGACTGTGAAGTTAATGTGATGTCCCGTGGAAGTGGCGAAAGTAGGAAAAATGAAAAAGTATTTCTGACAGCATTTGGTTATTTGAGAAGAGATTGTTGAAATGTAATCATTGATTCAGAATCGTTTAGCGCTGCTTTGCAATGTAGCTAATCTTTGATTATTTCTTTCACGCTACCAGAAGCTAAGGCTTTCGAGATCCATTTAAGTTGACCTTTAAAAGTTTGTCTCACCCCTTCTGAAAATCACAACCTTGAAATTACTTTAGATTAGTTTTTACTTAAAACAGCATTTGAAATAGAGATGGGAACTTTGTATCAGGATGAATAGTTATCAACCTCGGGGCAAACACTGAACCAAATCAGTAAAATGACTCGGGATAAAGTATGACTCTTCTTTCCAATTTGAATATTGCGAGAGTTGTTTAGCCACTAAGGAAGACACTCTACTGGAAACCAGATCCTCTCACTTGCAGTCATTGTTATTGTCGAGTAAATTACAGTTTTCCAAGGTATCCAATATAAGACCTGTCAATATTGAGTTTTTCCCCTCTTTGACCCCCGCCCAAAGACTTGAGAGCCAAGGGAGCAGAGAGCTCTCAGCAGGCTTCCCGATCCCTTGTGACAGGCAGCCTATTAACAAAACCAGTTCGCTTTCTCCTCTGTCTGGTTCCTGTAGTCCCTGGGCTTGTCACAGTGGGGAACGGTTGGATGAAGTTGAGTAAGAGCCTGAAGTATAAGAAGCGTTGCAGTCATTGTGGACTAAGCCTCCCCTCTCTTCTTCGAGGAATACCTTCTCTGCTTGCACTCTATGGTGAGGGCTGTGTGTGCGCACGCGCTCTGAGTATCAGTCAACCTCTATTGAGGACTATCGAGCACCGAGGTCGCTTTAACCCTGCCATGCACCAATAATGATAACCTGCAACCTGACTAACATGATAAGTTGTCCGCTGTAGTAGCCGCTGTCCCTGAAAGGGTTAAGTCACATTCGAAATGAATCGCTTACCACCGATCGATACGATATGTTTCACTGTTTACTCTAAATGACAGCATAGCTGGTACTTGATACATTTTAAGTGAAATAAAAAACACTTTTCTATCAAATAAACTGTATTCATCAAGCTAGTCTTGGATAAACATTCAATAATGTATTTATACGGCTCTCTATAATTGGCAAACGACTGCTGTGGAAAAAAAAATATGAATATCTATGCCAGCTATTTAGTAACAGGCGGAAAAATCTAAAGGTCTCCCACAAGATGACAGAAGGTCCATTTTCAACCTACGTATCCGCTTTTTTGTCAATTG
Source organism: Hippocampus comes (assembly GCF_001891065.2). Lineage (NCBI taxonomy): Eukaryota > Metazoa > Chordata > Actinopteri > Syngnathiformes > Syngnathidae > Hippocampus > Hippocampus comes. The sequence goes on from NW_017806158.1 coordinate 1,158,070, forward strand.
TTTTGCTAAGTAGCATGCCGTGAATTTTTCTCCAATGTGAAATATGTGCCATGGCCCAATAAAGGTTGGGGGAAACGCTGCGCTAGATAAACACGTAGCAGACATCACTCGGCAAATGTGAGTTCACACAGTTAATATTGGATGGATTCAGCGGAGGCAAGAGGAGGATGTAAAAGCTTCGGAGCCATTAATATCTGTAGAAGAGAGGATGTTTCTGGTGGCGCTGAGTGCTGTTTCAGACAACCACTTAACCTCCGTGTTGCTGTAAACCGCAAAATCTGCACAAGCACAGTCCTACTTGTTTGCCTTTCGGAGCAATTCGAAGAGTCATAAAACAGAATTCAAAACGTGATCTGACAGGACCTGAAAGATTTCACACCAGCAGCGGCTCGAGATGGTAGCAGGATAACGTTGGTATCAAAATTAGCTTTGAGCAGGAGAGCCGAGGAGGGTTTTCATTTGTGTTGAAATGGCTTTCGTTTTTTTATGGAGCAGACGGACGCGCCTCGTGAAGGATTGAGAGGTCTGTTAGCTTTCATTCCTTTCACTAAAATTTTAATCCGGAACGATCAAAGCCAAGTGACCCTAGCAGGCAAACCTTGGTCGGTATAATACGAATCTGATGAACAATACACAGTATTATGGTTTTTCCACGGCGTGAGAGGGTTTATCGACGCACGTGACTAAAGAGCAGCTTTTCAACGTATTGTGTCTTCTTTGTTTGACAAAATAAGAGCTGGGTACAGTATTTATTTTGAGATAAACTCTGTGGCAAATGGGCAGAATCTTTTATGGGTTTTTGCGAACAGTTGAGACAACTAAGCGATGACAGGAGATAGATGATAGAGCAACAGCGTCCCTCCACACTTGTCATCACAAGAACAGAGATGAAACTTCCCTGTGCAGAATGACTACCCGCATAAAAAAGCCAAAGACACTTCTCACTTCAAGATAAAGACTTTTGAACGGAACCAAGACTCGGGATTCTATTTTTGTAGACTGGCATATGTGCACTTGGCAAGAAAAAAAAAAAAAAAAGCCGGGACAAGTCGTGGTTACTGTGTTTGGGGAATTTGGAACACTGCGATGCACCATGCTGAAGGGCTTTTTTTTTCCATGACCCCGGTGCACCTGACAGTTTGGTGACAGAAAGTCGACTAGACCTTAGACCAGCTAAAAGCAGGTCTAAGTTGTGGCGCAGATGGTGTAATGCGATTTTTGGTGGATTTCAACGAAGCAAGTGCAGATAGAAGTTGGTCATAATTCGAATAATGATTTGTTAGAGGCCGGCACACTTGGCCATTTTTAATCCAGTGAATTACTTTGGAGATGCAATACACAACGACTCAACATAACCAGTTGCTCGTCTTTTTGTGGCCAGCATCCACAGTGATTGAAGGCCCCTTCATTGCTGGCCATTGTTTCGCTTCAGGTTACGATCACTGAGTATGTGTCTCATCCCAAACTCATGGTTGACAACACATAAGGATTAGCAATCCTAATTTTTCAAAAAGGTTGAACATTTACTGTTGTCAGAGGGAAAAAAAATCCTTTCTGAGCACATTGGGGAGGAAAAATCACTCTTAATGCACCCACAGTATAATCCATAATATTACGAGGCGTCTTTGCCGACTTAAATCGGAAGCGAGGAAAAATTGCTAAAATGTTGACCTTTAGCTTGATATGCAAGTAGCCCCTTATATCTTTTCCTTCTTCAAAAATATCTTTGAAACCGTCTTGGCGTCTCGCCGCAAATTCCATTTCAGGGTCAAAGAAACACTCAAGCTTTTGCCATCTGCAGATTATTCACGCATTTTATAGTCATTTGATGCAGAGAATATTCTTGAGTGGATATATCAGGCTAAGTGAAATTTCCTGCAGAGGATGTTTGCTCTATCATTTCTTGTAACTTGTATTTCTTGTCCAGATCCACAGCAGTGAAGCTTTCTCCAAATTCACCTTGTCGGCATCTTTTCCCCTCCGGCTCTGGCAAGAAAATAAATGAACTGCTATTGCTGTCTGTGTGCCATGCCTCTTCCACAGTGCACCGAGGTTATGTTTAATGAAACAAACATCAACCCTCCCCACAAGCGATGTGCTGCGGTCATCTTGCGATGCGCTTGTCCTCAGATGACTGGTGCGGGGATGAGGGAGAGTAAGCCGACGTGGGAAGGAGACAGGGGAGCCGCTTCAGCTCGTGCGAGACACGGCATCCTCTCACAAATCAATGAGTATTGTTAAATAGAAAAGCTAATTGGACAAGTGTGATTAAATGAACCAGACTGTCAGCCAAAGGCGGGCGTTTCGGGGGTCAAGTTTAAGACAGGCTTATGCAAAATAGATGAAGACAATGGTGGAGTGGCTGGTTTGGTTATGAGAAAATGTTGTTGAACTTGCCATTTTAGAAAATAATAAAACAGCTACCGCGTGTGGGAAAACAAAAAGCCTTGCAAATGTGTCTCAAGTGTAGGCAGTCACGGTTACAACAATTTGTTGATTTTCTGCAACAAAATGGACATTGACACCTCTGCTTTATCTAGTGGAATGGAATTACCTAGGCTGGATTTCACAGCGTGGTTCAAATGACACAGTTACTATCCAGACATCTATTTTTATAGAAGACGGGGATGCACAGGTTAAATGTACCTTCTGACATTGAGTGGAAAGAGCATTGGACATAATTGGCATTAATCAATCGATCAGTTCTGCAATTAATTTTCGGATTCTTCCTTTTTCCGTAAACCCAACAAGCCACCGGCAACTGCTTAGCGACGTCAGCCTCCCACCCCGCTGTCGACGATAACGATTAGCCGCGTGACAGCCACCATCTGACGCCCACATCCCCTCTCCTGGCGACGATCACGTGTCGTCGTGTGAAGGGAGCTGTCCGCCCAAACCCACACCAAGACAAACCTCCCCACGCCCTGGCTGTTATTTGGTGGGCCGTAACAGCCAGTATGATAAACAATGACTTCCCAGCCACGTTGTTTCCTTGCTATGATGTGAAAGTAATGGATATACATAAATTGACGTTGACTGTAAGAATCAAACGTTCTACTCTAAAGACAGATTTCTATAAAATTTGCATTCAGACTCCTGACAATCCCTGGCTATCACACAGGGAAATAATTCCCAAACAGCACTGCAGTGCCCCAAAATGACGCTGGCCCACCAGGCATCTGCTTTCTGCGCCAGCTGGCCAGTCCAGCCCTGGCTACCACGTTATAGCTCTTAATGTGGCCTTTTGCTCTTTACGCTTGGTGTTGATACATTCAGTGCTCACTTCTGACTGCTTTTACCTATTTCTTTTGATGGCAGCGCGGGCACCGGCAGCGGCTCCTCTTGTCTGGTTGAGAGGGAAGAAATGTCATCTGTCCTGTATGTTGCACATACAACGCATTTGACAATAAAGTTGTACTTGACTTGACTATTGAGATCAAATCTTTTTGAAGAAGTAAAATGATCCAGTGAGAGACACGCTGCATTAAACGTACGTGAGGAACATCAACAGGAGGAGGGAGACGATAGGAGGGAGGACTAGTGGCGCAACACTGCCCCCATGTGAGAGCAATCGACGGCTCGGCTGAGCTGTATATCAAAGCTCCTCCTCTCTTTATCTCTCCTGGCAGGCCCCTATCAGCAAAAATCCATTACATGCATCATCCGTGTTTGACACCTGCTACTGCGAGCAGGACTCTTTTATGGCAAAAGGCTTTATGTGGCTTTCTGTTTGTCACGCTTAAATCCCCATGACTCAAACCCCTGACACATTCCCTCCTTGTTTACAGCGAGGAGCCTGCTGCCAGTACATTTCATGTCAGTCAGCAAAAGCACAGCAATCGTGCTGCCAAAAGGATGTCAGGGAGCGAGTCGGACAGTCCAGCTCTCCTGCGAAGACCGGACTAGAGAACCAGCTTGTTTTCTTACATAAGAGGGGTGGCCTTTATTTGTACTTGGTAAAAGAGGTTTTGATAGCGATAATGTTATTCAGATGTTACTGACCTTTCTCTTGACATGTGTGCTGGCTGTTTTCAAAGGGCACCCACAGGAAGAAAAAAAAAAGTTGGGCCTAGAATATATTTTTGTAATGCAAGTAAGGCTAATTTGAACGTATCAATTTCAAGATTGTCAATAAAAAAGTGGCAAACAGACAATCGGTGGGGGAGAACTTTTAGACTGCTTCTCACTTTAATGCAGTGATATTGTCGATAAATCGTCAAATACATTACCATATATAGCTATTATGCCTGCCAAACAATTGTGCGGCAACAGTGTCAGAAGGCTTGCACTGCATTTTTGCCCTGGCCATTTTGTATTCATTATCCGGCGACGAGAGAATATCTTTAAGTTAGAGCAGCTCCTACATGTGCAATTTAATTCTGCGTAAAGAAGCCTTTCATGGTTTTAATAACAATGATAAGTACATTAAAAGCCAAATCACTACATAACGTTCACTACGGGGAATCTAAATATGTTGGCTACGGATGTTCCACGGCTCTCATCCTGACGTGATAGCGGCAGGAATAAAAGTAAGCTCTACATTTCCTTGTTTAGCACGATAGGAGCTTTGTTCTTAAAAATAGACTGTCTTGTGTTTCCAAGTCAGTGTGGAATAGTGAGAGCAATGAGAGATGATCAAAGAGGTCTCTTTTGACTCACTTACAGTATAAAAGGAGGTGGCGAGACGAGGATAGTGCCCGGAAAAATACAAGTTTCACACAGGGAAATTGTTCCCGGCACATTTCCAGCAAATCACGTTAGATTGAGTCACCGTGGCGACCACTGAAGCTAATTTTCAATGTGCTCCCTTTAATGATTTGGAAAATGTTTGTCTCTTGTGATTGCTGCACTTGCTGTGCAAATATTCAAATTGGCTCTCTCAGTTTGTGCCCTTAAAAAGGGGCTGAGGGATAGCACTCAATTAGTATTTTAGACTGACGTACCTCATTGGTCAACACCCCAAAAAATGAAAACAATAAATTTGCTTTCAAAACGGGGAAAGGATTCACCTAATTTAGTTTTATTTTCATTTTTTTCAATTAAATCAAATCTGACTCCTGTGAACCGGAGCCTTTCCTCCAAGGTACACCTGCACGGTTAGCTTTAATTACAGGCTGCTTCAACGCGTCTGAGCAGTTTGCATCGTGACAGCTGCCTGCCTGCATAATTTATTGAACAGGAGTGTGTCAGTGAATTTGACTTGGTGGGTGACAAGGTAGCCCCCTTCACCGTAATGCTTCATGATATTCTCCCCTCCACACCAGCAGAGATGATTAATGGCAAGCTGTCAGCACAGCGTGAAATCGATGCCTTATACACTCTTTTTGTCTCTGCCTGTCTTCCTCATTTTCAAATTTACACCCACTTAACACCCAAGTGTGTAACATTAAACTAAAAGGAGATACTTCCATCTCCACAGGACAAAGACTGCCACAAATGGGTCGACGCGTCAGGAGCTGTCTGCATGAGTGGAATGCCTTATTTAGAATGTCTCTACACAAATGGACATTTAGAGATAGTGTGACTCGAGAAAATAATGTTGAAGGCTCGAGCTGGAATATATTGCTGGGCATTTCTATTAAAACACAGTATGTGTCGATGGATGGTGCAACAGTATTAAAGTCTGTCTGACTCAGTTGTAGGCAATCGAACAGATCTTTTCATTCTCTAGACTGCTAGGGTTACTTTGAGTTTGAGAGATTACCGTATTTTCCGCACTATAAGGCGCGTCGGATTATAAGGCACACCTTCAGTGAATGGCCTATTTTAAAATTGTTTTCATATATAGGGCACACCACATTATAGGGTGCATAGAATAGAAGCTACAATAGTGGCTGAGGTTGCGTTATGCATCCACTAGATGGAGCTACGCTATAGGGAATACAATGCAAGACAGCTTTATTCATTTAGCGCTAGACAACCACTGCAGCTGTAACAAAGCGCTTCAGAGAACATTCAGAATATTGATCCACATATAAGGCGCATCGGATTATAAGGCGCACTGTTGGCTTTTGTGAAAATTGCTTTTAGGTACGCCTTTTAGTGCGGAAAATACGGTCCCTGCCAATCACAGTACTGACAGACAACAAGGGATACGTACAGGCAACATGAGAGTCTCTCATCAGATTAGCATTCGGACCAGAAAGTTTCCGATCCTGGCTCGTGTGTGGCATTTGCATGTTTTCTTTGTGCTTGTCTTAGTTTGCTTGGGTAACCTGGCTTCTTCACGCGTTCCAAAAACATGCATGCATATTGGTATCATCGATGACTAAATTATTCGCAGGTGTGATTTTTTTTTTTTTTTGTCTGTGTGTCGCAATGACACACAGTCAAATTAGTGATAGTCCTAAACATTTGCTGTGATTGGTTATCAGTAGAGGTTGATTCTATTTCAGTTTTGTGAAATAAAAGCTGTGTTGCATGACAAAACACGGGTGCAAGTATTCATGTCAACTACAAAAAATATTTTCATTGTAATCTTTTTTTTCCCCAAGAGACCATCAAGCAAACACCCTCCTGTCCGCTATTGAGCCAAAATGTGATGATTACCAATTCAGAGTGTTTGTGGAACCCCTGTCCATGTTTGCGCCTGGAGCATGGAAGTCTCATTCTAGCTTTTGATTGCCTGACCAAGAGGTGTCCAAAAGTGAAAAAAAGAGTTCCTTTCCTCATGGTACGGCTTATTACAGATTAAATGAATTTCATCAGGCTAGCAGCTTTAGCCATCACGGTTGATAATATCCGCCTTTCATAAAGCTGCTCATTTCTTTTATTTGCACTTTGTCGTTCCTGCCGTCTGCAAGTGGAAAGCTGGTCGCCATAATCACCACTAATAAATTAAGCCCTATACAGCTGTCACATCTCATTTGGACTCATTTGCACATTATTGTGTTTGTTTATGTTCAGGATGGTTGAGGGGAGGAAAAAAAAAAAAAGCTTTGACTGGCAAATTGCTCGAATTAATGGATTTTGCTAACATCGTTATTTCCTGGGGAATAAAACGTTTTCTCAATTTCCTCTGGCAGAATGGCAACATGGTGGACAAATCCTGAGCTCCGAGAACAGCTGTTAGGCTTCAACACACATCTTTAAAACATAGCTTAGCTATTCGTGGGTGTACATGTGCATGTGTGCCTGGTTGTTTCGACTCTCTTCCACTTTCAAATTGACCCAATACACCCACACATACCCCAAGTGCCCTCCGCGTCTTGGTGCATCCACATTGGGTATAAAATTTGTTTTTTTTTTCTTTTTGTGATAATTTTAATTATGTATTACGATGCTACTTATTACTATCATGGGGTACAAACAATCCAATAATGGAGCACCGGAGAAAGAAACTCACAAATGTCGGGTGGAAGTATCCCAAGTATACATTTTCTTCCTTGACGAGTGGGCTCTCTATAATTTTGAAAAATCGGTGTGTATACCCCGTTTCATGAGTCAAAAGCCTCTTGGAAAAGATCTTAAAAACAATTTTAGACAGTTGTATTATGCAACCATATTTACGCAAAAAATACACACAGGTATTCATATATTCTTGGGGAAACGCAAGAAAGCGGATGTCTCTCTCAAATGCTAAAACCAGTCATCCCTTTGCCAGTTAAAGAAACGGCAAGAGAGAGGAAAGAAAAAGAAAAACCTCATGATTTGTATTGTAAAGAGTGAGTCTAAAATTATTGTTATTTCCACTGCAATTACTGTTTGTGTCATAACAATCTGCTTTGTCAGGATCTCAAGTTAAATCCATCTGGTTTAGTGGTTTAACCAAAGACTATCAACTGCCTGCTAGCGTGCACTGACCTGAACAAGAAGCTGGCTGGCTGGCTGGCTGGCAAGAACAGCCCCGCCGCTTGCATTCATCAATCACTCTTATACCGTCATCACAGACCTCACAAATCACCGCTCTGCTCTAAAAGTCATTTAGCTCACAGCCAGGCACATTAATCCAGTTCTGACGACACACTGACAGTAAACACAGTGGATTGCATTCTGTTTGTGAATGAAACTCACCTTTAGTGGATGTGTAGCCCCGATTTGTATCGGGAGGGCAGGGACCAGGTTGTCGAGCTTTATTGGTGTGGTTTACCATATTTCCCGGATTATAAATCAAACCAGCCATAAAATGCATCATTAGAAAAAAATATCTATCAGTCGCACTGGAGTATAAGTCACAGTTTGGGGGGAAATTTATTTGATAAAATCCAACACCAAGAACAGACATGTCATCTTGAAAGGTAAATACAAATATAAATAGAACTGGCTGAATAAGTGTACGCTATGCTAACGTGTGATGACGCAAAAACAACGAGCTGAGAACGTGCCTGGCATGTTCACGTAACATATTAAGAGTCACTCAGATAATTTTCCAAACCATCAGTGTCACTCCAAATCACTAATTTCAATGAAATCTTCATCCTCTGTGTCAGTTTTAAACAACTCCGGAGGTAGAAGATGCGGCGCTCCCTCTTCTATGTCGCTTATGTCAGATTCATCGACGATTTATCAACACAAAGCCTAGAGCGCCCTCTTGCGGTTTACTGTGAAAATAACATCTTATATGATATAAAGTGTTGATCATTTCACACATACATCGCGCCAGAGTATAAATCGCACCCCCGGCCAAACTATGACAAATAATATGATTTATAGATCGGTAAAATACTTCCATGCATATCCATTTTCCATGTCTTAGCAGTTCATAAGGTGTGTAGAGTTTTGGGCGGGAAAAAAAATCTACTTGGAACAAAGCTTGCAGCAACCTTGCCCATCTAACGCCTTGTTTCTTGTCTCGTCAACATGACTTCCTTTGATAGTTGACTGTGTCTTGCTTTTCACCAGAGGTCTCACGCTGTTGTAACACCTTCATACACAGCACCTTGTTGATGCCGTCGGTGAAGACACGGCACAAAAGATTTAAGAGGCCGGGAGGGAGAGGAAACATTGTTTTCCCATCAAGGAAGGAAGGAGAAGCCGTGATAATGAGGAGAGACAAGGCAGGGGATGCTAATTAGGAAGCTGAATCCTCTGTAGCTTCTAAAGCGCTGCACACTACTCTCTTTACTTTGGTTTGCCTTGCCAGTAGTTGTGAGACCACGCCGCGTAAGATGTCACTACACCATTAAACAATTGATTGTACCAAACCGATTTAAACAAGGGCAGTGTAGCGCAGAATCAACAGGTTCTAAAGCTTTTCAAGCAGATAAATACAGGATGTGTTCTACACTTGAGCATTAAAAGAAGTGGCTGAATCCTAAATCCAAATTATTTGAAACTACTCAATTTCAGACAGTGCATGGACATCACAAACGGTGTAACGGTTCCGCATCATGTGCAGGCAACATACGTTCAGTTCTCACTCGGCAACAATGTGATGTGAGTTGGGTGTTGCTTGACTTTCGCTCTAAGTCGGTTGGGATAAACTTCAACTCACTGAAATCCTGAAGAGAAGCGCTATAGCAAATCGTTGAGTTTTAAACAAGCAAAGTTGCAAATGCAAGTCACACAAAACCGTCCACGGCACTCCTCAGGGTTTCACCAACTAAACTGCAACTGAAACTTAATTCTACTGTCTTCCTGGTTACAAAGTTGTCCAATATTGTGAACACCTCTCCGCCAGACCATCCGTCACAAGGACAAAGTGATCTTTGATTAAACTGCTCCAAGCAATGCATTGCAGTTGATAAATGGCCTTGCTCTTATCCGTTGGCACGGCGCAGAGAGCCTCACTCAGCTCCATCCGCACGCCGAGCTTAAAAGGAGGCGCCGTCACACATAACATTGAATGACACCAACTGTGTGTAAGGGATAGAAGTCTTATCCATTTACAGAAATGTTCACTTTAGTTTTCCATTTTGTAATCCTCATTAGGGTCACAGGTGAGCCAGATGCTATCCCGGCTGACATTTCACACACATCCTGAACTTGTTGCTATTCAATCGTATTCAAGGAGATACAATAAATTAGGAATATGTAAATGCTCCCACCTCCTCCTCACTTAAATTTAAAAAAATAATGATAAAAGGAGTCTATTTGTCAAATATACAAAGGAGAAAAGATTAGAGTCACCAGGCTGCCAAATTACATAAAGAACCTGATTGAGTAAAGGTTTGGGCTTGCAAAAAACGTAATTGTCCATGAAAATAGAAACCAGTTGAAACCGGGATTTTAATGCTGCGTCTGAAAGGTACAAACTGGAATGCTAAACTGTACCAGTATATACTACAAACAACATGAGAGTGACCCCATTTTTGAAAGCTGGAAACAGCAAGGGGTTCCCAAAAAGACTTGGAGATCTTTGGTAAACCGGGCCTATCGTGTGTGTTGATCTGTGCATGCAGTGCATGCAGCAAACAATTTGCCAAACACAAATACTGGCCCACCTGCCTTCAAAAATGATCATCATTACTTCTCTTTATGATTAAAGAATGTCAACTTTAAATTCTCACCCGGATTTGCATTTCAGGTATACCTGGATTGTTTTCTGGTTAAAGGCAGTCGACAATCAAAGTTCCACTGTTCAGCTGATCATCAACTCATCAGCTGTCATCACTTTTCAGAATCAGCATGGAATTAACGTGATCGATAAAACATGAAGCGCGTTAAAGCCAAGCAGCTTCCATGAAACGGTTCCTTTCATTTGAAATGAGAAGACCAGATAAGAAGAAGAAAGTGGCGAATTATCAGTAGGTGAAATCCTATTTCTGACACGGGCAATGAAAAGAGGGTGACTTCATATCAGTCACTATGTCTAATATCACTGAGCCTCAGGTGAAGACAGCTGTCATTCTGATTTATAGCCCCCGCGGCTTCAGTAATGTAGGCCAAATTGCCTGGATTGCTCCAAATGATCCAGCCATTGTAGAGGAAATTGGAAATCAATTCTTGCCGTCACTGAACATCGGTTCCTTTTGAAAAGAGAGTCAAGGCTCAAAAGTCTTTCGACGGACCAGACAGCTGTGACAAAGACACCGCGAATGTTGGACATAAATGAAAGTGAGCAGGATCAGTACAGAAAAATGAAAAGAAATACAGCAGCTCAACTAGAATGACATTTTTGACATAAAAACTCTGAGGAATGTAAAACAAACTGAATTATGGGTATTGTGGAGGATGACTAGTTTTTTATAGATCGAATCAAAAGACTGCCGCCCGCCCAAACATATCAAACCAATCAAGACACGTCAAACGTAACAGTTCCTTTCCAGCCTTTAGGTGGTGTCAATGCGGATTAGAAAATGGATGCGAGACTGTCACGAGCAAGTTGTTTTTATGACAGCTCCTTTTTGCTGGTGATCTCTTTCATGCATCGCGATCTAATTTTGTGCCAGTTCAAGGGCGGTCATTGCATTCGACGTCACAATCACAGAGACTATGGCCTGGATGTACGCAGTGTTTACCGCGCGCATGATGATTTATTTAAATTACCATATTTTCCACACTATAAGGCGCACCTAAAAAGCATTCAATTTTCTCAAAAGCCGATGGTGTGCCATATAATCTGGTACACCTTATATGTGGATCAATATTCTGATTTCTTGGAAGTAGTATTTTAAATGTTCTGTCAAGCGCTTTGTTACAGCTACAGCGGATATAAATATAAATAAAGCTGTATTGTATTGTATTCCCTTTAGCATAGCTCCATCCAGCGGATGCATAACGCAACCACGATTGCAGCTTCTATTCCATGCGCCTTAGAATGCGTTGCGCCCTATATATGAAAACTGTTTTAAAATAGGCCATTCATTGAAGGTGCACCTTATACTCCGAAGTGCCTTATAGAACGGAAAATACGGTAATCTAACGTTCGTTAATAGGCTTAAAGTGTAACTTCTCTCATGACTTGGTTGCATCTATGCAATTCACGATTCACGATTCCAAGCGTACGCGGACTCAATAAGAGGCACCTGGCAACAATGTGGCTTCCCAGCGCGCCGTCCTCACACAAGCTCTGAGTCAGCCCGCATCCATTATGCATTAAAACCAGCGCTGCAAATCTCCTCAAATAGTAGAGCGCGTGTCAAGCATGATAAAAAACAATCAACCAAGAGAGGAGTTTGGGGGAATCAAAGCACGTCAATTCCCAGGATGAAATCTATTCCACTTTGCTCTCTGATGTTGTTCTTTGTTTGTTTTGTTATTCAAGTTGTATGTTCATGTCTCCCGTGGGGTGCTTTGCAAGTTGCAAGTCATCCGTCATCCTAATTGGTTGTGTTTAGAGAGCGACTGTTGTGTTTGATGGAGAAGCTATTCCACTCCTCCTGGACAAAACAAAGCTGGGGCGCTTCTGTTATCGAGGATAGATGGCTATGGAGATGGGAGTAGCTATAGATGTGATTAGTCGAGGCTTGTCTGTTCTCTCCGCCTCAGTGTGTTCAATTGTTACAACCAAGCATCCTTCATTTCCTCCACAGGCAGAAGAAAACAAAAACAAAACAACAAGAAAAAACTGTGTGTGTGGTATGACTGGAGAAAATGTCACAGGGTCAGTATTAATTTGGGCACCACTCTTGAACGGTTCATCTGCGGTTAACTCTCATTCCACACGATGTACTTGTGCGTCTTTTAAAATTAGGCCCCGCCTACCAAGGACGTACTTGTACGTCTAAGTCTTTTTGCGTCATCGAGAGGAGGGTCTGATGCAATCTGTGAATGAGAATAAGCCGTTTGCATTGTAAATCATGTAAAAAAAAGCGACCAGTAGGTGGCAGTAGTGCTTCACGTGATTGAAATACATGCTTTTACAAAAACACTTTTTCTCCGTTTTTTTGCCCAGGAATCGCCATTGCCATGAAACTTAGCCATTTTGTAATGCCGATTGCTGAAGAATGGAAAAAGATTGAAACAATTTTTTTTTCTGCTGAAAGAAGAGAGTCCAAACTTTATTTTGGTAGGCTCCACGTTTATATAGCATTAGAACCAAATATTCTGTGGGCCTTGCAAGATCAGTCAAAAGCCAGTAAAACGCTGGGATTGAGGGGGTTGCGCCAGTGAAAATGGCTGGGATTGAATGAGTTAATCGCCAAAAGTCTTTACCCTGATAAATGAACTTTTTTCAGTATTTTTGAAACTAGTATTTTCTTGCTGCAATGACACAACAAAGTGAAAAAAAAAAAGAAAAAGATTTTGTATCCAAGATAATTTGTCAGCCACTCTTGTTTTGACCAGGTGCACCTTGTTAGCTCCTTGTTTTTGTTCTTTTTTTCTGTTTTGGGGTAATTGTTTGTGTCGCTGTTACTGTCATGTATTAGTAAGTCAAGTTATGTTTGAGTCTTGTTTTTTTTGTCTTGTTTGCCTTTTTGTTTTGTTTTCATAAAATACTTTTGGAGATTATTCCCGCCCTGCGGTCTTGCCTCTGTGGTTCCTTGCATGCACACTCCATCCGGCTAACCATGACACTGACATCATCGAAAGACAACCATCGTCCCGTACGCACAATCATCATAACTAGTGAAAAGGTAAAGACCCTTAAAAATGATGTAAATATCGTACATGAGATGTGCGTACTTTTCTATGATGGAAAAAAAAAATGTCCGACAGCAGCTTCGTGTCAGTGGAGGCCAAGCTATACGCTCTTAAGTGTATTTAATGTGTTGTTGTTTTTTGCTTTACTGTTTTGTTGCTGCCCTGTGTCGACAGTGTTTGCACATTTCATGTGGTCTGCGCATGTAAACACAAAAATAGCATCCCACTCTCCCCCGGGACCTCGTTAACCTGCTGGATGAGTCGAAGCACCTGTGGCCAAAGCCAAACTGTGGAAGGCTTTTTACTTTCCCAACTTGGATTCGACACCTCTGAATAGCATTTACAGAATTCCGCAGTGGAGAGCAGTTTAGTCTTGTAATGCACAGTACACGGAACTTCTAACTACTGTGACAGTAAAGTGAAGCTAAATATGTTAACTCCCCCGCCCCCACCCAACAAAGAGCAAATCCAAAGTGGAGCCGTGTCCCAGAATAGATTATGCTCAACCTTAAAAGGTTTCATGGTATAAACAAGGCATGGGAGGTCATTCAGCTGCATCAATCCTCTCCATTAATTTTTGATGGAATAAACAACAAATTGGAGTGACAATTCTTGGATCATTTTCTTTGTACTTATACATTCCGGGGTTGAACGTGAAGGACGAAACCAGGCCGGGGTGATATACTGGACAGAGGAGAATTGTGTGGAATTCATCTTTGTCACTCCATTACTTTACACGGTAACAGTATTGCTCGTAACGGGCCATTCCTCACTCCATCTAATCTTCTCGCCTTCCCAAGTGCCCCACCCTCTCCTGTCACAGGGATATTTCATGGCACTGACCAACCATAATTTATATTAAATGCATATTATCGAAGCAATAACATCACTTTCCACAAGCTATACTCTGACATTTAATCGGCCATTAAGGTTTAGTATTGACACGGCGGAAAAAGCTTCATATGAAGTTGAGCAATTTCTTTGAAAACAACAACTCCCGAGAGCTGAAAATGCCAAAATCATTATTTTGGTGTTTGTATTAACAGTATTAGTCAAGACTTAGTCATTTTGATTACTTTATCCAAATTGAAAAAATATGTCAAAGTCATGGTGTTTCAGAAGAGATTATTATTATTATTATTATTATTATTAAGTCATCGGCAGCAGCATTGATAATAAGAATAGTGTCTTAAATTTATGCAGCGCTTTTGAAAGGACCCAAGGATGTTTAACAATATCACATGTGGGTGTAATTAAAAATGATCTATGAGTGCCTGTATGTGTGGCTGTACAGTATTCATCTTGCTTAACAACTTAATGATCATGATGTTTAATATGTAGAATCATTATAATGCATGTGTAATTATTTTTTTTTTTGACATCTTGTCAAAAGGATTCATCAACATCCAACCCTTCATGGGTGCAAGGATTAAATTCATGAGTTTGGCCAGGAATCGACAAACCAAACAATAGTTCCAATAAATCTTTGTCAGTCATGCCAAAAATAACAATTTAATTGTGTTTTGTTGAGGAAAAAATCTTTCACTATGACTCATGGCAAATAGTTAAACATGCTTTTCCAGTATTGGCTCTTCTCCCGAACATGTAAAGGTGAACATGTGGGAACCTTTGGTAACTCAGCCAAGTCGGTGGAGCAGATGTGTGTAAAAATGCACGTCTAAAACGGCAACAAGGGTCTGAGTCTCTTTACATCACACACACACACACACACACACACACCATTTGTGGTAGAGTTGGTCTTTCTGCAGCTGTAGCCCAAGACCCAACAGCTGTTTCAACTGCACAGTTGAGCCAAGGTCTCCGGGTATTCCTTTCATCTCCATCTTTGATGGGCTTCGTTGAACCTGCACATAAGACCTAACCTCTACCTCAGATGTGTGATATGAAACTATAATGAAGTGCAGTAGATTGGGGATGACCCACAAGAGAAATCTGTTCGCCAGGGACCTGCACCATCAAGGGACTTCTACATATTTGCAGGTTCAAAGGGAACTGCTGTAAGACATTTCCAAGGGTAGTAACTGTGAAAACGGTTGGCTTTTGTATGTGGATGCGGAGAGTAAGAGATGTGCCTTTACCTCTTCACCTCATTATGGACCATATTGTTTTCGTAAACGTCAGTCAGTCCACCTATCATCAGTTCGACGGACCCTCGATCAGTGTTGGATTTTGCTTGGGCCTTTAAGATGGGGCTGCCACTGATAGGTGACCATTAACTTGACGTAAAAAAAAAAAAAAAAAATTTTTTAAAAAGTATTGCATTTTGGGTCAGTAGAAAATCACTCACTTCATCAGCAGCATAACACCAATGGTAAGCTACGTTTGTTATGTCCGCTTTTCTTTGTCAGATCTGAAGAATTATCGCTTAGATTCAATCATGCTTGCTGACTTCATTTGCCTGCTTTGCTTTGCACTGCTTAACGTTACTTCTTGTTTGCAATCGGCAGCGCAAACACTCGTCAAAGTCGCGTTTCAATAATGTGGGGAAAATATATAAAGTTAAGACTTGCAATTGCAGCAGTGTCTATGCTTAGTTCTGTTTTGTTGAAGTGTTGCTGCATCATGCATTGGAAAGTTTTATTACATTTTCAAAATTACAAGAAATAATGATGACAATGATAATACATCATGCTAAAAAAAAAGAAAAAAAATCCAAGATGGCGCCCTAGTAGGCAGCAGTCGGCAAGTGCTCTTCAAGAGCTTTGCTTTTTTCATTGTTGTTACTTCGTGTGGACCCGATGTGGACTGTTTTCATGGCCATTCGTCAAAAAAGAAGAATCTGTGCTTGGTGGTTGCACCTTCTCTGCAGCATGCGTGTACCAGCACTGATTTTGATTGGGAGAATGTTGGCGCCATTTGACTGGCGGGGCTGGACAGCCCTGGGGCACTTTTTTTGCGCCTGTAATGGGCAGCATTTTTCACAGCCCTATTTTGTTTAGCGGGGATGTCGCCGCTGTTGGACTGTCTGCATTAGTGCGGCTGGATGGATGGCTGGTGGAGCCGAGGATGAGGAGAGAGGGAGCCTGCATGCGTATTAAGAATTTAGAGACGCCGCTTGGAATTGAAACGGATTTACGTGGGACAGGAGAAGTGAACCAATTTCTTTTTTCATCAATGGACGCCACAGCTTCTTGTTTACTTTCAAACTTAGCTTGTAGCAGACGTGTGCACATTTTCAGCATGATGCCTCTGATCCGCACTTTGATTCTCTCCTCTTTCATCTTCGAACCGCTTCAAACAACAAAGCATCTGCAGAAAAAGTGGCTAACATTGCATGACTGTCCGTGTTTTAGGTTGTGTTACATTATTTTGTTCACTGTTTATGATATGTTTATGTTAAGAAACCTGCCTTGGGACTATGGCTGAAAACTAGCATTTATGCTAAATCGGGAGCATTTACACTGTTTATTCATGTGTTGATTAATGTGCACTGTTCCAATGAAATAAATAAATAAAAATACAGACAAAGGGTTGTGAACTCATGATTGAAAATATGGTTGATGAAATTATTGTTCAGATGAAAGTATTAAGTAAATGAATTCATGTCTATTATTTACATTATTTACCTTGCGATGCATGAAGAGAGGTACTTTTTTTTTGTTGATGCATTCATTCTTACTTTTAGGTTATGACCTGCTGTGTGCCTCAATAAATAATCAAGGAGTGTCGCGAGTGATCCTTCGATGCCGAGTGACGATCCCTATTCACAGTGCCTTGAAAAACGTAAATAACTGCCCATCTCTGATTCACATTGTCGAACACTTTTGCCCAAGGTAAGCTGGGGGTGGGCTCTAACTCCTCCAAACCACAAACAGCATAAGCCGGATGGAAAAATGGATGGGCTTTGGAACAATGTGTCCAATTAGATGCACCATACCAAACACCACTGAAAATACCCTAAAAGACCTTCCCGAAGCAAACAAAGCTAAAGCTTTTCCCATATGGATGTAAAATAGCATTTCCCTCACCCCAGAGTGAATTAATAAACATGAAAAGGAAAATTCCACAAGAAACGTAAGCCGCTCATCTTTGCAGCAGGAGTTGTCTGTCACTGCATACCAAGTAGGATCAGTATGCAAATGCGCATCTTCTTGAGGTCACGTTAGTCAGGTTTCTGTGCTCTCCTCAGAGAGAAAAGGACGAGCGACGCAAGCGCGGCCAAATGTAACACGGAGAGCACCACTGCCACAACGTCTGCGTCAAAACAGCAATTACACGCTGGCCTGATTCATAACGATAAACACAGCGCAGTGTTGCAGAGACCTGCGGACACCGGCAAGGTTCCCCCGATTTCATTTTGCCACGTCAACAGACACACACACACACACACACACACACACACACACACACACACACACACACACACACACACACACACAAACTCAATGTTTTCAGGATATTCAGTCAGGTGCTCTCATTGATTAAACGGAGGATATGTTGGTGGTTCTTTCAACCCCAAAGGCCACTTTCAGCCCGAGTAAATGGAGTCTAAGTGAGGCATTCACATGTGAAAGGCCCGAAGAATGTTAAGTGCCTTGAACGCCCTCTGCCGAAGATCAAATACCACTGGCAGTGTGATAAATGTTCTTCATTCAAACATTGCTTCCAATAAATATGTTGTTTTTTTTTTTCACGATTGATGCAACGATGTGAAACCCAAAACGCCAACTACAGGGGTTCTGCAGTTTATGATGCGGTTCCAGTGATGTCACGCAAAATTTTCATATAGGTCAGCGCCAATTCACAGTTTATTATAGTTAATGAAAACAACTACAACTGGCATTGAAAAGCGTTTTTCAAAATGAATAATAAGCAATTTAAAAAAAAAAACCAGGTTTCGGGTGTATCCCGCCTTCTGCCTGAAGACAGCTGGGACAGGCTCCAGCACACCCTCGTGAAGATAAAGCGGATTAGAAAATGGATGGGTGGAGTGTCAAAAAATAAAAAATAACTAGAATGACAACCCCCAAACTGTAATTACTCTGGTCAGCAAACGCACTCATTATCATCACGAATTCTCTCAATACACTTAAACTTGTTAAACCCTTTTTTTTGTCTTTTTAACTTGTCCTCATTCACTATCAAGAAATGAGAAAGTATTAAACAACCTCATGGAAACAAAAAGCCGATTTTCTTGCTCACGCAGCTCTCCAAATAAGTTGAAAATGCTTGCTTCTAGATGTTTATTTGTCATGCCCAGTTAATTTAATGCAAAGCTGACACTGAAAACAAAACACTCGAGTTTTTCTTTTGTACATAAACACAGTGGTATACAACACGCGCAGGACTGTTGAAAACAGTATTCATCAAACTGCATGTGGTGTTTATTAGACAGCATTCAATTTCTATTTACAGTTGAGTAAACAATCATTTATTGTGGATAGATTTCAGACCACCCCAGATAGGTGAAAATCTGAGAGATCACATTAAAAAAAAAAAAAAAAAAAAATTAAATCAAACCTTAAAACCTCATCTCACAAATATTCTATATCAGCTGAATGGTAACATCCATCCATTTTCCGATCCGCTTCATCCTCACATGGGTCGCGGGGCATCTTTGGGCAGTAGGTGGGGGACACCCTGAACCGGTTGCCAGCCAATCGCAGGGCACACAGAGAGGAATAACCATCCACGCTCTCACTCACACCTAGGGACAATTTAGAGTGTTCAATCAGCCTGCCATGCATGTTTTTGGAATGTGGGAGGACACCGGAGTACCCGGAGAAAACCCACACAGGCCCGGGGAGAACATGCAAACTCCACACAGGAAGGCCGGAACCCACGACCTGTGCCCTGTGAGGTTAACGCGCTAACCATTGGACCACCGGGCCGCGCCTTAATGGTAACATATATCGCAAAATATCAGACTGGCTAACGAACATCACCGTAGATGTTACAGTACAGTTATTATAAACATTCATACAATTGCGATTTAAAAACAAGGAGCAGCATAACATATAAACAAAGCATAACACAGTATCTTCTCTCTTTTCTGGGCGGGGGTGGGGGGGGGGAGAAAAAATATTAAAATGGTTAAATACGGTACGCTATTACACCTTCATTTTGCTGTTAATTACGCTACTTTTCTTCCAGCTGACCCACAGTGCTGCCCGGCGTGTTGCAACGCAAGGTGGTACTACGCAGTCAAAAGCGAGTGAAACCAAAGCAAGCTGCCCGTAGGAGCCAAATATAGAAGAAGACAAATGTGAAACGGGCGCTTAAAATGGTGAATACAAAAATCATAATCCTATTAGTGCATTTAACCGCTCAAGGCAGCATGTGATCGAGTGCCTTCCGTCCCTGGAGGAGACGCTGATTGTCGATGTGTCTGTCAACCCGCTGCTATGATGAAAGGCGCTGTCCAATTTTCGACTGCAGCTAATTGAGGATCCACTGCGCTAATTAAATCAAGGAACCACCTGGCATGTAACGTGCACCATGTGTGTGTGTGTGTGTGTGTGTGTGTGTGTGTGTGTGTGTGTGTGTGTTTCCACACAGATGAAAATCCGCCACTCCTGTTTATGTCGCCACTCCAGATGATTTTTATTTTCGCCATATGCACGAGTCGGCTCTCCCTTGACTCATTTAAAAGCCACTGATAAAATAAGAGGCCCGGCTGCCGAGGTGACCTGAGCGTTGCGACTACCGCGACCATTTGAAAATGTCAGACTCCCTTGTTTGCAATATAAGCGTGCAAACAGGCCATTATTACATTTTCACGTTTCCGGAGAGGCCTCGCTCCTGCCGACACATCTCCGACACTGCGCCCTTGTGTTTTAACAAGGAGCGCGGGCACATTACATTCCGGCGCCTCTATGAAAAACTCACCAAGCCATATTAATGCGGGCCCTCCAATTGCACCTCCCGTCCCCTTGCCGCTCTCCTATCTCTCTCAATCACCCTTATCGCTCCCTCTCCAGCCCTCACATCCTCTTTCATTTCCAAGACAGTCTATCATTTGGGCAACACTGCGGCGTGATTGTGGCTTCCGCTGGAAGGCAAAAGCCGAATGCTATCATCACTCCCAGGGCCATAATCAATAGTGTCAGTAATGGCTACGGTGGGAGCAGCAATGCTCGATTGTTCCACGGTTCTCAGCAGATCATAGTGGCCCACTCTCTGAAGTCCTCTTTATTTTGTGGGCATTTGCCCTGTTAGATTTGTTTCCAGTGGGTTCTGGAAGAAGGGATTTTCTTTACACTATCTGTTCAAAAACCTACCAAACATAGAATATGTTTTTTTTTTTGGGGGGGGGGGTTCTCGAGTTGGAAATGCATCGTCTGCCATTTAGTGATATTTGTTGATTTGCTCACTTAAAATTAATCTTGAATACAGTATGCTAAAGCATATATGAATGTATGCATGTAATTAGTGTCATTGTCAAGCATATAAATGACTTTAGTCAAATGTCAAAATATGACCTCCCAATTGAAATGAGTAGAAATGCCATTAATCCGTCACAGGACCCCACAATTTTTTTTTTTGCAAAAAAAAGTAAAACACAACATAAGTAGACAAACATATACAGACGTGTCTTAATTTGTTTCAATGCCAAGCTTATAAATTACTTTAGTCAAATATCAAACTGTTCTCTGAATTAAAATGAGTAGAAATGCCATGAATCTGTGACAGGACCCCACATTTCTTTTTTTTTGTCGTCGCAAAAAAAAAAAAATCCACAACTAATAAAACACAAGTAGACCATATACAGAAGCAAATCTCAAAAAACAAAAAAAAAGAATTTATTTCTTAAAATTAACGTTTAATTTAGCACAAAGTCCCTCACACGCTGTCGAATTTGAGCGTTAATTTTTGTCTTAAAGGGGCGTGGCCAAATGAGTGATTTCAGGAGCTGGTGTCAGTCAGGTAGGCCGTTTAGTTCAGTGTTGTGTTTGCTTCATTCTCCCTGTGAGGGTTTTCATTTTATTTTTGAGAAAATGAAGCCATTTTATGGTCTGAAAATACGTTACAATGAAAAATACTAAACATTGAAAACCTAGTTCCGCTGCCTACGCCATATGCACGGCTCAGCATCCCAAATGCCAAAGTGTAATTCGGCGACTTGTGAGATGACAGAGATTTGAGGACGGAATCCCCTGGATTAGCAGTAAAGACCAGGCGTTAGTAGGCCATGTAATTTAAAACCTCCTGGATGAATTAATGGTAATGAAGAGACCTGTGGGGGACACATGACACTGTAGTGCATGTCACTGCAGAGGCCAGCGCTGTCGATCCATAAAGTCACAGGCTAACCGCCGCTCTATCCTCCTCGAGCAGTGTGGAGCAGCAACCGTCTTCCCGCAGGAAAAATAGGGCAGCGCTGTCACAACACTGGAGATTCAACAAAGAACCTGCACAGCAGGCAGGCAGGCAGACGAGCCCCAAGGTGCCGGCTGCACCAGCTCAACATCACTTCAACATGTGCTCAAACTGCCTCGCCATGTTAACAGATGGCACATTTTTGTTCAAGCTTTACGTCTCAATTTAAAAAAATCCCCAGATGGAGTGTTTCAGCAAGACATGGGGATCATTTCCTCTGGGTACCCTTACAAGGCAACATTAACTCAGTCATCCGGTAATGTGGCAAGTCATCAGTCAGACATTAGTGGGAGCCGGTACCAAGGTGGCTTTAGGCACTTTATTATAAGCAGCCTGAGCCACAAGAAGCAATGTGATTACTCAGCGGCAAGTGCTGAATTTTCACACGACGGCGATTGTTCGGCATTCGTTTTCAGAGCGAAGAGAGAGTAGTTGGTGTGCAGTGAGAAGTAAGAAGTGGGAAAGATCCAATTTCACGGTGTCCACGCTGTGAACAGGTGAAGTCATAACAAAGAGGTGGTAGAAGATTGATCAAATTCCTGTACTGCCATAGCCGTGTTTCACTTCATTAAGGGAAGATGATGTTGCCCTTGACGAGGTCTAGAATGAAAGGGACACGGTGGTGTTCTATTTAACTTGACTGCACTGACTTCTCTGAGATGTAAGGATGTTACTTTGAACGAGAGGCTCAAGAAGAGATTCAATTCTCAACGTTGAATGCATGATGAGAGTTCATTTTCCCCTAATGGTGTTTTGTATTACATGCACACATCTACAGAAACTTTCTCAGATCGACTTTAAGGAAGCAGCTGCACTGCTCAAGTACCTTATTCTAAGGTAACTACCGTATTTTCCGCACTATAAGGCGCACCTAAAAGCGTTCAATTTTCTCAAAAGCCGGCAGTGCGCCTTATGATCCGTTGCGCCTTATATATTAATCAATATTCTGATTTCTTGGACGTAGTATTTTAAATGCTCTGTAAAGCACTTTGTTACAGTTGCAGCCGTTGTGAAATCACTATATAAATAAAGCTGTATTGTATTGTATTCTCTTTAGCGTAGCTCCATCTAGTGGATGCATAATGCAACTGCAGCCATTATTGTAGCTTCTATTCTATGCGCCTGATAATGCAGTGCGCTCTAAATATGAAAACAGTTTTAAAATAGACCATTCATTGAAGATGCGCATTATACTCCAAAGTGTCTTATAGTGCGGAAAAAAAACGGTACTTGGAATGTTGAGCTTTCAGTTTAGAAGTAGGGTATTATTTGCACAAATGAGTGTTGTAACATTAACATGGCACTGGAAATGTATTGATGCTCCTGTGCGAAATGTACTGCCTAGTGACTTGTCAGTTTTCCCCAATTAGATACTGCTTCCGTGGTGTAATATGCAATTTGTTTGTCTAAATAAAGATTTAGCGTCACAAAAGAGCAGTATTTTCTGCCAAAAATGTCTCCTCCCATATTAAAACTTTTTCACTGACTTAGCAAAACTGTCATGAATCGGTGAGCTGCACAAATAGATATTAGTGCCTTCTGGTCATCCATCCATTTTCATCTCCCTCTCCCTGTTCGGGATCACAATAGAGCACTGGAGTCTACACAAAATAGGGAATTCAATTGTGGCGTTTTAAAATAATAATCCAGTAATAGGTGCAGTATTGATCACCATATTTCAGTTTATTTTGGGTATGTAACCAACAATGAGCCGCTCCGGTTCAAACAGCATCTTCGAGCAGTTCTACCAGCCTGGCATTGCAATGCAGAAGTCGCTCTAGCTCATTCGGACTCAGTCAGTCATGATGAGCTGCGAAACAACACAGATAACTCTGAAGGCCCACTGGCAATGACAAACATGCAAACGTCCACACCGACGCACACTCAGCAAGTGTGAAGGATAATCACAGCCCATAATTTGCTTCTCAAATCACAATGGTAATGACAAGATGTCTTGATTGTAATGCCTTGCTACGACAGCATTTATATGGATAGGACTGCAGCTTTGGGAGCCATCTGTTTGTCAGACGGAGGGCACAACAGGGGCGCCGCGAATTTCAAGGACTTTTTGGCCACGAACCGTAGGCCGCAGAAATCAATGACAATCCTTCAACTGGATTTGACAACGCAGAACCCCAAATTGGTCCATCAAACACCAAATAGTGATGATTCAGCATCGCCGTACTCCAAAGTTATTTACACGTGAAGATGAAAGCGTTTCTTAAAAAAAAATTTTTAAAAAAACGAGACGCTGGAGACTAACATGGTGCCACAATACAGGTACTTTTCCTCACAGTGTTCACGTTGGGTGATGGTAGATGATTGACTAAGCTTACCTCTGGGTGGAATCAATTATACACGTTTTTTAAAAGACTGTCTTTGGTCTTCACAGGAAGACATGAAGTTCCCGGGATACCTCCTTATTTCTATTTCATGTTCTCACATCGTGCTTGCTCTTAATTCACAAACTTTTAATGCAAGAGAGAGAATGTGATGCATTTGAGATGTTATTGCCAAACTTCAATTGGCCCGTGGCTCTTTTGCCTTATGACGAACGTATTTCGGGGTACAAAAGCACATGTTGCTTTTGCTTTCTGTTTGTGGTTACCTTTGGGAAGAGGAAAGCAGAAGGAGGTAAAAAAATCATCTGTCATTTTTGACAGCCTTACACTTGCTTTGTTGCAGCAATAGTACAATTACTAACTCCACCAAGAACAAATACAAATGGTGAAGAATGACGTTTTTCCCCACCATTTGTTAGTTAGTTAGTTAGTTAGCTCACTGGTTAGGTGGATTAAATAAAAACTACATCTCGGCGTTTCTCGGTTCCTTTCCTAAGCGACATCGTGACCCGAATTTGTACATGGCACACCGCAGTCTATTACTAACCAATGGTAGAACAAAAGTAAAAATGTTCTTAAAGTAAATATTTATATGTAAAACATATCCAGGCCAAAAATATAAAACCATTACCATGGAAAAAACAGGACTGTGGTCGGCGAGTGTGCCTTCTTTTGTCACGTGACAACGCAGCATAAACCAATTCACTGCACATGGTTTATAATCTTAAAAATGTAGATGGGAAGTGTGTAAACTGAGAAGGCTGCGTCATTAATTTTGTGAAATGTTGTCGAGAAGTGACCCATGGTAAAGGGAGAACCTATTATGTCATACATTATGCAATACAAATTCAAAATGGCTACACTAAAACACAGATAAAATATAATCTCATACTGACCACAGAAAAATTAGAATGGGATTACATGATTACAGAGTGCAATCAAAAGATCCAACTGAAAAAGCACAGGGGTAGACAGTATTGATCTTCTTGAAAAACTGATTAGGGCATTCATAAAAAGCCATTCTCTATTGAATCGAATAACTTTTAAGATGATGAATGAGAACAATAAATAATTGTATCATCAGCATAAAAGGAGAACGTAGCATCTAGGCAAATTATCACAAAGATTTTTCACATAAACTGTGAACAACAGTGGCCCTAACGTGGAACCTTATGGCATGCCGTTTTGATTCGAGAAGAAAGAGGAAAAAAGAACCAGTGGCAGTGATACATTGTGATCTTTCTGATAAATAATTACAGATCCCATTTGCATTCTGGTTCGATAATCCAATTTTATAGCGTCTTGGTGCCAGGATCACACGGTCGATTGTGTCAAAAACCTTTGACTAGTCTATGAAAAGAGGCGAACATTATTTTCGACCGTCAAGTACTTTGTACATCTATGGTGTTGTTTACTGCTTTAAGCGCGACAGTTCTTGTACTCTGCTGTTTATTAGAAACCTGTTAAAGGAGAACATGAGCATCTGTAAGGCATTTGAGTTGTTTACTGACCGACTTTTATAGTGCATTTGCACTTTGTTATGACTCACCGCTGTTGGAGGGGAGCAATCCGCCGTACACCTTCATTGGAAATTTCGGTTCTGGGAATTCCAGTCTCAAGTAGTTACAAAGTTGGAGCTTACAGCGCAAGACTTTGCCAACGACTTGATACCGACACTTTTGAATGCCTTGCTAGGCAATTCAAAACTGGGCCATTTTACCTGCTGAAACATGGGAGCTTCTGGTTTTTTTAACGCTCTGGTTAATTGGCAGCATGCCTAAACTCCCTCAGAGTAGATGATGGTCTGCGGGGAGGAATCCAAGGCACGAATCTCTTCTCTTCACAGATTTCTTCATCTTGAGTAATTAAGTCCCTCTTTACAAGAAAAAAAAATGTAAATAAGGCACTGACAAGTTGCCAATTAAATTTCTATCGTCATCATACTGATGTATTCTGCATACCCTGGGGGAGAATCAAAGGTTTTAGAGGGTGTTGGGAAAGCTTTCATCGTGTCCTTTTGTTCTTGGTAACACATGTTGAAAAATGCAACAACGGCTGCGTAAGAGCTCCTGCTCCCATTAATCAATTCCCTCAGCTTTTTTTCCAACACGAGCAATGATGGGAAGATCTGAGGAAAAACAGCATGCCGTACATCTTGTCCCTCTTTGTTCGCTGTAGACAATGATTCTCTGTTCACATCCAAAGCAGATGAAGCCGATAACAATGCCAAATTTGCAAACGACCATATTTCATTCCGGGCAGTGTGTTGTGGTAGTTGTTCGCACATCTGTCTCTAAGTCAGGGGCGGGCAATTATTTTTTTACCCGGGGGGCCAAATGAGAAGCAGAAAATATTGTGAAGGGCCGGGCCAAAAGTTTGAAATCTACTCCGGGTCTTGATTTTATTTCTACGTTGAAAGAAGTAAATGACATCGTTTTTAGAAGCTGATAAGAGTATCCGTTATTGTTAGATAATGAGAGTGCAGTTGTTTTAGAAATTAAGTATTAATTCCATGAAATTACACAAAACAATTCCAATTGTGCAACATTTGCAACTTTTTCAGGAACATGACCACTTTCTGATTTTAACTTTCCATTAAGATACCACAATGTCTTTGTACAACGGTAATAATGTAACATAAGTCACAACATTTTTTTGGTCCCAACTGCCAAACAATGCAGAAAAAAAAATCGAAGTAAGCATGTTTCAGTGTTTTGCAAGTGCATCAAGGCATGTTGAATGTTTGAGGTGTAGATGTGAAACACACATGACAGATGATCATGAGTAAAAGAGCGTCTGTACCTGGATTTGTTGAGCTTCTTTTGTTGCTCCGGGCATATTCGGGGTGCAAAGTCCACCAAGCATTCTTGAACGAATTCCCAGTCTGAAAATGGCTTGGTGTTCTGAGCTACGTTGCGATGCTGTCACAAAGCTGGTCCTGGTTGCTGCTTCCCGGGTTGCGTGTAGCTCGGTAAAATAGACTTGTTATTTTTCTAGCTTCGGATGCAAATCTTCGGATATCTGCGCTCTCACAGCCTCAGTGAAATGTCTGTATTTTTCCGTCAGCTTTGTCGCGTAATGCCGACTCACGTTGTACTCCTTCAAGACGGACACCGGCTCACGACAAACTAATCATAATCACCTGTACCTGTACGTAAACGACGCACCTACACCGTAAACCGGTTTCAAAGTAAAAGTTACGCTGTTTGAGTCCACACACAACGCAAAATTTTGAGAGTAGATTTTATTTTCTTAATTCCAAAGCACCTTTCACAGGCCATTAAGAGCCGGGCCAAAATGCATTATCCAACATTTTTGAAAGTAGTGTAGCTTTTATTTTCTTAATTCCAAGCAACTCTTCGCGGGGCAATAAGAGCCGGCCAGCGGGCGGAAAATGCCCGGTTTTGCTCGAAGTCAAGAGGTTCTTGGTTCAGACTTTCTTATGTGCAATTGACAAATGAGCATATTCCCTTAGCCTCTGTCTAACATCTTTAGTCTTGGTCACAAAAGCACTGCAGACCAACACTGGAAAAAAAACTGAATATTTATCTAGTTCTTTGAAAAGACACAGGTGACTTTTCTTGAAAATTTCTTAATAAACAAATAAAAAGTCAAATTCCCAGGAAGCTGAGTCTCAGCATGAATGCATTTTAGACTTGACAAACCACGGGTGAACCACATCCAGAGAAATGTTTGACTCTATCGGGGCCTGAGACTAATTTCCTGCCTCTTTAGGGTTTCTCATCTATTAGCAGTGTGTAGACACAAGTTGGAATTAAAATAAAATAAATGACAGAATTTTCCGCACTGTAAGTATAAGGCGCACCTTCAATGAATTTTAAAAAGGGGGTACAGGCGGTCTAGGCCAAGCTAAGTCCATTAAAGATACAATTTAAGTGCTTGCCAACAGCAGTCTTGTGGGAGACATCTTAAGAGCAAGGATAGTGTTGTGAAATTGTGTTCCACAAGATTTGTGTTTACACATTCTTGGCTACACCGCAAATAACGGGAAAGATATTAAAAAGATAGTCTGCCCTCCCTTGCAACAAATCACATTTGGAGAGGAATTCGCAACGAGATCAATATCCTGTTGTCGCTGACCTTCAAGCAATCACAAACAGGATTTATTTCAATTTTAAGGATTTATTTCAAATTTAAGTTCGATCAGCTTTAATTAGTTAGATTTTTTTGTATGATACCTGACGTGCATGTTGGTGTTTGTAGTGTTTAATCATCTATTTAATGTACTGAAACAGTAACGTGTTAAATTGACATAAGAGTAAGGACAAGTCTGAGTTTTTAAAAATGAATGGCACTCCATCAAAAAATATATGCAACACCGGAGTAAAGACATCTGTATTGTAGCCCAAACAAACAAACAAACCAAAAAAAAAAAAAAAAACAGATTGTAACGTCTTGTGAAACATGATGACTTATGCTGCTGCCCAAAATAGCTCATTGCACACCATAAATGACAATCCGTATTGTGCAACCTTTTATAGGTCGAACAAAAAAATGGAAATATTTCAAAAACCCGATGTACCAGATGTGAAAAAATCTTTTTAAAATCAGTGTCGAAAATACATTCCGAGGCACAAAATTTGCTGTTGACCAGTGTAATGGGACCTTTGGTGAGTGGGGTTGTGAGGGTGTCCCCCTTCGGCGTTTTCATGCTTCAACTCAACTGCATGTCAAGTAAAGGAAATGGGTTTTGTAAATTATTCACAAAGATTCACATAGCTGGTTTTGTTTAATCTCACAGAATTCAATCGTTGGGTGACTGACTGGTGGCTCATCAAGGGGGTGCAGCCTACCTTATATTCGGCTATGGTTCCAGCCCCTGCCGTGACCTTGAAGACAATAAGTTGTATCAAAAATTGATTCATGAATGGCTCTTATACATCATTTAGAGGAATTTTAAAAAGAGCACACAGAAAATTGCCAAAAGGGTTCTTTCCACATGTCTCGGCTAAAATTGCGGCCGCGGCTTCAGCCATGGCCATCGCGTACAGCCCGAGGCAAGCTTACCATGTTTGATTTGGACTTGACTGTAGGAAGTGGAGGCTGTCATTTGAGTGCTTTGCAAAGGCAGTAAAAGCAAAGTGAGCCTCCGCTCTGTGATTTCACCCTCGCTTGCCTCAGGCATCTCTCACTGCATCAAGAAAACTGCAGTAACATGACAAACTGCTGCTGAACAGAATTTCCTGCACAGAGCGTACAGGCCAAAAGCAAAGTGACACAAAGTGTAAACATGATTAATAAAGTCTCTGCACATCTAGCACTGGTTTATAATTCACAAACCATATTATACATCTATTCAAAATAAATCCATCTTTTTTTTTTAATCCCTCTATATCAATGTGTACAGCGCAGATTCAACTCGGTTATAAAATATTAACCCTTCATAATTGGTGTCAACTTTTGAATATTTTCACCTTTCAGATTTGGATGCAGACCATGATTTTAATATCTGAATAATCTTTTTTGTGACTTTCATTGATTTATTTCAGACGGGAGTGCCTAACCTTTTTTGACCTATTGTTGGCCCCTCAGTGGGATAGGGGCTGAAGATCAACTTTTCAAGCAGTCCACCTCCCATGATCGAACCGCTACCGCAGGTCAAAGCGCTCAACACACACACACACGCACGCACGCACGCACGCACGCACGCACGCACGCACACACACACACACACACACACACACACACACACATGTATATGCGTGCCATGATGTGCAACAGTCATTAAGGGACCCTAACATGAACAAAACAGGGGGGGAAAAACTAGATGCAAGACAAGACTGCGTTTCTAAAAAGGAAATCACCGGCTGCCTTTAGTGGGAGAACTGACACAGGGAGGCAGGGATGCACTTTTGTATCAAGTTAAGTGCAGAAACACCACCACGGTAGCTGACGTTTACCGTTTTAAAACGCTGCTCCTGGTGCTCCAGATTCCCTTTCGGTGCATTGCAGGTCGAACAAACTTGGAATGAGAATCACTGCAGCTGCAATTACAGACTGCTGGCCGCTAACAACTTACGGTAATGTGATCTGTGATTCAGGTCATGTGCCACCTTTGGTTAAATACTTGTTTTTTTGTAGGTGTGTAAATGGTAGCATGCTTAGGGTGCAGTGTACACAACTTATATATTAATAACAGACACAGAAAAATGCTAACTTTTTTTTTTTTTTTTTTGCTGTTCCATTTCCCCCAACAATCCCCGTGGTCTGCAATTATAATATACCTTAAACATTGCCACTATTAGATCGACTGGTCGGGAACTCCTGATTTAAGTGTTCCTGTTAAATGGAGAGAAACTGTTGTTTTCTGAGGCAAGATTGCCCTCTGGTGAATTACCTGGATATGAGCATAAGCATGCAATAGTTTGAGCATGCAAGTATCACAGTATGAAAGAAATGTGAGCAGCAAGTCCTCGAAATTTGAATCTTTGTCATCACTTCCTACTCAGCTACTGTACTTGTACAACTGTCAGCTATTGGTTTTAAATAATTAAGTCACGATATGGAAGCTGATGTGATGGTTCAGCTGTTAGCTGTGCAATTTCACAATAAATACATTTATCAATGTCATAAAAGACAATATAGCAATCTGAGATTGTTTGTTTACCTAATGCTAAAGAACATTATTAAGAGACATTTAGTGTGACATTAAAGTGCGCCAGAAAAAAAAAAAATCAGCTCCAAACGTACTGTACTGACTTGGCATAAAAATTACTTGGTTTGCAGAGATCTCGTTTAATTTCTCGTTGCGAACACAAGCAATTAGTCTGCATCAAAAGGCATTCCGTTTTGCAAACACCGAGACAGAATACAACCATTTAGTGACTAGGGAAAAAATGTTTCCGTGCAAGCGTCAGAACACCTCAAGATTTCTAGAAAGAAATGTGAGAAGTGTCTATTATTTTATCCCACAGGCCAAAGTTTTCGAGTGGTGGGGGCTTATCAGGCATTATAGTTTGGTGGGGGCTTATCATGTACTTGATTAGAACTGACAGCGCAGGATATTCGAGTTGGATTTTAGGTGCAAAGGAATTGATTATACTCAAGAGAATTTGTTTTATTACAAACAAATACCATACGACACAGTACAAAAATTCGTTTCCCCTTTTAGTTGAAAAAAATATATATATTTACATGTATTAAAAACAGCGGTCAACAAAATAGGCCCTTAGCCTTTCAGTGATTCACTTTCTACATTTGTAACAGAGGACATAATTTTACCTGTTGTACATGAACTGAAAATCATTATTTATTCACAGAATGTAAAAATAAAGGCCAATGGTGCAAAGGGATCCCCCCTCAAGATGAAGCATTGATAAATAAAGGCTTTACCTAGATAGCCCTTCAATAACCTTCACGGTAATCAAAATCACAATCGCTTCATTCAGAAGACTATTATTTTTGGGGGTGTACGATTCCATTAATAGATCCCCTCACGCAAAGACAATGTTTCCAACCTCGAGACCACCTGAGGGACCAGATTAAATACATGAGATCACAGAATGAGAAAAGCATGAGTACACACTGTATTGATTGTCTGTCTACTTTATAGGCCATGAAGGGTGGAGCTGATGATGTCCATGAATGTAGCTTCGACGCAGTAGCAGATCTGGACATCCGGGTCAGCTCCTCCAAGTTTCTCTGCTGTCCTTTGGGGTAATTCCAGTTTGCTGGAACCTTCGACTGAAGTATCCCGCGGCTTCTCCTTTAGATACTGCAAACCTAAAAAACAAAGAAGAAAATAAAAATGTATATTTTATATAAGTGTGTGTTTGCTTAATATCTTTCTAGAGAAAAAATTAACACATTTTGAATTTTGACAAACCAGCGTTTGTCTGTACTTACGAGCTATGAGAGGGTCGATGTCCCTGGCTTTGGTGGCCACATCAGAGGCACAGACCTGCCCGACTTGTACCAGCAGGGCTGTCACATCTTCGTAGAGTGGAGGAAAGGCCTGACAGAAGGCCACCAGGCACGGCAGGGTGGGCATGAAGAAGGCAAAGCGCTTGGCACGAGTCAGCACTGAAGCAAGGGAAACACACCAACAAACATTTATAGCCCTACCAGACCTTCACGAAAGGCAGGTCGTAATGCTGCACTATCAGACATTGGCCAGATGGTGGTAGCAAAATGTATAGAATGACAGCCCTTGTGGGGAATAACAAAACTATTGTAATGTTTTTAAATTTTTAAAACAAAACAGGTGTGTAACATAAGGAAGAAAACTTGTTTCCTGACCTGTGAGCAGTGTACCCATGACACTGACAGCCAACCTAGCCACACTGAGTGACTTGGGCAGTGCGTACTGGATACACAAGTAGGAAAGCAACTGGATTGCAAAAATCTGTCAAGAGATAACATTCACGCTGAATTTATATATAAGAAATATTAATGCGGCAAAATTGCAAACACAGATGCTCAGCACAAGCCAGGCCAGAGAGAGTCACGACAAGGCCGGGATGTCTCACCTGCTTTTCCAGTTGAGGCTGGGCCAGAAGTTCTGG
The DNA here is from genome assembly GCF_001891065.2 of Hippocampus comes. Classification (NCBI taxonomy): domain Eukaryota; kingdom Metazoa; phylum Chordata; class Actinopteri; order Syngnathiformes; family Syngnathidae; genus Hippocampus; species Hippocampus comes. The sequence continues at coordinate 1,190,741 of NW_017806158.1, forward strand.
GATGAAGTCCAGGCAGATGTGCATGGAAGGGATGCCTGACACTGTTAGAGGCAGCAGAGGTTGAGGATAGCCCTGAAAGAGACCATGTATGTCAAAACATGACTAATCGGAGTGCAACGGGGCTTGAGGTAATTAAAAAGGAGTTAATATTGATCGAAGCTTGTGGCAGCTTTTTGCACTGCGGAATTGGAGAGGTTCGCTTCAATAATATTCAATAATATTGACCATCTGCTGCTTCTGGGAGAGCAGCGGCCACTGACTGCTAATGCAGCTGGTAAGTTTGATGAATAATGGAGTCAAAATTAATCTTTTCTAAACGGTGGAAAAACAGACCCAGAGGAGAGGACAGTAATTTTTTTGTGAACACCCCCCCACCCCAAAAAACAAAAACAGCACCGTAACTGATTTAAGTGCATAAGTAAAATTTCATGGATCCGCAGATCTCACGCATTGTCTTACCTGAAAGTGGACGAGTTTGGCAATATTCGGGTCAGCGATGAACATCTGATGCAGGAGACAACAGATGAGACACTGCACCTCCCTCAAATCACTGAGCAGGCCTCCCTCCGGCTCAGCATCCCTCACGCCCTCCTTGGCTCTCAGCAGAAGGCTGCTTTGTTCCGTTTTTGCTGGCACCGGGCCCCTGATGGCCCTTAGAAGGCTCTGTGTGCTGCATCCCAGCTGCTGCTCCTCTGAGGTTGGTAAACACACTTCCAGAAGAATTTGGACTGCTGCACTATCCTGGATTGAACAGGAATTATCAGGAGCTGTTCGTATCGCAACCCAACAAACTGAGCATGGAATTATTCTTGAGGAAAAATATATAGAGGAAAAACAAATTATATGAGGATGTAAGAAATACCTGAGCCGCTAAAAGGGCGTTCTTGAGCTCCTCCCTAGTGACCTCAGGTGTATCTGGCTGTCCAGGTACACCCAGGTTGGAGACTGTCTGGTTCTGTCTATCAAAGTCTGCCGTCTCTTTCAAATGGCTGTGCAGGTAGGCTTTGGATGCTAGTAGATAGCCGTTAAGCATGTGCAGGACAATGTCCATTAAAGGAGGACATCTAAAGAAAGAGGAACCAAATTACACTCACAAAAAAATCTAGGATTTGTTTCTACGATTTAGGTGCATTATTGTCAATTAACTCTTTGAACAGTGTCATTGGCAATGTTTAAGGGACAAGTGTAATAATAATAATCATCATAATAATAAATTTATTAAAAGAGCACTTTCAATCAAACAGTTTCCTAACTCTTGGGATATTTAGCCGGCTGCTTCGTTCTGAGCGCAGAGGCCATGTGGTATAAACATGCACAAGATCAGTTAAAATAAGATGGTGCTAAAGAACTGAAAATCTTACAGGTTAAAAGCAGCATCTTAAAATCCGCTCTGATATATACAGGTAGCAAGTGGAGGGAGGCCGATACTGCAGTAATATGGTCATACCTCGATGTCCCAGTTAAAACACAAGCTGCTGCATTTGGACTAACTGCAGAACTTAATGTCAACCCTGGTTTGATCATTCAGTATGGCCAGCAGATGACAGCACTGGGTCTTTTTTGGATGAGACCACTCCCTATCAAAACATTCATCAATCCATCCATCATCCCTCACAATGCTTGACGAACAGTACTTGATGGTTGTGAACATGGCCCTGGAAATTTGGTCGTTACAAGCAGCTTGTGATTGATCAAAGTGTTTGTCACATTAAATGTACCCCATATAGCATCACAAACTGAGAAAAAAAAAAGATGACTTCGATTATTTAAATTCAGAAGTAGAAGCGATGACGCAATGTATACAAACAAGCGCACACACTATTAAATACTACTACTACTACACCTACTCAATAGTGTGCAAATAGTTTGCAAAGTTTGTCAAATATAAAATGGTTACACTGGTTTGTAAACACATAATTTTGCCATCAAAAGCAAGTTTTCATTGTTGCTGTTGGTATTTTATCGAAGAAAAAAAATGCTCAGATGCTTGTGATATCACTAAAGCAAAAATTATCAGCATAAATGTCACTGTTGTGCATAAAACATTTATATATCTTTTCACAAAAAGCTTGTTTTCTATATTTTTGTTTCGTCCAAAATAGGTGATTTGGGTGAAAGCCAACTATAAACTAACTGATTACGAAAACAACGGAATAAAGTACAAACAGACATTTTTTTCTGAGGAAAGAAGATAATCTCATCGTTCATTTGGTGGTTTCAATGTTTACATAGTCATGAAACACAATTTTTTGTGAGCCCAGAAATATGAGTCAGAATGCTCTTAACTCATTCAGTAGCACCCAATTCTGGACCAAGTCTGAAAAGACGTTTAAAAATGTCTTTGGGAGTGAATGAGTTAATTGGGCTGCTACTCAATAGGTTCTCTTTTGTTTTTTAAATGGGTATGGCATTGAAAAGAGTAAAGAAGGGCACCCATATTTCAATATTGGGCTGAACTTGAGTTGTACCTGTACACCCTGTGATCACAGCGTAGAACAATGAGGGGATCCACCATGAGGTCATTTTGAGTGTACGTCTGCTGTCTGAGCAGCTTTACTGAAGGTTGGAGGGCATTCACAGTCATCACCCACAGCCTGCAACACAAATGCACCGGTTTTAGCTCCCAATATCCCACCGCTGTTTGGAAAGAATTTGCTTTGACAGTGCAACGTGGAACATTTATTAATTATAAAAACACTCTCTTTAAAATAAAATAAAAAAAAAAAGATTACAGCATCAACGGCAAAAGTAAGACATCCAGTCAGTAAATCGCATAATCCATTCATAGTGAGCTCCAGACTCCTCAGGGTACGCAAGCTTTAAAAACAAAATTGCTGTGTTTTCCTTCCGAATTAATAAAAGCTGTCATTGGCAACAATCCGTTACATCGCCCGTTCAGGAAATGTACTTCATTTGTCCTGCAGAGACCCATTCGGATCAATAGGATGTCTGCTCAGTGCTTTGTAACTGTGCTCCTGTGAAGCCAGAGGTCATTGGGGGGGGGGACCCTCTTCTGTCCCGAGCTTTGGGTGAGGGCTGACAAGACTTGCCTTGCTTGGTACCTCTGATCTATTCGCACAATCATCTTTGAGCAAGTGGCTCAGGGTCAACAACTCTCGTTCCACAGGTCTTCCTTTAATCCACTTACTGTGTCTCTCAGCAACTTACACGGCTTTAAGAGAAATGCCACTGACTCAAGAGCAGCTGATAACCTTTCACTGAAACAACACACACAGCGATTCTCACATTAACCAAAGGCCCCAAAAATGACACTGGTGTTATTTGGAGGGATTTTTTTTCCCTGGTCAAAGATAACAGGTATAATTAAATAAGAAAATAGCATTTGATGCACGGAATGGATTTTGAGATTCAGTACCCAAATAAGGGCATAAATTCAAGGCATTCCGAGCGTAAAGTGATTGACTTCTATTCCAATTGAACATTTCCTTTACATTACAGCCAACTAACAAAACAACCACAAGGTGGCAGGGTGAGCCTGCGAGGGCACAAGAAATGTCTCTGATTGGTTGTTTATCCTTGGCCGAGGTGGTTTCTTGCAAATCAAATTGGAGGCACAAGATAGAGAGAAAGCAATTACAGTAATACTGTACATTACCTATAATTTATGTTAGTTCAAAGGCAATATATATATATTACATCATTACAAAAGTAGACAGAGAAATGGTGTCCCAATTTTGAATAATTTCGCCGGTGTTTTATTTGGACATGAAAGGGTCATTGCAGCATTTTCTCTCCAACATCTGGTCTCCAATATTTAATTGTATTCACACATTGTACCTGCGAGGCATCACAGTGTTGAGGCCCATCCAGAGCTTGTTGAGTGTCTGCAGAGTGCGGCGAGGAACAGAAGGTTCCAGCAGCAGAGCCATGCTGGTGGTGAGGGACTCTGAATAAGGGATAAGGTCTCCCGGTGTGAGAAGTGTCAACTGCTCCAGGATCCGCATCAGCTTTGGACTGCTGGATGGCAACTTCTGGAAAGCTGGGTATAAAGAAGAAGAAAAAAAAATGACTGAGTCATTTGTAAAGTCTGGAACTGTGAAGTCTCGTTGTGTTTCCTTGAACCGATGTGCAATGCATAAAGACAGATGAAGCATCTGCCAAACAAATTACTTCTCATGCATAAATTAAGATACAGCCTGACTTTGAGAGAGAAAGAAAAAAAGTGCAGGGTGGCATAGTTGTAATGAACAATTGTTTTGTTATCAATTTGTCTCAACTCAAGATGTGAACAGTAATTACACCAAAACTCCAATGGCGTTCTTCCATTAACCTTGTCATATTTTACTGAACCTACGAAAAGGCAACATGATAATCAGATTAGGTGCACCAGTTAGGTGTTAAGTCCTTTATTTCATGCTTGGGATTTCACTTGTCTTAAATTAAAAGAGAAATGAAAACAAGAGACTGTTGGAAATAAATTATTACAATAACATGAAACAAATATTGGAATTTAGACTGTAAGTCAGTGATAGTGTTCAAGCCAGATGAGAAGGCCTTGCAGTCTCTTGACAGTTTTCAACCGTCTTAAACTATGGTCATTTGAAGACAAAAAGTGGCATATGATGCGCACCTTGGTGGAGCTGGCTCTGAGTGTATCTGCAGGTGTTGCTGGGAAGCATCATTTTCCTCAGCAGGGGAAGAGTACCCGTTACTACTTCTTCACACATCCAATCTTCCACAAGACACAGGTGAGGGTAGTTGATGGCCAGCAACCTCAACAAGGCAGAGTGCAGACCTGGCGACATGGAACAAGAAAGTGAGATTGTGAACCAGTCTACTCCCGGTAAGAATTTTGTGGGTTTATTTTTCTTTTGTGTATTTTTGAAATGTCTTCATAAAACCAAATATAGATGGATCTTGCAATAGAATCTTGTGCTAACTCACCCCCAAGCTCTTGTTGCAGCCCTTGGGCTTGAGTAACTAAGTACTTTATGGGGATCTGGTCCATCAGTGCTGCTGAATATGACTTCGGCTTCTTTTGCATTAAAGCTGTCAAAAAACAGAGTGAAAAGTTCGAATACCAAAAGAAAAAAAAAAAAAAAAAAGGTTCTAAAATTCAGTAGAGAACATAGATTATAGATGTATTGTGCACGGCTCCCGGAGGTGACTTTCTATTGACACAAGTTCAGTACTGCTGCTGATCGGTTTCATTACTCTTCAATCAAACAGATCAATTTAAGAGATGGGCATAACTCTCATAAATGTGGCCTAATGAAGGGCAAAAGGAGGGCTTGTCATAAAATGGGTATACAAACCAGCAAGACTACAGTGCAGTGAAAAAGTATTTGCCCCCATTTTTGGCCAGTTTAAGGTAGGAGTCGTGAACACTGACCTCAACTGAGGCTAGCGAGGTCTGGAGTTCTTTGGGTGTTGTTCTAGGTTATTCTCTTGGAGTAATTTTAGCTGGTCAACCATTCCAGGGAATGTTTGCCACGGTTCCCAGTTGTATCCATTTGTGGATAATGGCTCTGACAGTGGATTGCTGAAGGCCCAAAGTCTTGGAAATGGCTTTTCCAGACTGATAGATTTCAATAACTTTTCTTGAATTTTCTTTGGATCTTGGCATGATGCATTTGTTTCTTGAGCTCTGTGTAGCCCTACTTCACTGCCCAACAGATTCTATTGATGTGATTTATTGATTCAACAAATGTGGTGCCAAGGTGTTGCCTGTTTAATTGAACTCGCCTTTCCCAAAACGGTCGTTAGTCACAGTTATTTTGTGATTTAACAAGTGGGAACAATTACTTTTTCATGTAGGGACAGGCAGTTTTTTTTTTTTTAATTTTTTTTTTTGTGCCTTAATAAATTGAATTGGCATTTAGAAACTGCATTTTGTATTTCCTTGGGCTTTTTCTGTGTGATATTAAAATTGGTTTGTTGAACTGAAACAGTTGTATGTGATAAATATGCAAAGAACATCATGAAGGGGTCAAATCCTATTTCACAGCACTGTAACTGCTCATGCTACAATCTAACCTCGAGCTGCCCTAGTTATCTTGCAGAATAATTTCACTTGGCTGTTTGTCAGGCCATCATTTATCTATGAAGTAGCCAACATGCTGTGCCCAGAGTGGAAAGGATAAGTGGTTGCATGTCCACAGAGAGAAATCCCTATAACTAAGAGGACAAAAAGCAAGAGAACCATTGAATGGACACAGGCAAAGTTAAATGTTTACACACCCAATTGTTTGGTGCTAGCCAACAGATTCTCCTCATAAGACAGGATGTAGTAGAGGATAAGGAGTTGGGTTGTGATGGAGTTGCGTTGTCGTCCTCCTCGACTACTGTCTCCTTGCTAAAAGAGGAAAAAAAAAAAACTCTACATGATAATCTCTGTGACCCCCCCCTCTCCCCCCACCCTAAAAATTATTTTCTCTTGAATAACGTAATAAAATAGAATCAGTCCTTGTGGAAGTACTCAGGATGACTTACGGTGGAAGAGGCCTGGAAGACACTGAGGATTTCCTGCTCTGTGATAGGTTGGTTGGTGGCCTCGGGGTTGGCCTTTGACGCTGGAGTGAGGATTGAGTTGATGTAAACGTCAACCAGAGGTATTAGCTGAGTGTGGATGGGGGTGTTTGTCTCACACAGCTGACGGTAGATCCAGTCCTTGAAGGTGAAAGGCAACATCAATGAGGCGTGAATGTTTTGAACATCGCACTGAAAGAATAGTCGGACCAATTATCTCACATAAAATGTCTACCTTGATTGACACTTTGTGCTTGGTGAAAGCTCGACTTCGAAGCAGCTGGTAGATGCAGTGAATGGGGAGAAATCCTGTGATGTTGGCACTTAGATTGTTGGTCACCGCCACCCTCACTGCATGGGCTGTAACCACCTGCACAACAAAACACATGCTGTCAATAAAACAATGGAAATTTGAAGGGAAAAAAAAAAGACGACCACATTCTGTGCAGCTCCAGATAACACAAAATATATACCATGATTGTCCAAATAAATAGTCAATTCAAAAATCATACTTTAGCACTTGAGTCTGCAAAAAGACAGTGCTATAAAATGGACATGGGATTCTAAAAGCACCTGCTCTGTGAAGATCTCTTGTGTGAAGATGGTCTTCATCTTGCTTAGAGAGCTTGGTTTGATGGCAATCTGCAGAAGAAAAAGATGAAAAGTGGCAGCTTTACTTTCGAGTGAAAACAACCTGAAGGCAGCAGTGCAGGTATTGCGATTTTTCAATTTCCTCTCTTCATATTTCATTTAAAAAAATAAAAAAAACTCTTCATGGCAGGCACAATGCTGAATTGATAGTGTTTCCCTGGGGGTGGAAACAAACAGACTCTAAATCCAATTACATTGCACATCTTAGTGGAACATACACTGAGACAGGAAAACCACTTAGCACACATGCGGGAGAAAATAGTGCACTTAATAAGTTATAAAACAGTGAACATGCTGCAGGGACATGTGAGTGTCTTTGCAGATACTGCGTATGTATGCTGGAAGCGTTTCATCAGTGGTGGAGTCTTTTCATGTGCTGCTGCTGCTGCAGCAGGGTGGGTGGGGGGTGGGGGCAGCATCTGGTCAGACAGACTAACATATTGATCACTGTCATCCTCCGACCGATCACCTTACCTTCATCCCCAAAGTAGAACACACCAACTCAATAATGGAGCTGAGCTGGTTGCTATGGAAATACATGGCCACCAATAAGAGCATCTCTCCGAAAGAAGCGGATACACCTGCAGCACTGTATGGGGGAGGACACACATAGGACAGCCTGGTTGCTAAACCTGCATTTTATAAGATAACATTTAAATAAAGAAATACCGAACATACACATACTCGGAATCTATAATTTTAGTCACTGTCACTTTAGAACGTTTCCCTGCTTATCTGTCAAATGTAAATTGTGAATGCACTTCACAGAATGAGATCAACAAACTAAGAAACACTCGGCGCTCTCTGAAGTCTGAGACTGACTTCTTCAGGACAAAATCCCAAAGCGTCAAAGATGTCATAATTTGAGGGCAAATCATAAAACCTGACTACTGTAATGCCAAATAAATGACAGACACAACAGCAAAGGGATTATTGCAAACAACAGCCCGTCCCAATGGCATGACAAAGCCCAATAAAAACTTGAATTATGAATTTGTTTATTTGACATATCGGCGCAATACAAGCATTGGTATTTCTAGTCTAGTAACAACTGACATCAGACAGTAGTTTTGCATCTTAGATCACTAATAACAAAGTATTTCCACATTCAAAGTAATATACCAATGGATACTGACATGTTTCAAATGTCAAATTACACCCAAATATATCAACTCTCTTTTTCAGACAAAAAGGCAATGTTTACAATTAGACATGCCCAATTTCTCTTGATTCCTTATTTAACTCGCGTTGTGCCTGATAAAAAATATGACACATAAACAAACAAAAAAAAGCGCATGGTTGAAGACAACCTTAACCTATTCCACTGGGCATTATGATCACCCAGTTGGGTGAAAATTCTGTAAGCAGAAATCTTTACCTCTCAAAGTATTCCTCTTCTTTGATCATCCAGCTGAGCCACATGACCATGAGTTGTTCCTGCTCTGGTGTGCTAAAGCCACGATGCCAGAAACAAGACAGTGTTCTCCGTCAATTGATTTTAACAACATAACACAGTGGCAGGCAATTGTTCCTTGAACAAGAGGAACCAGAATACAGAAATTTACTTAACCCCGGGGGATTAGGTATCAGTAAAGAGAACGTTATGTACCTGACAAGCGTAGGAAAGGCGAGCAGTTTGCAGAAGGACAGGGAAACAAAGCGAACACCAGCGGGAGTCGCCGGAGGTCGGCTCGTCATCAGCTGCAGTAGCTGCTCTGCCTCCTCGTCTGTTGGTCTGGGTCAGGACCACAGTAAAAGGATTCAGAAACTAATTTCAATTAAATCAACATTTCCAAAGCATTTTCTTGTTTTCTACAAGTGAAACAACAAACATACATTCCGTTAATAAGAAAATTACGGCTGAACGGAAGTATTTCTTTGAGGAGGTGCAAAAAAGGGGAAAAAATGGCCAGCAAAACAAACAATCCAAAAAAAAAAACAACTATAATAAAGTGACACTACAAAAATCAGAGTTAGTATTGCATTTCCGCTGACTTACCTGAGGCCAGCGATGCCCATGAGAGCACAGTAGAGTCGGAGCAGAGCACTCGCCTTCACCACATGCTCCTCTCTGAGGCCTGAGTAGCCGAAACCACCCTCGTCATCTATGGCACCGTCATTGGGAACATGGGTGCTGCGCGAGCGAGGCAGGATAGCAACCAATTCCAACAGCAGCTGCCTTCGCATCTGCCACAGCACTGAGCTGCTCTCTCGCTTTCTCTAGCAGGGAGAGGGGGGGGAAGAAAAAAAAAAAAATCACAGGAGCTGATGAGCAATCATCCGGTAGCAACGAGCCAGTATTGGCATTTTGTCAGGTAATTGCTTTACTATTGTCTTACAATCAGAGCAACAAATTCATTTTTTTTCTCCTTCTGCTGAAATGCAATTGAGAATTTAGACTGTAAGGTGGTCGAAGAAGGTTAGGCCGTATTGTGAAACATTTGACAGAGGCTTTTTCCTCACGGCTGGGGAAAGGCTTTATTGCAGGGATATTAGGAGCAAACACCATGACATTTCGAGAGAAGCGCTCCTTGTTCTCCATAACCAAGAAGAAATGTCAGTCGATGGAAAGATAAGCAAGGCCATTTTCAGCTTCTGTGGTATTTTAAATGCACAATTCCATTCAGACGCACGGTACAACAGTAGGGCAGGTACAAAAGAAAAGGTCACAAACGGTGTGAAGTTGCAAATGAAGTAAATCCAAAAAAAGATGACGGCCACGTCAGAATGTCGATGAGTGTAAACGACTGCAGTGCAGTAATGATCGTCCTCTGAACCTTTGTCCTGCATTTAAAACAAAGCAACTTACCTGTTGCCCGTTGCGAATGAACATGCTGAACCATGTGCGGACTTTGCTGTTGGTACCAAGCAGTAAACCACTGACATAAGAAACAAGGGGGCTGACGGCCTCATCTGCTGTGTCTGGTTTGTAATCCAGCGTCAGAGCCACACCCAGGCCAGGGAGATGACATTCCTCCACCTAAGATCAATATGAATACATAAAATAAACACACAATGTGTTAGCCTATTCTCATATTAACTGTAGACTGTGCTGGTCAGGTCCTGGTGTCATATTCTGCAATTAAGGTGGATGGTTTCATCAAATTCAGTAACATTCCTGACCAAAAGCAATTTCATACATCAACCCACTGCTCACCATACTTTGCATAAAAGGTATTATTTTTCTCAAAAGCAATGAATTTATTTCAATCCAATCTTTTCTGTAAGTATTGAAAAATGGTGTTGAGTTCAAATGTTTTGCCACTGACCACCATGGCTCGAATGTTGAGAGCCTGTGAAGGATTCATCTGGCACAGCTGCCTCAGAGCTTCAGTCCTGCGTCGACCACCAACGCTCTCCTCGTCCTGGCGCTCTCCATTCTTGATCAAACCTCTGCACACTGCAAACACAAACACACATTTTCATTAAGAGTGGCTCGGTCTCAATGTATGTGAGTCAAGTCATTATTTCAGTATTCACACTTGTTGTGACATTTTTAGTTGGTGGTGTTCCATGAGATTTGGTTCAATAAAACAGTGGTAAATGCTGACCTAGAAAATTTTATCACGTTATTTCTGTATTGTCATTAGAGCTGACAGCTTTAAATATGTATAAGTTATTGTGGGGAAAAGCACTGAAATGCATTTCTCTCTGCTGAATCTGAATTTCTTCCCATAAAAAGGGATACTTTGTGTTTAAACTGAGGCGCCTTCAAAATTTAGAGCAGCCATTCCCAAAAGCTGTGGTGGGCCCACGGTGGAGCCTGCATATATTTTATTATGCTCACGAGAGAAAAGCATCCCATTGGTTTTGAGATTAAGTATGTTCGATTGTAATCTTTGTTTAACCGATAAGTAAAATAGAAACTCACCAACCCACTATTCATAGCATTAGGAGCAAGAATGCTCAGTGCAGTATAGCTGGAGAATTGCTGTGATAGACTCCTCCCTCTGAGCTTCGCAGCTAGCGTACAGTGTGTGAAATTCACCGTATTTAAAGCAATTCAAATAGAAATGACAAAGTGTACTTGGACGGGTTTATCTAAATCTGATATTGTCAGTTAACTAACCCTTCCTTGCCTTGTCAGAAATATAAGAAAGATAGATAATTTACCTTCATTGAAGCTGTCGGGCACATTGGCAACCAGCAGACAAAGAAACCAATCTCCATTGCGAACATGCAGCAAAGCCTCTGCCACATCCACAATTGGCAGCAAGGAAGGCAGCTCTGGCGAGACAACATAAATATGCAGTTTATCAAAATGCACAAATTCCTGCTGGCTGAGCAGGAAATGTGATGACTTCTGATGCGCAACTAATATGTGTGGGATGTAAGTGTAGTATACTACAAGATCAACAGGGATGCCAAATTGATTTTTTTTTTTTTTTTTGGTCCAAAAACACCCACAGAATTTCAATGTCTATTACACCCAAATGTGTACGGCGCTGCTTTACGATTCAAGAGTGAACGGTGGTTCTGTGAGGAGTGAGGAGCACGATTAAAAACGCTTGATAGGGAAAGTAATATTGCAATGAAAGAATTGAGATTCTTTGGACTGTTAATGATGACGAAATATCCTCCTTATTTCCGATGTTGTTTCATTCATTGAAAAATATAATTACAAACCCATGACCTCCTCTAAAAATCCATCTGGCATTCGAGATTTTAAATTTGATTTATGGGGCCCATCATTTTGCCTTTGATCTTTACAATTTTTTTTTTTTTTTTTTTAAAGATGAAAATCACTTAACAGTATTTTCAAAGCTTTTATTCACTCACATTAATTTTATTCCCAAAATAGCAAAATGTGTGTTTTTGCCTCATATTTTCTGCATAGAATAAACAATAATTACCGAAAGCAGTTTGGGAGGGTTTTGAAATTTATTAAAAAATATAACATTTAAAAAGACTTGACGTGGTTATCAAAGGCGCATCAACACAGTAGTGAGCAAAGGCTGTGAAGACTTATGACGTCTTCATTTTTCATTTTAAAAATGAACAAAAATTTACCCTGTAAGGTTTTTTTTTTTTTTTACATTGCATGGAGCGTTTCCCCGTTCTGGAATAGGACTGAAATGTAGCAAAATATGTGAGACGTGAATGATTGTAAATATTTTTGGGATGCGCCTGACAAGATCGGATGAATTTCTGTGCGCATGTTTCTCTTATGAATACAGTCAAGACTGTTGAATTCAACATAATCCTATCCTGAACAGATTTACATACCTGCTTGTAGAATGCAAAGCACATCTGCAACTTCTTCCAAGTAGACCGGGCTTTCAAAGAGCTCTGACGACTTGAGAAAGAATTCTCCATTTGAATCGACCACCTAAGAAATATGTAGATAAACAACTGTGACTAGAGTGAAGTATTATCTACTTGTCCTTTGCTCTTTTTTATTTTTATTTTTTTAAACTTGTTCCTGTTTTGATAAACTTGATAAACAGCCCTTAGTTATGGAGCATTTTGACACCATTCGGCTTTTCAGATACTCAGAGTGGTTACAGTGCTGCGATTGATTTATTTAGTACAAGCAGTAACAATTTTTATAGCAAATCTTTCCGACCTCTACAGTTGAACGCAAATTACAGTACACTACAATCTCCTCGGCGAAAACTATGCAGTCAGTGGCCTGAGCTGATTGAACTTCTGATTTGTTTGGAATTACAAATTATTGTTGAAATTGTCGCCATCTTAAAATCTTCATTAATAATAGCTTTTGTAGATTCTAACATTTGTAACCTTCATACAAGCCTAAAAATAAGTTAACCACTGTCAAACACAAAAGCAATAAAACACATCCTTCATTTTGATAGAAAGTAAAAACAGATATGATCAAACCTCTGAACTGGTTCAACTGCTTTGAATTTAAGTCTGCCCTAACTTTGTTATCTTACAAAAACTATCAGGTTGTAAAACTCTCTCTTATTCATACACTACTTAGACAAGTTCCTCAACATTTTATAAAAAATAAGCAAATTGTCCTTATGTTGATTTCTATATTAATTTGAGAGAATTTGTGTGCACAACATCTCTTTTTTATGTGTGGCTGAGGTGTGGGATCAGCAAATCCTTAAAACCAAAGATGATGAAGTCTGTACCTTACTCATGATTGCCAAAAGCTCACTCAGGGTCAGACGAAGTCTCCTGAGAGGATCACTGTGTTCAAACTCTAAGGTAAGGCCATGCTGCAGCTGTGACACCAGGATACTCTCCACATTGGAACCACCTGCCTTGTGCCTGGCCCAGTAATGAAAAAGGCATAGCTAAGAAACAAGCAAATTTTATGATTTGACATAGAAATGGGGTGTCAAGGGATTACCTGAGCTGCTGCTCCTTCCTGGCATCCTGCTCCAACGCGTGAAAATCAACAGACAGCAGAGCTACAATAGAGTTGACAGCTTCCACCCCTGAAAGCAGGCGGAGGATGAGCTTCTTGTCCTCTGCCCATGCCTGGCTCTGGTCAGCTGGCGCACACAAAGCCATCCTCACCAGGCAGGGAAGCAGGAGCCTCAGCTCCGGGTCACTGAGAGCTGCCAGGCGCTGCACATCCACCTTCTGCATGGCTTCAAATGCAAAAGGGCTGACAAACTGCAGCCCTGCACTGTCTGTCATCTCTGAAACTACACCACCAAAGTAAATGAGCGGCATAATTTAACTGAATTAGGTAAATGCAATTTGTCTCATGATAGCATCAAAACGAAAGAGACCAGAAACAATAGAACCACCACAATAGAGCTGTCAAAAGTAGCTGGAGTCTGATCACACAAGGTCACCGGACTCCTTCATTAATAGATCGCATCAAGTGTTTATTAGGAGTCGATAACTTATGTATTTAGTCGCTGTAAGCCTAAAAAGTTGGAGGAGGTTTTAATTTACCTGTATATCTCAGTCCAAACACAATGACAGCTCGGCTAAACGCTAATTCATACAGGTGAATGTTATAAATGGTCACATTCCGGGTCAAAACATAAACTCAACACCAGACCAGTAACCAAATGTGATTGTAATTCAACTTGCACTAATTTATAGCGCGTAGTCACTATTCTCGCCACTTTTGCGGTGGCTTAGCGTGCTACTAGCTAGCCAGCTATCAGCTAATGCTAATGCTAGAATAATGAGCCAGACAACAAACCGTTGCACCATACACGTATTTAAGACGCTATGAAATGCAGCGGTAACAAGCTTACCTCAATTAGTAGAATTGCCGCGGTACAATTGGCTAACTTTCAGGTGGGAGGCCTCCAGACCTCGGATTTAACTGAGCACCGAAGCCACCAGAGGGGAGCGCTAAGATAGCAAGCGTCCGAGAAAGTATCGTTCCTTTGCGGTCGCCGACAGGGTTCTCAAAATGTGTCACATTTTCCATAAACTAACTATTAAAGTGTTGCCATTTCCACTCGGGCGGACTTCAACTGTACCCACAGAAAGAAAAGTAAGAAGCTAGTATGCCAGAAGCTCAAACCGCTCTGCAGAAAGACGGAGCGGTCTCGCGCATAGACCGCTTGAAGGATTCCTAATGCGCCGCTGTTCGCTGTATGGACTTCTAGCCATGTGTTACTGTATTAACATTTATTTGCATTGATAATAAATGACACATTTGTGAATCCACGTGTTTATTTCCACATTAATTTCATATATTTAATATAATTTTAATTTTTAATCATGAAGTGAGCAAACGCTTGATGCGACACCCTTTTTCTTTCAGGTCTGTGAAGTACGGTATCATGTACTGTACAGTACGAGGTAGTGTCAAAAGCACTCCCTATACTCTAAGATACAGTACAAGTAAGGATGATTGTTAAAAAAAAAGACGCTCCAAAATAGTAAAAAAAAGACTGGTAAAAGTAGAACAGATTCACACCATTTGCATCGGTACAAACAAAAAAAGTACAGTCTCTTAAATGTAACTAAGTACAAAAGTAAACCGTGCATTTTTAAAATTTTTACAGAAGGCAATGCAGGGGAGAGTATATTGCTTCTCCAAATTTGTTGCGTCAAGGTGTTCCCTGCTTCACGTGCTCCTACATGTAGCAGCTGTCCTTGTGTTTTCTGCCTCAAACGTATTCAACCCAAAAGCTCAGTCATTTAAGAGCTCAGCTGCAAGGAATTTCAACTCTCTATTTTTTTACGTTGTTTGATCGTCCGCAGAGGTTGAAATACAGTAAGTAACAAACCTATTATGTGAGCGAAAATAAAAAGTCGTCCGAAAAATACTCAAGATACCTGAAAAATCCTCTTAAGTACAGGACTGGTCCCAAGTCGATGTCCATAGGTGTGAATGGTTTTCTGTGTATGCACAACCCACGGCATTATCCTGCTTCTCGCCATAAATCACCTGCATGAGACAGATTCCAGCTCAGACTCGAATGAAGAAGAGCACTGTAGAAAAAGATGGATGTATTTTCCTTATTGCGATCGTAGTTTCCAGTGGTGTAGAACTGCACTGGTATGGAAAAAAATCCATCCGTTTTCTACTGCTTATCCAGGGTCGGGTCGCGGGGGCAACAGCTTTAGCAGGGAAGCCCAGACTTCCCTCTCCCCAGCTACTTCTTTCAGCTCTTCCCTGGGGATCCCGAAGCGTTCCCAGGCCAGCTGGGAGACAGTCTCTCCAGCATGTCCTGGGTCGTCCCTGGGCCCTCCTCCCGGGGCGACATGCCCGCCACACCTCACCTCACTAGCTCTTGGAATATGGAATGATAAAAATGGAAAATTAATTAAGCAATAAGGTGATTACTTAAATATGTCGATTTAGAATTGAATTTGACTGTACAGGTAATGTGGACTCCACTTGACTAGTCACTGCCAAATTGCAAATTCCACAAGCCAATCTTGCCAAAAGCACAGAGAGACCAGTTGCAGAGTGATGACAGTCGACAGTAGGACCACTGCATATTTATAAAGGTCGTTGACAGCAAGGCGCAATGATGGACATGGAACGGACAGCCAGCTGCTCCCAAAGAGCTTCAGGGCATGTCCACAGTTTACAAGTCAAAGAATGGAATTCACTATACACAGAGTTGTGGGAAAATAACAAAACAAAACAAAACAAGACTGTGGGTGAGACGTGGGTAACACCCTGGACTGATCACCAACCAATCGCACAAGGAGAAAATTGATGACTCGCATTTATGCACAATTGATAGCTCTCAATTAAAATTTGTTTTTTGTTTTTTGGAATGTGCGAGGAAGCCGGTTTACCTGGAGGAAACTCACACAAGCATACAAAACATACAAACTCCATATAGGAAGTTAAAAAAAAAATAAATGAAGTTGGAAGTTCATTGAACACCACACAAAAATGTCCACACTCAAGAAAAGTGACATAGGTGGAGCTGCCAAATACTGAAAGTCAACATTGGCCAATCAGAGGTAAAGAGCCAAGATCAACTATATAATGATCATTTTATGCTATAAGTCAAACCTGTGGGAAACAATTTGCAAGCATTTGCCATAATTTGCCCACCTTTCTCTTGGTGCGCTTGACCAACTGCGCAACCATTCCTTCCCCCTCAAAGCAATAAATACAACAAGCACAGGAAAATATGTTGACACATTTTATTCCCAAAACAGAAGCCACAGCACCAACTGCTGGCATGGCATTCATATATATAATTATTTATATAGATTGCAGTTTGGTTTTTGTGTCTAAATGTGTGGTATAAAATACTATATACAACAATGTACCTCTTTATTAGAACACAGTGAAGTTCGTTGCTGTACAATTCCTATGTAGCAACAGCTTTGCTGTAAATCAGAATTCTCCACTTCTGTACATTGTGACAATACAAATAGTCTTTTTCTCCATTACAAAAAATAATACTCTGAAAGCAACCTACCGGGACTGTCTTTTGCTTTTTTTTTTCCTGCAATAGCTTCTCAGTTCTTAAGTAAGATGATTACATATATCTTTAGACCAATTGCTTTAAAGCAAGAAGGTGATACAAACCTTCACAATTGATATATCTCTCTCTATATATACTTATAAAAGCGGTTCAGAAATAATACATAAAACATAAAATAAATAAGATCGATGCAGGCTATTCGTTTGGATTCAATTTCATCCAAACGAATGAAAAGGAATTTTAGGCTATAAAGCCAAAAAATCATTTCTTTAAACGTTATTTTCTCAATCAAGTACATCCCTTTATCTCTTGACACGAAGACATCTTTCCCAAATGCTGACTGGCCAGTGCGTGCGCTGCCATGTTAAAAAAACAACACAAAATAAAACAAAACAAAACAAAACAACCAATCCGTCGCTCGCTCACGTTTATTTTCTCTGATCTACCCATCATTGTAATTCATTTCCTTGTCTATTTGTGCATGTCTTTGCGCCAAGGGGACAACCATCAAAATCTATCTCGGAATGAGATCCAACGCTGTGCTCCAGTTGGTGTGGTGAAACCCCTTCAGAGTTATCGCTTTGGACTTCTCTTCTTGAAATGTCTCTCCTATGAGTGGCTACAACATGTTCGTGATGAAGTTGTACATCTGGTTCAGCACCACAAAGTGAATGGGCAGGCATGAACGTCGGTCCTGTGTCGCCGGGTCGCATGTCAGCCAAGAGAGGGCGTTGTACTGCTCCAGCACAAAGCTAACGGGGCACAGAATACAAATAGATATGGTGTCACACAATGCACTCATATATTCTTTTCATTCAAGTTCTCAATGAATAATCATCGCAAAATGCGTATGAGGTGCGGTGCTCAATTCGTGTTTCACTGACATTTGAAATTCAAGAATCGGACTTGGCAAAAGTAGCCTAGCCACAGGCGTGGTAAAAGGAGTGGTGATTCAACTCCTGTGACTAAATAAAGATATAAAAAGTATCGACTGTATAATGTACCTAATTCAAAAGTACAAAATTATTTTATACGTCATGTTTTCTTTTTTTAAAAGCAAGCTTGGCTTGGCTTGACTTTTATGCTATCGAAACAACTTTGCTTATGTGAACGAAGCGGAAAACACATTCTAAATTAGCCAATAACAACTGAAAAACCACACCTCAATTCTGTTTTTTTTTTTCTGTCGCAACATGACAAGATTCACCCCAAATTACAATCTGTCCAAATAATTAAGTTTGGTTGGTTTTGGCCACTTTCAATCTGACTACACGAGGATCCCCTTCTGCGATTGTTTGACAAGTCCTAGTTAAAATATTCCTCCATAAATTGGTACAATTGCTAATATCAGTGTAGACACAAAAAAAATTCAAGGTCAGAAGCTGGTAGCTTTTTGGCATGCCATAAGGAAAAAGTGCTTCAAATCTTTTGCCATTATCATCGGTGCTCCCTGGTTCAAATTCATCCAGCTCCATCTGATCTCAATCCATCAAGATCTCAATTGCAATTGAATCTAACTCTCTCTATGAATGTCATCTTTTCGTCTTATTATCCTCAGAGATTGAAAAAAAAAAACCTAACAAACCTCTTTTGACAGAGACAAATTAATGACGAGTAAAATAAATACTCAAAGCATAAACACAAAAATCAAGTTCAGCACAGAAAAAAAAAAAATGTTGCACAGTAGTTTCCACCAGTGCCAAGAATCCCACAGTGCAATTGGAGCAGTTATAGGTTTAGTTTACCGTAGTACATCTGAGGTCTGATTGGAGTCAAGGGGGTGGGAGTGTCTGCTGTGCAGTAGTTCATCTGATTGCACTGAAGACACATGGAGGTGCAAAGAGGCCTGGGAGTGAGAGAGACAGAGTATGGGGGAGGGAGGGGGGAAGATGTGGTGTCATATACTGTATACTGTATACAATAAGGTCATTCCACTCTCTTTGAAATAAAAGCAGGATTCCACAAAAGAGCAAGGTCTTTTGTCACGTTTGCTGCAAATTAAAGACCAGGCACTTCTGAATCATAAGTATGACAAAAATGACATTTGAAATATGGATGAAATATGTGCAAAATACACCCTTCATCCATTTTATTTTCGAAATATACATTTTCATTGAATGTATCAAAGATCCGCTCTCCTAACTCAACAACAAAGGGTTGAAGCAAACATCAAAATAACCCTGTTTTTTTTTTCCATTGCAAAAAATTGCTTTGCAAGGGCACAAAAATGCTAAACAAGAAACCGAAAATTAGGTTCAAGAACTAATTTTATACATTTTTTTTCCACAAAAATGAACTCACTTGCCCTGCATTTCATTGCAAATCCACAAAAAAGTATATTAGGCCAACTCATGTTGTAATAAGAACCAGTGTCAGTGCCAAATAGTACCCCTTTCCCACTGCCGCAAAACCACGGGTAAACACGCTTTTTTGGGCAGTGTGAAAGGCTCACTGGCCAGTGTCGATCTGTGTCCACCAGCACGCCATCGGAGGCGGGTTGTGATCGCCTCCGATCGCCTCCGCTTGCAGTTTGAAAGCCTAACACGGGACTTCCCGGTAATTACGTGATGACATAGGGCGGTACGTGATGCGTCACACCATCGCGCACCATTGGCCTCGTATATAGCACGCCCCCACAACAAAGCTAGGAGATCGCCCCTGAAGCTGTTGTCTCAGTAGTAGCAAAGAGTTGATCCTCCGCTGCTTTTCGACCATTTTGAGGACGGTAAAAAGCATGATAAAAGAAAGAACACTCGCTTCCAGGTTGCTTTGTTTACTGCCAAGAAATCTGTCGCACTATCATCTACGCAATCACAGCGTGGTGACGTAACCAGACGCAAAGTGGTGGAAGGGGCATGGGGGCGCAGAATCGCCATCTGTTGGTCAATGGGAAAGGGACAATATGCCAATTGGTTGCGTGTCGCCACAGATCACTACTACCCACTAATTTCAGTGGGAAAGGGGTAGAGGACAGGTCTGTCGTGTAGGGGTTTGAAACCCATGCATTTCCATGTTTGTTGAAATTTTTTTTCATATTTTTGATTTTTTATGAGCATTTTTTAAAGCATGTTTGCGAGGTTTGTTTAAAAAAAAACCTGAAACAAATACCTATCTGAGTCTATTAAAAATGAACATTACCTACATAAACGCAGAATTTCTGACACATTTATTTTTTCAGATGGACCTTAAACAGCTGTCACCAGTCAGTGCATTTCTAACAGGCTTATTATAATGCAAGCGGCTCACATTTTCCGCCGTTCCTTTATGGGAAAACTAACAAAAAGGGATGATGTGTGGGTGAGCAGAGCCTCCGTACCTTGAGGAAGAGTGGACACTGGTTCTGAGCCTGCGGACAGGCTGACCAGAACCAGTCGGGCAGTGGGCCAGCTTTGGCCGTGGACACAAAGTATCCGAGAGCGAGGGGTTGCTGCAGGAGGTTTGGCACCTCCTCACGAGACTCCATGCGGTCTGCACTCTGGCCCTGGAAAAGGATCATATTTCAAGTTAGTTTTATGGGTAACTTAAGATGATGTGCAGTGTGCAAATTAAAAGTTAACAAAATAAAATCTGACTGTTAAAGGCGTCGGTCCTCGGTTTACAATGGTCCTGACATATTTTGATTAAAGGTGGGGCTGAACAACGAATCTACGGCGTCATTCAAATTGACCTTGCAGTATAGTTGAGTGCAATTTTCAAATAGCAAAGGCTGTAATTTTGCAAAGAAAAATAAGTGCTTCATTTCGGTTCGTCACTAGGCTTTATCTACCTCTAAATATGTAATTTAAGTAATTGATTGATTAATTTATTTGCTTATATAGTTCCTTGATAAGTTCAGTGCTATAAAAACACAATCCACATGGTTACGTTTACCACTAGTAAGTTCAGTTACTGTCGTACTGTTTTTCATTTAACTGTTATGTACGCATGGGCTAGAAGTATATATTTGACACTATTTGCTCTTTTTTTTTTTTTTTATTTAAACTATCCAACGTCATTTGCTGAAAAAAATTAACCTTTTCACTCATTCTGTGCTCAGGCTAAAGCCTTGTGTAAAATAAAGTTCTTGGTTTGGCGCAATCTTGGGGCATCTTGTTGCCATGGAACTAGGGTGCTTTAGTCAGCACATGCTGACTAAAGCAAAACAAAATTGATATGTTGCTGTCATAGGAACGTAACTCAGACATAAACCGAAGACCCTCTGTTCTAAAATTTATTTCCGAGAAGCTTACCTTACTGTCATCACCGCCATGGTGATAATGGGAACCTGGTGAATGGACTGGTGACGTGTTGGGTGAGATGTTGATGATGTCGGGATCCACCAACTCATTCTCTGGGTCCAGAAGATCAAAGATGCCTCCTATATCGTCTGATCCATCTAAGTAGAAGAGTAGTAGAACAAAAATTAGGTCCTGATACCTCTTTTTTTTCCCTCTCTGCTAGAATGCTACGTTAACAGAAGGTGCTTGAAGGAGCAGCATACAGTACGTTTATTCGGATGAGAATGTCATTGAAAGGTGAACTGCAGAGAACAGCAACGCGCGTCTGACCTGTGGTAGCATTAAGAATGTCGATATTGGTGTCAATGTTGGTGTAATTCGAGCTGGCCACTTGGACAAAGGCAGAGGTGGGGAAGACTAAGATGTGCGTGCAGGAGGTGTCCTGGGGCGTGTTCAGCTGGGGCGTCTGCATGTTCAGGGTGGTGCTGCGGCCAAACACTGAGCCTGTCGACACAGAGTCTAATGGGAGAGATAGAAAGAGAGTGGTTCATAAACAGAGTGACGAGAGAATAAAACAATGTAAGAATGCTTTTTTAATTCAATATCACACATATGTTGCTGCCCTATAATGTGTTTTAATATATCAGTGTGTTTATACTGTGTGAGTACTGCTGTTGTGATACCTTCATTTCCCTTACGGGATTAAGAAACAGGAAGTGGAAATAATTATATACGGTTAAAGTCTTGTCTGTCAATCTATCTTCACTATCCAAATTCTGGAGCTGCAGATGTGAAAATGCCCCAACAGGCCAGTCCATTTGATACAGCTCTACTTTGTCAGTCTGCCAACTGTCAAGAATATAATGCTCTCCTTGGACTAACAATATTAGATGGATGGGCATTGATTTCGAAACGTGTGCAACATTGTGGTTGAAGTTTCCAGTATTGCACTTTGTGAGGAGCAAAATATATTAATCATCTCTGCCGGAAAAAAATAAATGTTTTTTTTTTTTTTTTTTTTAAATAATTGATCACATTGTCTACCAGAATGACAAAATGAAATACTTTTTTTTCCTAGTGCTGAACGATTGCAAAATAAAACTCAAGGTCGTTTATTGAATACCAAATCGGAGACATTTCATATGGAGAGCATTGATTTCCAGTGATTGGAGCTTGGTGTTTAACTTAGATTTAAATGTGTGTAGATTTGGACATGTGGCACCGACAGCTTTATTTTATCTTCAAGAGATTTTAAGGAAGTAGGCATCTTCATTCCAACAACACTCAATCATACAATCCTGGTATGGTGCACGGACAATCCCCCACTCACTGGTTTCCCAAAATAAACCCATTGATCGAGCTCCCCACCACACAGCATTTAGATCAATGGGCATCTGAGAGGTAGTGCTTTATGAGCAAAAAAGTATACCATCTTCCCCGCCATCAATCTGCTCTGGACTAGGAGGTGACAAGCATTGTGATGTGCTGCTGCCATCCATCACGCCGTACCCACACAAGCAAATACACAAAAACTCACAAGACATGGCTGTTGTCGATGACTCGGATGAACAGTACACACTCAAACGGATACCGTCAGTGATTTCATAGTCTCCGTCTTGTATGTTACCTGGCATGATGATGAAGGAACCCTGGGGTTCCATGGCAACTAAGCACACACTTAGGATGCCGGGAGTATCCGAGGAAGAGATGCCACACATTCGACACATTTCCTTCAGACGGCGACTCAGTGACTGAAGGTTTCTTCTACTCAGCAATATACTCCAGTCTGACATGATACGAGAAGAGCACAATGCGTGTCAAATGAAGAAAAACAAACAGTCGAGAATTTTGCCCGGACATTTACAGTCACCTTTCAACTCGCCGTGTCCTATCCTGCCCAGCCGTCCAATTACCACTCTCCAGGGCACCGATGTCATCTGCACTAGGCCCAAGCACCAATCCCACAGCTTTTGCAAGCCAAGGCGTCGAACAGAACCCTTTTTCCTCCTGGCTCTGAGCAATGCGGGAAAAACATGCGTGGAGTCATTCTTCGGTGTTCATAAATGTGTCAGAGTCGAGTACAAAAACAGCAGTTTTAGTCAAAACGCATACGTCTCATGAATATGAGCAGGAAGCTCGACTGATAGCTATATGCTCTACGCCTCAGGAAAAAAAGGCGAATTTGACAACTCTTTCGATGTAATTGATGGGCAAAGTCACAGTATTCATATAAAAGGGGCGATATGACAATTGGAAACAACAGAAGCAGGTGGCAGGGATTTGGAAAGAAGATGAAGGTTTTACACCGACGGTGGTTCTACCTGTTGGGCACATCGATGTTGATGATGCAGGTCTCCAGGAGTTCCCCATACTGGTCAGTGCACGTGGCAAGGAGCCAGCGCTGGTCATGGGAGAGACAGTATCCCACAAACAGCACATTGTATTTCTGCGACGCCTCGCCGAATGCCTCCCCGAGCTCGGTCTGCTTGTCCTTAACAGGTGCAAGGATGAACGGAGGTGTGTACATACGCACACACTCCGGTCTCTGTACAAAGGCAACACATTTAATTAGTGAACATGAGGATATTTTGCATGTGCTCAAATGGAAGCAGGAAATTGAGACAAAATTAAGAACAAAATGATCACACAATCCCATTTATGTCGCACTTTTTCAAGCAAGGCAACTGAAGCTTTGCAAGTGTATTCAAGGGAAAATGTAGCAGTGGCTACAAGGAAGGAAGTCCAACGAATTAGAGTCTGTATTAAAGCCCATATTAGGGGTTCTTGTGAAGCTAGCCAGAAAATAGAAAGAAAACTTTGGAGTAGCAGAATGTTAGAAATTTGCTCTGCCTTGTTCCAATAAAAAAAAAAAAAAAATGATGTTGAGCGCAAAATCAACTTTTTTTGGACCGGGGACTGTACATGGCTTGGGTGAAAGGATCATTTTAGGTCAAGTCATGTCTCCAGAGAAATGGAAGGAACAAGTTTGAAGAAGAAGCAGAACTAAAACAACTAATTAAAATAGTACAATTAAATAAGAAAAAAAAACCTGCTGAAAATATATTTATTTTACCTCTGAGCTTTTAAGTGCTGTGTCAATGGCTAAACCCGGGCCAAAGCCCGTTAGCGATTTGACATTGGTGGAAATGGGCAGAGGCCGCCTGCATTGAGCAAAGACGGAGAAGGCTAAAGATTTGAGGTGCTGAACGTAGCTGTGGCGGTCTTCACATCTCACAGGCTGAAGCAGATATTGGCAGGGCACAATCTGTAACAACAACAAAAAAAAAGGTATGATGTAAAAGGGCATAAAAACATCCATCCATCCATTTTCTAATCCACTTATCCTCACAAGGGTCGCACGATGATTAGAAAGTTGACCCACCTGTACAAAAATGGAATTACGGATAGGTGCGGGAAGCAACTGAAGCATCTCAAGGTAGCAGCGTAACAAACCAAGCGTCCACACACTAGAGTGTGTTGGCACTGGGCCCGGGCTGCCTTCAGAATCGTCATAGCTGAAAGGGTCCACGATGTAAACAACAATGGCCGGTGGATAGGTGATGGCGTGAGAGTCGCCATTTGTGGGTACGCCAATCTTGTCACGTTCCAAAGTGCTGTGGGGGCACCACACAAATCCATTTCATTACACAAGTCAGGTATTATTTTATTATTTCTGATCTTTAGAAGCGAACCGGTGACATATGATCAGCTTTTATATGCTGTTGTGGCATGCCATACCTTTCTGGGGGCTCTGCGGGGGGCTGGCTGTTTGAATTGTCGCCTGAGGTGCTAATATTCTGGGTTCCAGCCTGCGGTCTCACCTGGCCACTCTGAGGGCCAACCCCCTGGTTTTGGCTGCCTATGGTTCCAAAAGGGGTAAAGGAGCTTGCTTTGGCAGACGGCATCCCGCCGTTAGGCTGTCCGGATGATGTCATCAGACTATTGGATGATACGGAGCCGCTGTTGCTGTTGGGGACCGAGGAGCTGTGCATTGCACCCTGCTGGCCAACTGAGCTGGAGGCGGATCCCGTCAGGGGCGTAGATAATGACTGGTTGGATAACGACGGGGGACTTGGATGCATGAGGAGAGAACTATCCAATGGTTGTGATGCGAGGTATGGAGCTAAAAAGAACAAGACCGAAACATTACTGGGTGACTAATATTAAATTTGAGAGAATAAAAGCACCTCAACTGAACACTCAGCTTTCACATTTTTAAAACATATTTTCAATTCACCAAGGCTCTTTCGCTTGTCTTTTTGCAACGAAAAGAGAGTGGGGTCAAGAGTGGGAAAGAGTGAAGAGCAGACGACGCCAAAAACTGAGCAACAGATGCAGATCATAAGGCTCCCCTTACCGAGGCTGTGGCGGCACACTTGTGCATAGAGTTTGAGCTTTGTGAAGGCGTCGTCGTTGCTGCTGGCAGCCTTGAGGAACCAGTCGCTGACTGGCTGGTCCTCAAGGCTTTTAGCTCCACTGCCACCGACAAGGACTATTCCATCAGGGTAGCCTTTGGATATGGGCCGATGTTGGCCAAGTCGACACGACTGTAGAAAGGAAGCAAAAGATTTGTTTTAATTCACACCGCAATGGGGATTCCATGTTACAGCAGCAAGATTAGCAAGATTATGAAAATTGAAGTTTAAGTGACGCTAGTGCTCGGAAATCATGCCAAACATGTACAGGTAACCAATGTTGAAAACATTTCTGTACACATAATATAAATATTGCGCAATGATCAGTGTACAGATATTAATATTGTAAGTCGGACTGTCTTCTAGCGATCCGATGGGAGCCACATTAAATTATAAACCCTGATAGGAGTTAGAAGGAAGGATCATCATCCCGACTGCTCCTTCTGGCACCTGTGGGTGCCACACCCTGTTGCTCAAAAGCTAACCAGCGCTGTCACTGAGTGTGCGGCACGGTGTGACGTGTTGGGTATGAGAGATGAGAGCTTGGCTGCCATTCTGCAAACATGCAACACCTTCACTGTGTCCAGAAGCTGACCCAGGGCAGCGCTGGCTCTCCTAAGTAGTTTGTTTATCCAGTGCTTATCCTGCAGTAAATTGCTGGCAGACAACTCCAAAAAGGATGTACGATGCTATCAATGGGTCAAGGAAGATGCAAGTGATTTTCATAGGAAAAAGTATTATATTGTCTTTTTTGTGTGTTGATTAATAGTTAGTAGTAATATTCAAAGACTGATTCTAATAACAGTCAAATTATTGGCCTGCAGTAATCAGAATGAGAATACATTATTCATCCATGGGGAAATTGGCTGTGTAGACTTCAAATTTACCCCAAAAGTTGTCTGAAGAAAATTTTAATATTGAATGAACTTATTTTTACATCAATGGACTTTGATCTAAGTCTAGAATTTAACTACATCAATAATTACTGCAATGGTGCGATGTGCTGGAAAATACTGAACGGCGGTCCGTTCTTTATCAGGACAAGATCTTAGTGGCAAATAACATGACAAAAATACAAGTTGTAGCATTTCATTAGCTTAGTGATGAATCTAAATTAGGGTGTGGCATTCTGGGAACGCGGCAGTATATATTTTACAGCCGTACGACAGCTAAACCAGTGAAAGAACATGGAAATAAACATCAGACCAGTGCAAACACTAAACATTTCATCTTTCTCTACCTCGTAGACAGCCGTGAGGTCCCTGAAGAGGCTCTTTGCACCGCTGAGCAGAGCCTCATTGTCTGGACACACCACCAAATACCCGACGTCCCGCTGGGTGCCAAAGGGATCCAGCAACAGCTTCTCCCAGTAGGGTAAACCAAAGGGAGACAGCACCACAAAGTCATACTCGTAACCCACTAGGAAGGTGGGGATGGGCAGTGGCTCAGGGGACTCATCTGTACCTGTGAGAATGAAACAGAAGAGGAGAGCAGATCACAAAAAGAGGGGAAAAAAAACATGACTCAAACGTGTGAAAATTGAAGTTGATTTCTCTCTTTTTAAATCCCTGGTCATTTCTTCTTATTTTTATTTATGTCACTCGACGGCGTGACGTGTGCACACTCGTCTCATCTCTTCGGCAATTTGCATTAAGTCTTCCACTACAAGAAAGTGACACCAAGGTGACTGTGATTGATCTTTAAGACCACCTCTATCGTGCAGTATGGTATAGTGCCACAGTACTCTACAATAGTCGTAATGCGTATTAATGATAGGTGGGTGAAGAGGAATGTTTGATTTTGGAGCAATTGAAGGTTTTTTGGGTCCGGGACAGAGTGCTTCCCCCGCTCCCGTTTGGTGGTTTTGCATAACATTATCAATTTATGTTGACATTTCTTTTTTACAGAAATTGCTTTAAATAATTTGAGTCGGCTTTCAAAATAATAGACCTAGTCAAACCTCCGCATACTGTTTCCAGGTAATCACTCCAACTCATCATCACATTGACAGATTTACCGTATGAGCCCCGTCCAGCCATTTTGTGAAACTGCTGCCAGGTGAGTGGGCCCTGAACACCCCAGGAACGCACAGTCCTTTTCTTCTGGATGGCATCTTGGAGCACAGGTTGTAGAGACATCAATACTCGAAGCACATCCTGAGAGCACAGCGCACTCACGTCCACTGCTGGAGAACGGAGGAATAAAGGCAATAGCGATTAAAAGGCAGGACAATTCTTCAGTTAAACAGAATATTAAGAATGCGCTGCTATTGAATAATCGAGCAAACCATTTGCAAATCTGATGTCTTACCATTTTGTTTGGACCAGTGGTGTAGACAAGTGCTTTTGACCAGCGCCTCGTCCACCTTTCCACCTGACATGTTGTCCATAAACTGCCTGCCGTGCTCCAGGGCCATGTAGCAGTCGCTGTGAAAATCCCTCTCCTCCACCCTAACACAGGGTGGCACATGGCCGCCTTTCGCTCCACGTGTCGCTCCGTCATCCAGGCCGGAAATCGGTGAAAAGGGGTTGGTACACTGGTCCTGCAGTAGCAGAATCAATTCATCCGGGAGACGGTCTCCCCTCCCAACGCCGGTTCTATCCAGCGAGGAGAGCCGTAGCTCCTCAAAGCGCCTTTCTGCCTCGCGGCTGACATCCGAGCCACGGCCGATGATATCCAGCTCGTCCTCTAGGAAGAGGCCTGAGCCATTGCCGTACCGCCTGTTGACCACAGCACTGAAACCGCAGCTGCAGGCTTCCTGGGCCTCGCTGATGGGGTCGCTGAGGTACACGCCCACGTCGGCTCCTTTGATGTTCATGTTACAAACGCAGATGCAGCAGCTGTCAAAGTTGCAGTCCTTGAAGAGGTTCATGACTGACTCGGAGAGAATGAGGGTGACGTAGAGACTGTGAGCCTCTGGGACGGGAGCGACGGTGGCTGGTTCCACTGAGTTGAGCGGTCGACAGGTGGAGGGGGTGGAGGCTGGCGAGTACAAGTCTGAGTTCTCGTACTTGAGTGAGCCCTGGACGCTGGCGGGACCTCGAGGTGTGCGTGGAGTGCGCGGCGTACGTGGGGTAGGCGCTGAAAAACGTGGCGTGGCGGGGGAAGGCAGGATGCCAGTGCCGCTGTTACTTGGTGGAGCGCTGTTGGACATGAAGGGTGTGTGAGTTTGAGGGGTGTAGGTCTGGTTGTAGTCCTGGTCCAGAGTGCTGCCCACACTTGGGATATTACTGGGAGAAGAGAGACAAAAGAACACATGAAAAAAAAAAAAAACAGCAATTGAAAGTTGAAACATACTTTGCGTTTAAGACACGTCACGTATATCAGCAGTCCTTCTCAAAATACGCTTTTATCACGACAGGTGACAGGCGCCGAGTCAACAGCAATGAACTCTTGATCAAATCTCAGTTGAGGACCTCCTGAGTGAAGTTTGCATGCTCTCCTCTTTCTCCGGATACTCCCGCTTCCTCCCACATTCCAAAGACACGCATGTCGATTCGAAAAATAGTCGCAAAAGAGATGAGAAAAGTCCAAGTCGCCCAATCACAAAGCTGGCAACACTGATTGCAGTGATTTTGTCAACAAGCTCATTGTCACTGGCGCAATTAGTGGACGTCAGCGAACCCTGAACCCCCCCCCCTTCCAAAATATGTTCTACGAGAGATGTTCTACTGTAAAAACATTTCCTCAAGCGCCCCTCTGAGGTAAGGCTTATTTTTAGGCTGGCGACCAACTGTGAGGACGCAGTTGGAGCGTGAGGGAGCTCATTGTTTCCCCCCAGCTGCATGTGAGCAACAACACCTGGCAGCGGCCCATTGCAAGGAAGTTCCCGCATGAGTGCAGACAGGGCACGTTCCTGAACGGGACAAGATCTCAAAGGCGGCAGCGACACATTGTTACAAGATTGTTAAGTATGATTATTTGGATGTTGGCCAAGTTGTTTTAAGTGCAGACACTTTTCCCTCCCAGCACAGCCCAGCCCATTTCGGGGGTAGCGACATGTCACGTTTCAACATCACACAATGAACTAATTTGCGTAAGGATGTGTTGTCCGGTGGCACAAGAATTTTATTTACTGCCATACTTCCTTTTTTTGTTTGTTTGAAGGGTTTCACATTCACTGCAGAGAAGCGTTTTCCATCCAAATATTTAATTATGACTTTACTATTAACCTGGTTTAGCGATTAGACTATGGCACGCATAACAGGCCATTGATAAGCAAGTAGCAGTCATATGGTTCTCCTTTCGCAATCAGTCCTGTTCCGTGACTCTCAATTTTTGCGCCCTGTTCATAAATAGCAAGACGATCTATACTTAAAACAAGCCACAATCGTTGAATAATGTTTGTTCAAAACAAGCCGGTTCTAAGATCAGTGCTTTGGGTGATCTCATTCAGGTAAGTACAAATTAGTGTTTGTTTATGAGTCGGCAAACCTTGTGTTCCCTGACCAAGCATGAAAAGATAAATACAGGATTGGTTTACAACAAGCAGCAAAACATGTTCAGAACAAAACAAGGTACTTCGATTAAATATGCAGCGGATATGCAGAGGTTTTAAAATGTTGGCATGTCGATGTGCAAGTAAGAGAGGCAGTGTGACAAACACTACATAAACACCAAGCTGTTAGTGTTAAAGGCTCTCCTCTGATAAACACCTTTTCATAACAGAGATTCATTTTACTAAGTTCCTTGCGGGACCTGAGGCAGCTCTGCTTGGGAAATTGAAGAGGCTTCATAAGGAAGTGCCCAGGGAGAGACCAAATGAGTGATAACTTAAACAAATGCAAATTGCACAGCAACACCACACGCACTGGATGGGAGGAAAATCAGCAATTAACATTCAATCCCACCCTGTGGCATTTATAAAAATTCTGCGTGAGTCTCTATTTCGGAACAGTCAGCATGAAAAAAAGAAAAAAAAAAAGATCTGAGTGATTTGGAAATAGGGATGAATGTCGGGGCACAGATGGCAGCAGCTTGAGTCACAAAGATGCTTCACTGGCTGAGTGAGTCAACATGAGCAATGACTAAAGTGACGTCTGCATTTTAGATCTATGAAAAAGACATCACTGCACATTTGAGGACCGGGAAGCTAATTTATTAGTGTGAGATGTGAATAACAATATAGCTGAGTGCTCCTCAGTTGACTGAGAAGGTCAATTAGCTGAACATTAATCTAAACGAATCCACTTTCTCAGTGTATGTATGCAATTATTCAGGTATGCATGCAAGGAGGACATGAACCCAAGCAAATCTCTGACAAGGAGTCGCATATCTTTGAGGCGGTTGTCACATGTGCAAAATTTCGGCAAACGATGCAGTAGTAAAGAGTTGTATGATTACATCTACTGAACAGAATCATATTAATTTAAGTGTAGTCATGCGCATTTAGTTGTTGACAATAGTTCCCTGAATGCCTTTAGCCCTACCCACAAACTGGCACGGGTCGTATTGAGAACCTTTCATGTAAAGATTTGGTGAAAATTTCTTTATGTAATATTTAGAACATCAAAAATCATTTTTAGTGCATTGATCTATTTTGCTCTTTCAATCACAGACTTGATAATTGCAAATAATTGCGAGTCTGAAAACCTAACATGCTTTTAGTGTTGGACTTTTTTTTTTTACACCCCACAAATTCTTCCAAAAAATGATAAAATGCAATATCGTCTTGTGTAATCATACTGTGTTCTTATCAGGGCTTAAAAAATATAAAAATGTGAAATCAAAAATAAGCGCTATACCTGTCTTTGTTGAGGACAGACATGACAGGCACGGGATTGAGCATCTCCCTGCCCATGGTCCAGCTTGGTCGATAGATGGAATCCTCTGGTAGTTTAATAGGCGGCAGACAATGGCTGGGTAATGACTTCAATGGTGCAAACATGGAGCAGCCCACAAACGCCTGGCAAAGTTCTGGCTTGTACACAAATGAATAGTCCTGCAAAACAAACAGAATATTAATATAGTAACTGAACCTGAAGAGGAAGTCAATTTCATATAGAGTGTTCCCGAAAAGAAAAGCAAATCAAGGCGGCATAGGAATTCATTTGCTCGCCATCAACTTGAATGACACTGAAAAGTGTTTCACTGTGCAGCCTCTCACTCAAAGTCAGCACACATGGGCTCTAGCTCACCCGTGACCCAAATGAATTTAAGCGGTATAGAAAATGGATGGATGAAGTACATTTATCAAAGACGTTGGGTGAAGCTCATTTATTTTTCTTGTTCTTGACAGTCATATCTTCTATGTGCCTCCACGAGTTTAAACAGGGCATGCTAATTAATATTGGGGCAGCCATTTTGCCACTTGCTGATAACTGAAAGGGACATCATGGTTGCTCAAGGCTCAGGTAACGAACGACCAATCACGGCCCGCCCGTTTTCTGAAGCTGAGCTATGATCGGTTATAAATGACATCGCTGGCTCTGAGTGTAAATGTGTCTAATCAGTTCAGCCATTGTAGTTTCCTAAGCAATTTCACAAAACAAATTCAAGAAATTGCTGAAGGCTGACCTTGATCTCAGAAGGCTTTGGGCTACAGAAACTCTCCTCCACCTCGATCTTGAAGTGACTCCCCAGAGACAAGGTTCCATCCAGTGTGGTCATGCCAGGAGGTGGCTCCATGCTGCCGTACTCTTTGCTACACATGTTCATGGGTGAGTAGCCCATAATGTGCTGCTCAAGGGAGGGAGGAGTGGGAAACATCTGGTGCAGGTCTGCTGAGCCTGTGAGGATGGAGTTAACACAGTATAGTCACTATAAAACATGAGATGTTACAATTTGTGAAAGGTTGACTTGACTTCAGCTATGCCCTCATATGATCTAGCAAACCATGTGCATGGTAATGTGAGTCGGACAGATTTTAAAGTCTCATATAAAAACACAAGGAATGATCCAAGCCAATATGACAAGACACTAATCATCTAACAAATGCAAAATACAGGTTGTAAGAATGTCATTTCAACTTTAACATACAGCAATAAATGCAAAAACAAGAATGGAATACAACAGAACAATAAAAAGACCTCACAATAAAAAGACCCCAATAAAAGGGACTGTAAAATAGAAAAAAAAAACATTAAGACCTTAATAAAAGGCAAAGAACCCCTGGGTTCAATCCAAATACTGTACCTGCTTAATAAAAAAAAAAAAAACATACTTAAATTAAACTGTATTAATCGCATTGCAATTAATTGAAATCCTCCATCATTTGCAACCGGGTACCTTTGCTTTATTTCTTGACTTTTTTTACCCTTCGTACTAGCCAAGACATTCCATAACAAGTCTTCATTGTGGCTAGCCCACTTCTGCAATGGGAGTCATGTGTCGCAAGGCTGAGACGCACTCACATTATTCAAGACTAAAAGTCAGAGGTTCACAAGCTATCAGATATCGTGGTAGTTTCTCCCATACACAAATGGCAACTAGCGATCGTCCAGCGAAAAATGTGTCACTTCAAGGGGAGAAAAAAAAGTGCACAACACCATTTCCAGATTCTTCGCAACCACTTCAACTGGTTGGCCAATCACACAAAAACTTCTCAGACACAACGTGAGAAAAAAAAAAAAATCTGCCAAATTGATGAGTGAGAAGTTTATCATCGGGGCTGTACGTTTAAAGAAATGATGCATTCTGATATCGCAGCTTTGGAAGCGAGTACATATTTCTCCTTTGTTGCAGAACATGTATAGGATTTAAATGCACTAAGGGGCTTACAGGCAGAAAACCTACCTAAAAAAAAAAATATATATATATATATATACCGGTAATAATAATGAGAATAAAATAACTCTGGCAGCTTGGTGGGCCAGTGGTTAGCGCGTCAACCTTAGAGTGCAGAGGTAGCGTGTTCAATTCCAGCCTTCCTGTGTGGAGTTTGCATGTTCTCCCCAGGCCTGCGTGGGTTTTCTCCGGGTACTCCGGTTTCCTCCCACATTCCAAAAACATGCATGGCAGGCTGATTGAACCCTGTAAATTGTCCCTAGGTGTGAGTGTGATGGTTGTTCGTCTGTGTGTGCCCTGCGATTGACTGGCAACCGGTTCAGGGTGTCCCCTGCCTACAGCCCGAAAACGGCTGGGATAGGCTCCAGCACCCCCCGAGACCCTTGTGAGGATAAAGCGGATCAGAAAATGGATGGATGGATAAAATAACTTTAAGGAGTTATGAGTTTGTTCCCTAAGCTCAAACAGAAGAAAACACATTTAAAAAAACCTCAAAGTACAACTGCAGCGTCACAACTACAACCACCAGGTGGCAAAGTCAAGGGTGAGTAGTAATCATATTTCGAGGGGTATCATTTTAATACCCAATGTACTGTATGATAATTTTGTCATTCCAATTAACTTTAATTGAAAAACTGAGGCATGTGGCTGAAGCACACTCAATTCACATCTGAGAAGAGATACTTACTAATGCAGGATACCGGGTCCAACGTGGATGGCTTTGATTCCTTGCTGCCAAATTTTTCATCTGTTCCATTTACAGGCCGTCTGGAACCAGGCTGTGGACAAAAGGAGAAAAAAATATTTTAGAACCACAGTACCAGAGACAAACACTTTCAAAACTCACTGTGGCTTCCACAAAAACAAGAGCATTACAAAAAAGGAGAATGTCTCACGAACCCCTAGTTCGTCTTCATCTGAGTTGAAGAGGTTGTCAAGGTCATTGATGGAAACCACCAGGTCGGTCTCATGGATCAGGCTTGTCGAGGTTATGCGATTGTTAGCGCCTGCCCGCTGAGGATCTGCAGGCAAACATTTGAGATTGAGGTGTTTAAAAAAAAAAAAAAAATTCAAAATGTAAACAAGAAAACAAACATTTTGCAACGAGATTATTTGTCATGGTTTACAGCTGAGGTTTTTATTGAAAAGAATACACAAACAAATTGAATTTGTGAATGAGTAACATTCATATGGACAACTGGGAATGTACTGAAACGACACCGATACAAGTTGCATTCCTCAGATGTGAATAGAAAGCAGGATGCAATGTTATTTAAAGGTGTTGAGGTCGCCCGGGCGATTATGTGTTCCTGTAACAGCAGCCAAGTCATGCAAATAAACAAGAAGGATACAAAGGGAAAAAGAAATCAGCCTTACCATCTAATGTACCCGATCCTCCATCGTCACCCTGTTAGAAAATGTAAACAGAAAAGGTTAGCGGGAGGAAGTAAAATACAGCGTAAAGTCTCCGATTAAACCGTAAACATGACACATTGCTTATAGTTACTGACCGTACATTTGTTATCGTAAAGTAATATGAAACCGCTGTCACATCTAAAAGGGCCTTCTCGAGCTTGTTGTAAATGAAATGATATTGCTAACAAATCCTTGGCCATTATACGAAAAACACAAAGCGCGCCATCAGGGGGATAGCAAAACGCATTTAAAGTACCACTTGGTTTGTAATAAAATTAAATCAACAATAGATGCTATAATAGCAAGATTGAAAATATAGGAGAGTTGCAGAAACAGTTCATGGGGGCTAGGGGGCGGGGGGCTATACCCAGTTGTGGCAAATGGGATTTCCAGTGTGGATCAGAGGGAAATCAAGATCCAAGGAACGGCCTCTTGGGCTCCCACCCAGAAATCAATATCTCGGAGGGCTTGCCTTTCTTTATAACATGCGGGCAGTGTGTGTATACGTACGTACTCCGAACAGTTCTTGCTGCAGGAACAGGAATGCTATGTTCGAGCTATTGATTTCATTATGCTCCAAGGCTTTTCTCAGCATAACAGGGTTTAATCGGTCTCCCTTTAAGAACCAGTCCACAATAGTGTACAACCAGGGCCACAAGGCTCTTCACTATTTGCTTAACCTTGCACCCTGAGGAAGCCGATGTGGAGAATGTAGGTCTTCAATGTAATGCAAGTCCGAGATGCTTACATGAATCCCATCAACTTTTTTTTTTTTAAACCGTTGTATAGCTTCATTTTATTCTCAACCCAGAGGCTTCTAACAAAGCTCTACCCCAGTCAACTTCCTACTTCCTCTGTCTGTTGCTCAGCCGTGTTAATCTGACATCTCACACTTTACCGTACGCGTGCCATGACGTTGATGTATGATTGTGGGTGGATTCCAAATGTGCTCCCTCCGAAAAAAAAAAACGTATATTTTAGATCAAAAAGTCATAATATCACATCTCACTCAAAATCATATACTGTATATACAGGATGCATTAAGATGAGGATTGATGTCACGATGCACTTTAGTATGTGAACTTCACAAATAAAGTTAGTCATGTTTTGGCACCTCAACAGAAACAGCAGTTAATATTTGACAGATCTCTACAGAGAGACAGCTGGTACTTGTCTCAGACCGTTGCTTTTACAAGTCGTGTGGGAACTCGTCAAAATGATGACTTTACTCTAGTAAAAATTACAGCTTCTCTCTTGAAACAATATGATTATTCTCATACGAGCTTTTTTCACCAATAAAAAAATGTGACTTTTACCTCTTATATCACATCTTTTTTCTTATGAAATAAGATATTTTGGCCCTATTATGCCTTTGTACGTACCAATGCAGATGCAATGAACAAAAAAACAAGGAGAATGGACACTCAATGACTCTTTTCAAGAAAAAAACTGACACGCAATAAAGACATTCACAGATGCGAGTCCAATATATCTACCGTATTTTTCGGACCACAAGGCACACTTAAATTCTATTATTTTTCTCAAAAAGTGACAGTGCGCCTTGTAATCCGCTATTCCGTGCCATATGTATGGATGTCGGCTTTTAAGTATGTGATCTTAAATTCAAATGAATTCCTAATGCAATCATGTTCTCATTCTCATCCACATCGAAACATCGGCAGGTGTCCATGTTTTGGTCATACCGGAACTAGAACTACTTCCTTCATCCTTGTCTCAGCATCAAGGGAAATGCAGTTCTACTATTCAGCTGTGCTAAGTGCGAACGGGAGCTGTGTGTTTCCGGCAGTGTGTTCCAGATGTTACAATGTTGAATCGTGAGGTAAAAGACACAGCCAACTTCCAATAGCTGTCAGGACCGAGCGAAAAAAAGGTTAGATAATGGTGAGCGAGGAAGATGACGGATCTGGTGGGTGCACTCACTTGCTCACAGCTGTTGAACTGTCAATCAAGATAGGATTTAGCATTAGCCAAAGTAATAACATAACCACCAGTCACCGGATTAATTATGAATGTTCAAACTTTTTCCTTTTTTCCCCCCATCGGTTTGAGGATCCTCTCCTCTTCTCCCCCATGTAGTTGCACGACCAACAAAAGTAAGCGAGACACGCAGCGCTACACAATATTTCGAGTCTGGTCTAAACTTAGCATAGTAGTGCTCAATCTATCAAATTTCAAATCAAAACCCATTCGTTGATATTACACCAATAATACAGTGTGATTAATATTCCGGCAAATACTGTAATGTGTCTTGTGACTTCCGACCAGTTTTATCCAGTTGTATTTTTTCTACTAAGGATGACTTGAGCCAGTCAGTGAGTAGGTTCTTAGTCGTCTGCTTGGGAATAATTACGATCTTGATATAAATATCAGCAAACACACCTACAAGGTACATTTGAGTTCTTTGGAGAACCTCCATTTCAAGGTGCCTATGAACTTAATTTGGGTGGACTCTATTAGACAGAAGAACGCATTTGAGGTGTAATAGTTCACTAAGATTCTGTGCAGTGTTCAGACTACTGTCTGTAAAGCCTGCAGCAGACGCGCAGACAGACTCGACCGCTCAATAACAGGTGGCCCTTGTCTGGCAGGGGCAGCGCTGAGGATTACTGTATGTTTAAAAGGGGAAGGAGGCCAGATCAAATAAGAAAAACAAACTTAAAGAAAACTGGACAGGCCAACCAATTGATGTTCCTCTGGGCTAACTTACAATGGGGATTTTTGGACAGCTTCCTGTTACAATAGACATCGGGCAGTGAAAGCGGATGACGAAACCAGTTATTTTTAGGGGAGTATTGCTTGAGATGATGATGGTATTTTTCTAACTCGCATGATCCCTGCCCTTTTGTCCACCCCTGCCAAAGTGAGGACGGGTGAAATGGTTTCTCTTCTGATCTTCCACAAAGGCTCGGCAAAGAATAAAAATAATGTAGAGTCTATTGTGTGATAAGATAAACTGGTCTGATCGATTCAAATACTGTAAAGTAATGCTTTTCAGCCCTTATGATAAATTGCAATCGTGGTTCAGAGTGAATCTGGACACCAATTAGCCAATGGCACAAGCATAGAAGAAAAGAAAATACATTTGAGGTAGCTGTACATTTTAAATGTTTTTTTTTTCTGATGGATTTTCCCCACAGCAATAGAAGAAGAGAAAAAAGGTTCAGGACATTTTAACAAAGAGGACAAATACATCCATTAGTTCCAGCGAGCCCTGAAGCCTTACCTTATGTTTCTTGCCTGGCTCACGCTCCCCGCCTGCCTTATCCTTTTTGTTGGAAAATGTGAATTTCACGTCTCCTTCCTCAAAGGCGTAGGGGTCCACCTCAGGCTCGTGATCTCCGTCTGTGATGGCAGCAACCAGGTACTGGCTTTTCCTGGCGCGATACATCTGAATGCGTTCATCAGAGACCTTCAGCGGGAATTTAGATGTGGACATCACCCTGAGGGGGGAGAGAAAAATGCTGGCACATGAGGACTGAAGCGTAAAGCCGGATGAGAGAAATCCAAGACACCAGATCATGAATATTTATTGCTCATGTCAATTTCAAAAGCTTGATTTTCAACTGTACACCAATAAAGATTGAATTTGATTAGCGAGTAAATAAAAATACATCTCAATGTTTGCTAAAGTGCTGCGCCGCTGCTTGATAATCCTTGTCAGCACTGCTTTGTGTTTATCAGCATTAAATGCAATGGCAGCGACTGCAAACAACTCTGACAGCTGTCTTGGAGCAACACTGGATGCCTGGTGTTGTCAGACATTTCAAACAGATTAACGAGAACATGGCGACGACTACCGCGACGGACTGTTCATACACAGACACATTGATCACTTGTCACTGTGAGATGGCTCATCAGAATCTCCAATTTGACCGTGCCCTAATTGTTCTTCTCATGTGAGAATGTTTATGGGGTGGTGCACCATAGATTGCGCTGCTGTCAGGGCCCCCTCCAAACCACTCCTCAATTGTAACCCCCCCCCACACACACACACACACACACACACACACGTATGTCCTCTCGTCATGCATGTCCTATTCTGATGTGAGGTGATGGAATGCAGCGGCCTGGGCCACACATTAGCCATCATTCAGGGCCATAGCCGGAAGGGTTATAGCTCAACAGAATAGCCCATCCGAGCCTTTGGTCCATCGGGATTGCAGAAAATTTCCACTATGGCCACCCCCTCAGGTTGCTGCTCCCGAGTGCTATTCCTCAAACTCGACAGACACCCCTTGCTCTTTTCCATCCGTCCGCCTTCACTTAAAACAGCTTCTTCAGCGTAAATGTCTTACCCAAAAGCAAGCAATATTATAGCCATAGCTTTGACGCTATTATATCAACAGTTCATCTTTATCTAACCCGACGATAACTCTTGCTCCTTCCTAGCTTTGGCGCCTGCTGCTTGTGTGTAGGAATCATTGAGTAGTGCTGGCCGTGCACATCGGTGATGTATGATGTCAAAAGGGCACATAGCAAGGAATTAACATGCCGTGTGCGGCTAAGCGCTACACCGAACATACTGAAGATGAGGAATAAGATGGGAGACTGCAAATGGCTGAAGGGTCAACTGTATTGTGTGTGGCTGCAGAACAATCAATTCAAAAATTAATTGAAGATTTTTTTTTTCCCCGACTCTGTATAATTTTTTTATTCAAGTTGAATCCGTTGATGAATCATGTCCGAAAGCAACTGAGGCAAAACGGAGTGCATTACTAGACTGTAACTAGCAGATGTGCTGTTAAAATAGTTTTAACTCCAGTGGTTCCTTATTGAGAGTTTAATTCGTTCTGTGACCAAGACCAGACCTCAATTTAATCATACATCATGTTGCTATTCATGGGCTGGTCCGGTCCCGATTTCAGGGGAACAGGGTGGGTCTACTGTATACGCCTTTAAGGGGTGTGTCCTTGTGAGTGACATCAGGTGGATGGGTTAAAAGAGTATGTGTGAGCAAGGAAGTTTTGGCCTTTTGTAGCCACTTAGAGGGTTCTCATTTCATATTTGTGTTTTACTGTTAACTGTATTTTTTTTCATTCAATAAAATGCTGAAAGTACATTGGGAACTGCGGCTTTTTTTTGATATCACTCAAGCCGTGACGTGTCTAAGGCCCGGCACTAAAATTGTGGCTCGCAACACAAAGGAGAAAAAAAAAAAATCTACCAAGTGACGAATAGGAGCACTAGAATAAAAACAACTTGTAATTTGGATAACTTGGAAGTCAAGGTACCACTTTCGTAGAAAAACAGAAAGCACAACATAAGTTGGCGCAACTCCTGCAGGAAAAAATATTCTGCTCAACACATCAGATGAATTCAGAATATTCCAGAGAGCTTCTCCTATCAAAAGCTTGATAAACGTTCCCTACAGTCAATTAAACAAACGCCATTCAAATGCCCATCATGAGTGGCTGAGGCAGAAAGCACAGATTATTGATTGGTACTTACTCGGTCACAGACACAAGGTTGTCCTGTGAGTTTAAACCATCTTCCCTAAACTTTTCCCCCGGTAGTTGTGGTGTGGGCAGCTCTGCTTCTTTCTTGCGGGATAGGTTGAATAACCTCCATGGTGAGTGAGTGCTGTCATCTTCTAGCTGGACCCCTGTGCCTGTATACACAGTGGGTTCGGGAGGGTCTGAATAACCAGAGGCTGAAGACTGAGGGTGGTGTGAGGAGAAGTGCTGGGTCAGACCCTCTGGGCCTACAGGCTCCTCATTGCCACCCTTTGCTCTGCCCAGGCATGGCTCCAGAGGAGGCTGGTAAAAGTGTTGGTTGTTGGGGGTGGAAGGGTTCTTCAAACCCTCCGCAGGATCTTCACCGCGCTCGCATGGGTGGGGGCTAAGTGGCGGTGGTTGAGGGGAGTTGGCAAGTTCTGACGGCCCTCCCGTGCTGACCACCCCACTGTTGAGCTGAGGTGTTTTTTGGATGGCTGACACATCTGCCGAACGAATACTCGAGTATCTTCCTCCATCCTGACTCCTCATCACAAGTCTTTGGCCGGCCGTTGCCTCAGTCTCCATCGAGGTGTCTTCGTTGGTCAGGTTTCGATGATGGAAAGGTGTCTGGGGTCTTTTCTGCTGCTTGTCACTCTTGTCTGGCTTCTCTCCTCCAGCTTTGTGCTTAGTAGGAGTCTGGGAGGCCTGGCCCACTGACTGAGCTTGGCCCACATTTCCGCCTGTTCGCTGCTTCACTGATTTATGTCTGGAGGAAAGAGGATGAACATGAATATACGATGAGACTTTGATGCAATGGTGACACAAACCAAAAGTGAGCAGAGAACTCTGCAATGGAAGCAAATCACCTGTCAGTCAACGGATATCAGAAAGAAAGGCTTTTCAAGTGCACAAATGGAGCTGTCATCCGACACATAACTGACACATCTGATTTCCTGGCAAATAGAAATGACTATAATCTGTAAAATGTCATCCACGTGTATTCATCTAAAATCAGTTAACGAGAACTGTCAAAAACAAGTGTGTCAATTACTGTGAAAACTAACTACTTGCGTCTAAAACAAAGGAATATGAAGAAAAGGCTAATGGGCCATTCAAATTGAAAATAAACAGGGCTTCAAAATTCTATGTGATTAAAATGCTGGGTGGATCAAAACTAATGCTGATCTCAGAGGCGGTCCAAACCAGCTCTGCTTTCAAAAGGTGGAAGAAAGATTTCCCACGTTAAACACATTTCTCTAAGATGAGCTAAGCATTTCGGCAGCCTGATCACTCATCGGAATTTCAAACCACAAATTCATCTGACGACTATATAAATGGTCCTTTTTTGACAAACATAACTAGTTTGACAGGATCTAAATCATGGCTGAGCCCAGGTGGTTACATACTGTACGGAGAAAAAAAAAAAAAACCTGATTGGTTGGTCATAGAGAGCCATTTACCGAGAACAGCTGCAGAACGACCGCTGAGATGGCTCCACAAAATCCCAAGTTCCCACTCTTTCTGTCCGGTCCTCCTCGCAGGTACCATTGGTTGCAGCGGAGTACTTCCGCCTATGGTGGAAGCAAATTAACACTTATAATAATGACCACAACATGTTTATGAATATACATACTCTTAATTTTATTGATATACTCAAACTGTAGATGTTCATCACCCACATTTGATCATTTTATTTGATTATTTCTGGCATTCTACAATGGTAAATGCCGTTTGCTGCTGAGACCGACTTGACAAACCTGCTTGCAGCAATAGTATTTTGGATGACACGTTAATAGCTAACGACGACTGACATTTTGTGCTTGCACAGGGGCAACAGAACCCTTGATGCTCCCAATGTGTCAGATTCACTGATAGTAAATAATTCACCGGACCAAGGGACAACACTGCAATATATCGCAGTTGAATAATATTGGTACAGCGTCAGGGTTTGTGCAGGTGAAGAATCATGCTTATGTTCTAGCCATTCGTTTGTTTGTGCGCGTGTTTTTTTAATTATTTAATTCGTCCACATTAGTTTAAATCGTTGAAAGCTATTCTACCGCCAGCCTATCAGGATAGATGTTAAAAGTAGTTGATTTTTCATCTGATTCTGCTGCTTGTTGCTTAGCAGGGCGACTGTCCAAGTGAGCAGAATACTACTTTATTGTGCCAGCCTGTGCGCTCAGCCCATGTCATCAGCAGAAATTTATCTCCGGGTCTTTGCTGCCAGGATGATTGAAAAGTTGAATCTTTTTCAGACAGGGATTATCTCATTTAAATAAGGACAGCAGCATCTCTGCACCTCCTATTGAGACTGAGTTTAGTATTGAGAAGTGATGGCTAAATGCTGCGTTTTGGACAGCGACAATGGCGATAGAGTATTCATGTCGTGATTTAAACTTGTGTGTCGCCGAAAATCGTTATTGAACACGATACATCGTTTCCATTCAATGAATATAAAATCAGCTTTGGAGTTGCCGCTTGCTTCGAAAGACAAATCAAATTAAAAAATGTTCACCACTGCTGGCATCACAAGACACTTCTAAAGCCGAAGAGGACTGCACAGAGGCAATTAAAATCTTACTTGTTCTGGGCTCGGTTGATATTGCACTCCTGCCAGACACGCTCCACAACCTGACTGGCAAGCTGTCGAGGAATTTTGCCTCCGTGGTGGCTTGATCTGTCCACACTGAACGTGTCACATGAAGAGGCCATCCTCAACCACTTCTGGGCAGAGTGAGAGTCCACTACGGAGAGAAAGATCCAACGCTAAACAAACCACTTGACTCATTGAATGATTAAGATTAATTGAAAGACAAGATCCCATTAATAGAGTAAAGTCCCTTGTGTTGCAAATGCTTTTCTTTTATGACTACTACCTGTGTGCACCTCCTCAGGCGACGTGGGAGGGGTGAGGGTCACCAATGACATGGCAGGCTCTCGCTGGGATGCAGGCACTTGGTGACCACCCGAATAGACGGCAGTACATTGGGAGGACCCCACGGGGGCTACAACAGGGATGTCTGACTGGGGCACGAGCACTAGGCAGGCTGGGTACACCATTCGCACACCACCTATACAGAAACACGCACAGATAATTTACAGTAAAATATCGATACAACTCAATAAAACACCAACATAGCAATGTGTACGA
Organism: Hippocampus comes; assembly: GCF_001891065.2. Taxonomy (NCBI): domain Eukaryota; kingdom Metazoa; phylum Chordata; class Actinopteri; order Syngnathiformes; family Syngnathidae; genus Hippocampus; species Hippocampus comes. The sequence continues at coordinate 1,234,109 of NW_017806158.1, forward strand.
CATGATAAAATAAATAAATATATAAAAACTGACCAACAAGGACCTCTACGGAGGCCAGAGAATCATCTTCCCAGTCCATATCTTCCATCTTGTCCTCTAACACACCATCCTTGGCACCAGGACTGATGGGATAAAACTGGTTCCAGTCCTCAATCAGCTTCTGGGTGGGCGGGTCAGACATCTTGAACGATTGGCCGGTCAGGGTCCCATTCAGCCCAAAAGGACTCAGGATGACTTTTGGAACGGGACCATTAGGGAGGACAGAAGGACACACAGGGGGCTGTTAGCCAGTAGCGGGCTTTGAGCACATCATGCTAACATCAATCTGCCAAAACGATATACAGTCGCTACACTCATCGGAAATTTCATCCTTTTGTTGCTTTGGCTTACAGCTTGACTTCCATCCATATTGATATGCAAAATGCTTTTATCCTTTTACCCTACTTTGCCCATTTTTTTTTCTAAATGTCTTATTTGCCCTTTCCCTTGCTTATCCTGAACTTAATAACCGCTTTCCTTTTTTCAATATTTTCAGCCCCATCGCCGCTCTTATAATTTAATCCTTTATATCCTCATAATGTTTCCTTTCTTTCCCCGTTCTTTATGCTTTGGTTTCCTCATCACTCTGTCATCTCCGGCCTATTCAGGAGCATGGTGACCTTTCCATAGCAATGCTGGACTCAGCCAGTCCCAGAGGGGTTGCCAAATACTTACAGAGCAATCCAGACGTCAATTATTGGCAAGCGGCAGCCTCTCAGAGGCCATAAACAGAGGCTTATAAAAAAGGCCATTCCTCGACAAACACACTTCACTGCACAGACATATGGAGTCACAAAGAGCCCATCAGTCTGCTTATAGAACAGACCTTCATCCATCAGCAAATGGAGATACCACTATAAACGAACATGCATAATGCATACATGTACGCATGAAAACCGTATGAATATCAACGTGTGTGCGCGCGCGGGCGTCTGTGTGCTTTGTGTGTGTGTCTACATGCACATGTGCATGCACCATATTGGCTTGTTATGCATCCACTCTCTCTGCATCTATCATACGTTTTAAGTGACGAGGGGTTATACAAATGGTTCGACCGGCCGGGTGGGTGTGTGAGTGAGCATTTGTTAATGCCCCTCTCTTTTTCATTAGGAGACTAGATGGCCTCGAAGCCTCAAGTATTGATCCCGTGACTGGACCGTTGAAGAGCTTCAAGGATGCCAAAACAAGCTGGAGATAATGAGAAGAAAAGTTAGGATACGGAAGGGGTGTGTCCTTTCAAATCTTTTGTCACAGAGGTATCAGGGCTTCTTCTAAAAGAAACCCTTATGCATTGGTGTGAGTTTCCTTTCCCATATCTGACACTTTAATTATTGGGGAACATGAAAACTATCACATTCAGGTCTAACATCTTGAGGTGAGTCAGAAAGGTGACTGGCAGCTGGTGTTGGGAGATAAATAATACCAAGGTAGAGGAGAAGGAGCAACATTGAGTATTATCAGGCTACTAGTGAAGATCTTGACATCTTCTATGGACTCAGACTTAGAAGACATTATTTTTGACAATTCTTGTAATTTATTTATCTCTCATTTATAGCATGTATTTGCTTTTTTTTTTCTTATTTAGGCCTACTTTTCTGGTGATTACGGTAATGTATGTACTGTCGGCAGGAAACCACACACAAGCACGGCAACTGCTCGCAAATGACAACACAGCTCGTCAATTAGTTCATTCAGAACAGAGTTTGAAGTGGAGCAAGAGGGTGTGTGTGTGTGTGTGTGTGTGTGTGTGTGTGTGTGTGTGTGTGTGTGTGTGTGTGTGTGTGGGGGGGGGAGAGAGAAGAGAGGGGGGAGAGAGCGAGAGAGAGAGAGAGAGAGAGAGAGCGAGAGAGCGAGAGAGAGAGAGAGAGACAGGCAAGCTCCGAGTCGAGAGAAGCCCCCCCAAGACAAAAAAATCCCCCGCCTGTGCACCATCCTCTCGACCAAATTTAGCCGGATAGGCTTCATTGCACCTGTAAATACAAGCAGTATCAAAAATGGATGAAAGATTGAATTTCAGAAAGGTTTTACATGACAAAAGATCTCCAATAAATATTGGCAGTAGGTCAAGTCAGCAGGTTTAACTGAATTGACCTGCTTTCAATGTCATGCGATATTAATATAATCTGGACTTTAGTTTGAAAAGATGTTCATGGACTCCATCTCTTGGATTATTAATTAACCTATATTCATAGCGAGCAAGACTTTTGAAGGTAAAGCATAAAACATCTTGTATGGCAAGCCCTGCAGCTCAGCGTTTCACACAGGCTGACAGCAAAGTCAGCAGATATGACCTGTAACATTGAAGAAACACAAGGTCAGGTTTCTGTTACTATACAACAACAAAATGCAGCTAGGGTTGATCATATTAAACCTTAATTGAATCCAAGCACTTAAATCTCGTTGCATGTTTTCTCCACCCACAGCCACCAGACCTGGGGGCTCGTCATGGAAACAAGATGAAATCCAGCACAATTATGGATATGGTTGGTCATAGTCCCCTCAATGTATCCTGACCCCCCCCCCCCTCCCCGCAACCTTTTCTGCAGTTCGAATGCATCTCTGGCTCCCCGAAGACATGTCAAATGTTCTCCGATCAGTGTAATGGGCTGAGAGTTCATTTCATTCACTCTGCGCCCTTTTATGGGGTCACATCTTGGAGAGATCTGCTTTGTCGAAGAGTAAACCGAGCTCGGCAGAGGTGGGGGGATGAAGAGGGGGGGAGGAGGTGAGGACAGAGTGAAGATGGATGGACCTAGGTGGATAGGAGTCAGTTCTCCCCTGACACAACGCTGAGAAAGCTTGTAGGAGAGGCAATGCAGCAGTGAAACACAGGTGGATGACGAATAATCCCGCGGGATGTATGCATTATAAATACCAATATATGTTATACAAATACAGTATACAGTTAAGCCCCAAATGCACCGGCCAAATTTTGAAATGTTATTTTGTGAAGGGATCTTTAACTGCAAATGACAAATTGAAAGAAGTGGGGGAAAAAAAAGCTGTGCTTGGAGATGAAAAAAGACAATATACTGGACTCACTACTTTCATTATGACATTATTTCACATTCAAAATAAGGCTGCACAATGTCTCAAAAATATTGTCATTGTGATAAGAGAGAGAGAGAGAGAGAGAGAGAGAGAGAGAGAGAGAGAGAGAGAGAGAGAGCGAGCCTGTGGGACTGTTCAAAAAAATGGCTGACCAGTGATGGGACATTGTGATTTCCTGAATGTTGTAAACACAGCAATAAAGTGTTGCATTTTGATTATTTATCTGTTTCCTGTTATATTATTGTTGATAATTATTGTGAGAAATCATTAACATGAGCAATGTCATCACACAGATGAATATCAATTATTAACAGTTGCATTAAGGTAACATGAGCAAATTTGCTATTTTAGAAGATCCGAATTCTGTTTCCAAAAAATTGAGGACCCCTACTCTAGATTATTCCAGATAGTACCAGGATCCAAAACAAATGTTCAGGTTTAATTCCTACATTAAAAAAAAGACTGATATCTCTTAACACTTATTACAGCCACTTGTTTTTAACTCGAGCCAAAAGATACCTCTCAACAACCGTACAAATAACTTTATAGTAACCCCGCTTCTCTTGAGCTCATAAATATAAGCGCTTCTCACAATATTACCTAAGTGCTTCATGGTGATTGCAGTTCATCCAATCAAAAATGATGACTTTCATTCCAACATAGCAACAGTAAAAGACTGTCGAGGCAGCAATCACAGAAGCAGATGGAGTAATTTAATTGAAGCGATGACTTCTCACAGTGGACATGGTGGAGGTATGTGTTTATGTGAGACGTTCTGACATTTATTTATAGACCGATAAAATGACGTCATTAACAATCTGCTGGTTGGTGAACGGACAACTGTATGATCTGTACGAATCCCTGTGGGTGAGTAAGGCTCCCAGTTTTGCTACGGCAAGTGATTACAGCGAGTGTCCCAAGTCTCTGGACCATATCTTGAAATAGAAAAAGGCAAGCAACCTCACAGCAAATGGTTTATTGTAACCTTCTGTCTAGAGGGGCCGGCTTTATATGAATTACACCTGTGGATAGAGAGGTAGAACCATGTTATTACGCTGGAGTGGCAGCATAAAGATGGGAGGTCTGGATCACAATTTTCTAACTGATGAGAAGCTATAGGACCATTCTTACATGGAGAGCTGTCGATTGCTACAAAAAATAAAAACAACAATCTATTCAAAAAGGGCAGCAGCCTTCATTTGTTTGCAGATTTTAACCTGCCCGGTATAACACGAGGGTCATGTTTTAGTTTATGGAAAGATCCTTTCAAATGCTTCTCTGCTGCAGAATTTTTAGTGAAGAACAGCGGGGGTGCGGCAGAAGACCTTTTTTTTGTTTAAAGAGTCTTGCCTAATGTCTGATATTGATATAAGATGAAGGAGTGTGTAGTGACAGTCTTGCTTTAAGGCAAAACATTTCCTCCACTGGATAACACGAATACAAGTTCATGTCGTTATTACATTCGCATTTTTTGAGCAGGAAAATGCACGCTGATGACGACTTTGGGATTGCATTGTGTTTTGCCCGGTGATTGATTTATGATGTATGAATACCGTTATAGGCTCAGCTGTTGTACAACTACCAGTAAACAAGATTGTAATTTATCTGGAATGAATGACAGGTGGTAGAGGACTGTGTATACATCACCCTGCAAACAGCACCCTTGCATCAAATTTTATGCAGGTGTGGATACAAAGCATTTATTAATTAAATATACACTAGACACAGATCAGAAGGCAGATCGTCTTTTTATTTTCTTCAAATTCTCTTTTTTTGTGTCCTTGGGTCAACACGTTGTGTGTTTTTCTGACAGGCTTAAAAATATTTTCTGCTAAGCGGTGTCTGAAAGAGTACCTGTGTGCAAAAATAGCCCCGGAATATAGTTCTGATTAGATCTGTCATGTAAATTAGATTACCGTTTTCGAGGCAGGCTTTTGATGACTAATTAATTTTCTTTGAGAACTAAACAGACATTCACTTCTGACATACGTCCTTTGAATTTATATTGAAGCAATTACCTAGCCTGCAGAAGTGTCATGACACTCGGAATCAACAGTATACTACTGCAAATTGTCAAAACGAATTTCTATTATAGATTTATGGATCAAAATGATGAGGCCGCTACTTCTACAAAGGCAACTTTTTTTTTTTCTCGAAAAGAAAAGCAGAACAGATCAGTCATAACTTTAGATAATTCAACCTCCACTATTCTAGTTCTGGACCAAATAATATGATAGTGGAGGATAAAACGGTTTATCAGATGTTGACTATGTGCATAGAATGTCTGCAACCTTGACACAGGAGGGTTTTTCTTCAGTTTTTTTTTTGTAACCCTCGGCTCTACACACCTTGGAAGGGGTTGGATGCCTGTTGAGCCAGAGTGAGATGCTCCTCAGTCAGGTGGTAAACGGGCTGGTGCTGGTTGATCTCCACGCTGGTACATACGTTGCTCTCGCCGTGCAAGAAGAAAGTGAAGGCGCAAGATAGGTGCTCGCTGGAAGGAAGACAGACATACGAATGAGGCTTCTCGGATGCTTCATTTAAGTACAATAAAGAACACATATGTAACAGCAAAAATATAAAGTCTGGATTAAAAAAAAGCCCTTAGTTCAGAAGCAAAGTAAAATCTATCCACACTTACAGTATCTTGTGTGTGAGCGAAATAAGGGGTATTCGATTTTTTTTTTTAATTATTTAAAAAAAAGTGGGGCAGGGGGTAATTTGAAAGACCAGTCTGATAATGCCGGTTTCATGTAACTCAATTAATCTTTGAAATTTTACACGCATACCTCCAACATATGTCAAGTGTAACTCCAGTTTATAACAAAAAAGGATTATGATATATAAAATGCAGAAAACAACAGCAAGAAATTAGGCACACTGCACACAGATAGAGAGATAGATAGAGAGATAGATAGATACATAGAGCAACTATGATGCAAACTTGAAACCGCTGTTGACGCTTGCTATTTTGGCTAACAGCAGAGTTCTGCTAAGCTCAGCAGTTAGCTTGTGTTTTAATAGCATCTGAATTGAGGTAATTACAGTCACAATAGGGAAGGGGCTGGATTACACGTCTACTTTGGGGAGAGGGGCATGCGTGTTACGAGGGAACAACACACCCGTTGATTTCTTGACACAGGTTATAAAAGTAGAAGCTATTTTAGGAACCACTGAAGAGCAGAGTAGTAGTCTCTTCAGAAATGTGAAGCAGATGAAACATGACAAGTGGGTGGATTCTAGATATGAAACTCAAACGTGTTAAGGGCCTTGCGTACAAGCAAATGTGCCACTGTTGCAGTGTCTCATTTGTCACTCGCCACCTAACTCTTGTCTTTTCGACAATGAGCTCAGATAGAAGGGTACTTTCTTGCTCATACACAGCGGCTCTGGTTACGACAATGCCTGCCTGTGCCAGTCTGACCTCAACAGCTCACAACAAAAGTGAAACGAAGAAAAATCGGAAAAGAGCGAGGCAGTTGGAAATAGAGCGGGGGACAGGGGAAAATGCCGGCCATTGTCTACACGGTTTCCCTCTTTCTTTCAGCCCCCCATCTTGTCCGACATACAAACACATGCGGCGACGGGGAAAAAATGCAAGTGACGGACAGCCACGGTTGCGCTTAGAAGTGGATCAAAGAGGGTTGCTTCCTTGGAGGATTTGATTAAGCAAATATCAGTCTTCTCCCTCTGACTCGCTCTCGCACACCTACTCGGCAGAGGATTAAGAAAAGAGCAGATAGGCAGGCGCCGCAATGAAGAAGGAGCGAGAGCACTTCAAATAAGATAATAGCGGCGACGTAGTGACGAGATGCCCTAAGCTGGTGCCCACGGAGACTCGCATTCAATCTTATCATCATTTTCCTCAGAAAAATGTAGGGATGCTCATTAGTGAATGCATGATATTCATATTCTGGATGTATTCACTCACTACAGCTAGCTATAGCTGGATGAAAGGAGGCTGATGAAGGTGCGTTATAGATTTACTCATCCACTGCAGGACTATTACATCAAGTCTGTCAACTGAAAGAGCACAACATTAAGTACACTTGCATAATCAGAGAACAGTAAAAATGAAAAAAGCTGCCTTTGGAAGGATAAGAGCTGTATTCTTCGAAGTGAGATCAATGTATCTCATTGGACATCTGGATTTTCTCCTGAATTTCCAATTCACTGATGACTCAAATAAAAATTGCATTCGCTCTACCCGTTGGAAGAAATTGGTACATTACAGATTCATTCATTCATTTTTGGCCTGTTCAGATGTATGTTCTATTCATGCACCCGCTTACTATGTCTATGCATTTAGTCCCTTGCCCAAGGGCACCTCAAAAATCCTCAAGCAGCAGTCAGGCGTCTCCCCGTAGTCTGTCTCAGTTTCCATCATTTCAATTGCCTGTTTCTATATTTTTGTCCAAAGTGAGATTCGAACCTTCTGGTTTACCTCCTGATCCATGAACAACAGGAGCAAAAGGAATGGACAGAACAAGTCAGGTGCTTTCACTGCCAGAAAATCTGTACATAGAATTTGGGGATATTTTTAAATTCCAGAACAGAATTGATGTGTGCCTTTTAAATGAAAGTTAAATTTGCTTCCATCTTTTTTTTTTTTCCGAAAGACCCCATACTTCGAATGCAATGGATGCAGAATACAAGGGAGATGGAGCTTCATTGACGCTCAGTACATAAAATTGTGTAGTAGACAGGATCGTTGTACTGCTCTGGGTTTTCTTCACAAACACTGTAACCGTCATGGTTTATTTCTTCCTCTTTGAGACGCCCCCCCTCGCTTTAATCCGAACACGAATATTCTCAAATGAGCTCCGCCTGAGCTCGGAATGTAGCAGTCACAACGTATGACATGGAAACCTAGTTTATGTTCTCAAAGGTGCCCTTCCATCATAATCCAATTTTTCCCCCCTTTTTTTTAATGCATATGTCAAAATGCGTCTGTGACATGGTTTAAGATTGACATGTATGCGGTTAGTTCCTTGCATACAAAGGCCTTTGAAAGGCAAAAGCGTGAAGAAATGAGTGGATTTGAATCCGGAGCCATTGTGACATCATTATTGAAGTACGAGCTCACTTTGCGGCCGCTCCAGGTCCACTCAACTCAGTAGAAATGAGTGACTGCGACAACACACATCATCTCATTTTAAACCTTTCCATCAACTGCTAATTTCAAGAGGATTAAGGAATAAACTGCTCCGTCTTTGTGTGAACAACTCGTTGAAATCATTTCTTTTGACTGTGCAGCTGGATGTGAACCCGCAGCCCTCTGGTCGACATTCGTAGTGCGAGTCAACTAGGCGGCGTCAGCGTCAACCCAATATATCAGCAACAATTACTCGGTATTCACGAGCAGAATAGGCTAGCTTTTAAGATCAAGTGTGCTCTAAGTCTTCCCTGGAGTTTCCTCTCTGTTGGTAAGACTGCAATACTTCCGGAGCGGGACAGCCGACTGGCATCCTCATCAGTTGGCCAAACCACTTGAAATGATACCTCGGCTCCTCACCGAGTGCATAATGCTCAGCCAAGCCAACCTGCCAAGGAAATTAGCTTGCGCCACATATTCAATGAGCTCATTCTATTCGTCATTACTCGAAGATTATGGCCATGGTGAGGCTCGGAACATAAATTCAAAGCTTTGCCTTCCAGCTAGACGACTTCTTAATCATTACGAACCGCTGTACGGCCACCCATCCATTTCACCTAAACTCAAAACACGTCTTTCCTCACCCGGGAGCACTTTCAACCAAAAAGTAGTAAGTACCCACTTTATGGGAAAGAACAATGGCCTTTGACGAAGAGCTGCTTACTTGGATTGTTACTTTTACACAGACCATCTAACACTATATTTGAATTTATCAACAGATTCCAGAGGGGTAATGCATAGTTTCATGACACCATTTCTTCGGATTCAAGGGCCCAAGTGAGGAAGGCCCAGAAAATAAGCGTTCTTTTCATCATCGGGCAGTCACATCTTGTACTGGTGATGAACGGAGGAGAGGTAGAGGATTCGGGCTGTAAAAAGAGACCATTGCGCAAGAAGGACATGCTAGTACAACCAAAAAATGGAGGCTTTGTTTAAGGAGGTGTGATGTGACAGCTGCGGTCATCGAGCGGTAAATTACACTTGGCTTTTTTGACTGCTGTTTAAGTCTTGTAACCATTACCACCTGGAAAGGGCTGGAAAAAAAAGGTTTGAAGTCAAAGACCTCTTGTCGCAATTGCCGTACAGTATAAGCCTGTACATGGACTTTATATGACTGTTATCGCCCAGTAAAACCGGTGTGCTTTGCACCACAGGTGTCAAAGTCAAGGCCCGGGGGCCACAGTTGGCCCGCCATGTAATTTTAGGTGGCTCCTCAAAAGAAAATCTTGTGTCAACTTGCATGAGCCTTGCTAAAATCTGTACCTAAATGTCAAATTGTCAAGTGTAATTTTGTAATTTTGCTATAATTTTGTGACCTTGTTTGCACTCACTTGAAGAATAATTGACAAACTATTATAGCAGACCGATTTCAAAACTACTAATCCATTAATTTTCTAAAAACGTGATGAGACGATTGAAACATTTTTGTGATTTCACTGTCATAACGGCCCATCCGAGGGAAGACGTAACTCCAAAGTGGCCCGTGACAACAATGAGTTTGACACCTCTGCTTTATTTATACCAAGTACATGGAAATAAAACAAGATGGAGACCAACTTAGGGCTGCAAGAAAACCGAGCTAGACAACAATGGAGAGACGGGGCGTGTTGTATTCTGCAGACCTCAACAGAAATCTCCTCTCACCAGCGCATAATACCTTACACAACACGTTCACATGCGTCTGTGTGTGTAAAGCGCTTGAGGGAGCGGGCTGCCATCTGTGGCTCAGCCCGCAGAGGTGCAAACACAACCCGCACATTCAAATTGCTGGCTGGCATAAACAGACACACGTGGAATCCGCCAACATGATTAACAATCATACTACTTACTACCTGTGGTGTGTCGGGGGTAAAAGTCCTTTAATGAGTCAGTGGTCGTTTCTGACTGCTAAAGCCTGGATGTATTTCCAAGGCTATGTTATCGTGCACTCTGGCAACATTCAATATGGAACAGCCAAGTACAGTCATTGGTGAGTAAAGGGTGGGTCACATGTTGTCAACAGGTGTGTGGTTAGCCTTTGACTCAGCAAGGCCCGAAACAAAATCGCATGGAATGTCTTCTCACATCGGTGTCACCCACACAGACACATTAAGGAGTTAAAAAAAAATTGTCATCCCTTTGCGTAGTGCTGCACGGTCCTCTATCTGTTTGCGTACTGTATATACACAGGTAGACATCTCCAGACATATGCGAAAAAGACTACGATAGAGCAAAATCATGTTGAAACATGGCGAAAGTATGAAAAGCAAAAACAAAAGATCCAATTAAAACATTACATTTCATATAACGTAATGCAACGAGTGGGTCAATTCATGTTCCAGACGTCAACAAGATTGAAGTGATACACACAAAGCATGAAAATGTGTGATATGACTCACATCTTGGTAATGTGTGTTTGTCAGAGCCAGAAAACATTTACACATTTATTGACACTAAATAAATGTTGAATTTATTTGGTCAAACCACTCCCTCGCTTGCGAGTTTTGATTCCCTAACGTCACTTCCACAATCAGAAATGAAGGTCGAACTGGAGGGAAAGTGGGGGATTCTTTTTGTGTCGTTGCAGTGGAACTCTGGACCGGATAAATAACAGTGGTGCCACAGCAAATTTTAATCAGAGATGTCTTTATATGTCCCGAAACGTTCTACATCATGACACCGAGATTAGCAAAATAGCATCCAATGAGTTACTCTTTTCCCCAAACCCGAGTATCCAAATGCCTCTTAAGGAAATCTCTTTAACGACTAATTTCATTCTGCAAGGATCGGTTCAATTCTTATCAGACATAAAATATTGGATTAAAACTGTAATTGCCGAATAAAACTACTACTGTGAGAAAAATGCAACCGTATTTAGTTGAAAAGACTCCCAGTGTGCGCATCTGAGATGTGTTGCAACATAAGCGTTTGTTCATGTAAACCTGAAGCAACGGAGCATCCTAATCCAACAATATACTGCCTAAGCTGCTATAAATGAACACTCCTTATATTTTCTGTCTCGTGAGATCACGGCTTCTCTGCCAAATGAGTCGCATTTTCCCTAACCTTCTTCTTTAGAGTGCTTTCTTTCCAATTTGAGGCAGTACTCGCTTGCACTCTTTCGATGCTGACACCAAACAATTCTGTACCCCAGTGTCCAACGATTTTTGTTTGCTAATGTCAGACATTTAATTCATACAAGCTTTCAGCGGTATTGTTACAGATTTGTATTGTTATCTGTTTGCTATATATGACTTACATGAGGAAGATTCCAGGAAATGGGTAACATTTGGCCACACAGTTAAAAGGGCAATAAGAATGTTGTCATGAGAGTGGCAACGGACAAGGGTGGGGGGGGGTGCATGGGCATTAAAAGATGGGAGGACAAAAAAAAAAAAACAGGGAGACTGCAGAGTTGTGACATTACTGAAATGTTTGTTGGGCTTGGTGTGTCCGCAGCTAAGAATTACGCATCCGCTGAGCTGAAGACCACATCCTCACGACAACAACTACATGTGTCGCTTGCTTGCTCTGGAAAGGGCCAATTAGTCCATCTCTTGACATTTCGCATGAGGACGCACGGTTGCCACCTCTGGTTTGACGTGTTCATGGATAGCCATTTGCTTGCTATCACCATCTGAGGCGAGCGAGCAAATGTGTTTTGACGAAGTGCGTGCTGTGTGATGGCACAAGGTCTGGAGTTAAAACTTCAAACAGACAGAATCAGGGTTAAAAAAAATAAGAACATAAAAAACGTTTGACAAGGAAATGGTGAAAAGAGTGTAAAAAAAAAAAAAACTACAGCAAGTTATTCGCCCTCCGAAATTGCTTTCTTTGCTGTGATTGTTCGTTAATTAACCCTTTCAGGGACGGTGGTTACTACAGTGGACAGCTTATCATGTTATCAGTTAACAGGGTGCATGAAAGGGTTAAATTAACCACAATTTGATGGGTTTCCCTTCGAACAAAAACTTTCTCCTGTTGACAATGTACGCCATGTCGGGATCCAAACATGACCCCCAAGAATTATAACCGTTGTTCTCCGAAATCCCAAAGTTAGTCTAAGTCAGTTTCACATTGAATCATTCTATCGTGAATGCACCCCCCCAAAAAAATAAATAAATAAAAAAATAAAATCCTCCAAAGCCCGTTCCCAGAAAAAGACTGAGGTCATTCCAAATCTACCTTGTCAAAGATTTCTCACAAACGGCTACCAAATTTGAACCATGTATGCTGCACGGCCAGCTAACGGCAAATAGTGAACGTTCTAAAAACACGTGGGCAGAGCATAACAGCGAAGGTTGATAACTTGCCAAAATATGAAACTCTAGTTCTAAACGCCATAGTTTTATGAAGAATGAAGGTCGCGACCTGTAGAGATTCATAGGTGACCCCCTGCTGGCAGAAATGTATAGCTGCAATAATGCTCAGATTTCCTTCCAACGCCGGATACTCTCATCACGTTTTCTGACCGGGGCACCTCACCAAGTTTCATCTGCTGCTCGCAACTTAAATCTAAATTTGGACTCGCTGCAACACAATGCAAAAATAAATACTACGACAAAGTTATATAGAGCCTTGAACAAGACGATATAACCTCCCCTCCTGTCAAGCCACCTGACCACTGGGAAACACTGCGCTGCCAACATAGCACAAACCCAAGACACACAGAGCCACAAGAGACTTGCCTGCTTCTACCTTTACTCGCTGTTTACACAAGAGACCGGTTGCGGGGGGGGGGAAAAAAAACAGCAAGAAGCTGAACTTCTTAAGGCCAGCAAGTTTTCACACACATACACACGCAAAATTTGATTACTCGGAATTGATTTCCCTCAGCCACAAATGCAGGAGAGCCTCTTTACACATGTCAGATTAAAGCTGGAAGGCAGAAGGGTCTATGAAAACAGGAGGAATGCAATCCTCTTGGAGAACATCATACCCGCACACGAATACAAAAAGAGCGGTAAGGCCGACATAACCCCAACAGCATGTCAGATTCCAGAATGCTCTCATCACACCCAGAAAGAGGCAAACACACACACACACACACACACACACACACACACACACACACACTTTTGTGAATGACCTCACTTTGACGTTCATGTGGAACAAATCTTTTTTTTTTTATTTGTAATTAACATTGTCAAATAACTCAGCAGCCAATGTGTTTGCAATCATCTTTTCTCTCATGCAGATGCAATTTCCTACATTAAAACTATAAATCAATGTATCCAAAAATAAATGTATTCCCGCGGTGGGTATACTGTGTAAAATCCCTCACAAATTACAAATTGAAAAGCTAATCAATAGCCTATGTTTTTATATAAATATGATCGGCTGAAACAAAAGCAAAGAAAAATAGTGTGGAACTGTTGAAGAAGAGGGAAATCATATATATTTCCGTAATATTATAACACATAGTGTGAGAACAGAGGGCAGGTGAATAATAACAAAAGGATGCAGAGATTGATAAAAACACAAAAAGCGACATTAAAAAAATATATGACGGGAAAATCTGGAAAATTGAACTCATTCGGCCAAAATCAGATGGTGGATTAATGCCCCACTTAACTTTTTCAAAGCAAAGGCCTGCAGCATCCAAAGTGTCTCTTGTGAATTCACCCACATAATAAAAACCTTCTTGGTGACCTGTTGATTTCAAAGGGCTAATGTGATAATATAAAAGTACAGAGTGTCATTTCAAAACAATGACTTTATTCTTTGGACTATGAGTGGCACTTTTTTTTTTTTGCATAGATAGGCTGGTCGTGCGATGTATACTCAGGTGCGACTTGTATTTATCAGAATTTAGAGCTTGGACTGGCACTTAAAGTTATCTACCGTTTAATATAGGAATTGTCAAATTCTGGTTTCAACGCTACATACAACTTTTGGAAAACGAGGGAGGAAAAAAACGGAACTTCTTCAGACCTTCGCTTGATCTCGGCCGTGGCCTCTTGTCACATAGTCCAAACGAGGAGAAACGACAGCATTTTATAGCAATGTGAAGGTGGGAGGCAAGGAGAGAGGAACTGAGAGCACACAGAGGCAATGTAAGGACGTGCATGCTAAATTGGGTCCTTGCTAACCAAACTCCTACTGCGAACAGCAACAGCTGAATACTTGAGAATGTATTAACTGATTCCCCTCAGATGTCTACATTAATTTATATTTTGGAGCTTAACATTTGCTTTGAGGTTAGCAATGACTCATGCATGTAGCAAAGAAACGGGGGGTTGACAAAAACGATGCTTTCGTACAGAAACTAAAATAAAATATGAATATTACAAAGATGCTAAGATATTAAAATTGCAAATAAATAACAAAATATTACGAAGTATGCAGTGTTCACTGTTATATTAATAACAATGCAGAATTGAAAGAAATGGTCCATGTCAATTGACCTGGGGCATGATGCGTTTTTTTTGACTGATACGATTCGGATTGATATAAGGCCTAACGAGTCGACACAAAACGATATATTGTTTTTTTTTTGTTTTTTTTTTAATGATCGAAATTATTTCATTAATTATATTGATTTTATCATTCAATAACTTGTAAATACAGCTGAGTTGAGTTGAGTAAAGTCCGGTGCTGATCGATGTTGCTGGATCGCAGGGCAAACATATTGAATAAATAGATGTATCGTTACACCCCTATGTTCCGGGATTAAATACTTGCTCTGCACACAAAAACTCAAAAACTATGTTCACGTATAAGTCATTGCAATGACAAGTGGTCCAAAGACAGATTTTTTTTTTTTACCGAAATCACCTTTAACAATCACGATCGTGACATTGAAAACACCGCATTGTAATTAACTCTTTCAGGCACAGCGGTCACTACAGTGGGCAGCTTATCATCTTATCAAGTTAACATATTTGCTGCATGAAAGGGTTAAAGTATTTTCAGGATGAGTAAGCCCCTGGAGGAACGCTGGTATGTACATGAAATATTAGACATAGTGTATTTTAGACAAAAGACCCATGCTGTATATAACCAGAGCAGCAAGACATATGGTCCTGTTGCTGGAAAGACGAATAAATTACAAGAAAATAGCCAGGGGTAAAGGATATTTTACCCCCTTCGTGGATGTCTACATGTGTTGTGATTGTTTCGAAGCACATTATTCCTTGCCCGCGTCGGCTTCTCTTTGGAGATCGCATGCAGGTTGTTGACACACACACATGCTTGTATGCCCGTCTCCCTGTGTGTTTGTCTTGTGCTCGGAACATGGAGGGGATAAATTTAGCGCTTTAGCCCCAGACTGGAGGCAATGGCCCTTTATCCCGCACTGTCCTACTTAACAAGAGTGCTGCCTGCCGCTTCCGCGGTGCACTGGGACACACACGCAGACACACACTTCTACCGACCGACGCCGGACACAACAATGCCAAAAGAATGTTCTCGGACACATGACAGGAACACGTGTGCCATGTGCTTGAATGTTTGTTCTCATTCATAGGAACATGATTTCAATGAAATGAAAAGAAGACATTTGTCCAAATGCAACAGAGATGAAATGTATCGCTCTTCTTATTGCAGCGCTGCTGGAGCACATCTTGTAACTGCTGCTTTGAACCACACGGCACATATTTGAGCAGGAGAAATGATATCCCTTTGTCCTGATCAAAATTGAGACATCAAAGCCGACTGGATGGAACGTCGTACTAGTTTTCGCAAGCGCGGCCAATTAGGAGCAAGTTGACAAGTCGACTCTGGCCAATGGAGCGCAAGCATCCCGCTTCACCTTGGAAACACGCGATCCCAGGGTGTATTTCTCTGCTGCCATGACAACCAAGATGAGCTCTCCCTTGTCCGTTCCCTCTCTCCATCGCTTTCCGGCTTGTCCCTCTTTTTTTCTCTCCTGCTGTTTTCCAAAGCCAGTGTGGCTCACAGCTTCACCGGAACAACCTTGTTGCACTACTTGGAGACGTTGCACACCAGACAAAGAATGACTCTCACTTGTAAACATATACTGTTGGTTTTTGGTTGTTTTTTGGGCAAACAATGGCAAAAGATAAAACAATATGCGCACACCATTTCATGATATTAACCTCTTCATAATATTTAATGCGTCCAACAGTACTTAAGTGTATATGACTTAGTATTCAGTACACAAAAAGATAAAGGAGGCTGGTGCAGGGATGGGGATGATGTAAGCATTTCAACACAGGCTGAGGGCTAGGGTTGAGGTTATGAACACTGTCAGCTGGCTCTAGCCGCCACCAACTGGAGACTTTGGATGATTAACGGGGAGGCGTGGGGTTGGGGGTCTTTTCAGCGTTTTCCATCAGCAGATGGCAAATGAGCAGCCCAACCCTAATCTTAAATCTATTTTTATTTTCCAAAGTAGGGAAAGGTACATGAAATAGATTCAAAGCCGCAAACATTAAATAGTTAACTACCAATTGGGCCGGCATTTGAAGACACATCATAGTCAGGATCTGATCGAGACAGAGTTTTCAAGCAAAACACCAAAAGAAGGCGTCGTGTCCGTTAAAATTCCAGTGTGTCCGAAACACATAAAAGGAATCAGAACATCCCTGACAACAAGTAAAATTCAGGGTGGTTGCACCACTATTTATAACCTGTCCAGTCTGTTCTGAGACAGCATAAGGGGGTGGAGAGGGAGGGAGGGGTGGGAGGGAGTGAAAGAGAGAGAGAAAGAGAGAGAGAGAGGCAGAGAGAGATCCACAATCAAGGGAAAAAGGAAAGCACTCATTTTTTCCTCTCGGCTAGTCTCTCTTTGCGGCATAATGTAAGCGAGCTAAACAAGTCATGAATGTCGCCGCTAGTTCTACTTTGCATCATTTTACCCATTATTTCATCTCGTGCTGATTAAGCTCACCGTGCGGAAAACCGTGACACGCTGTCAGCAGAGGAAAACCAAAAGAGACACATGTCGGCGTGCAAAAAAGATAATGATGCGGCGTGGCCCCCATGGTCACTCGACTGGGAGATCTGGCAACAACAGCTGCAAAACTAGTTACATATTGACACATGCAAACGCCAATGTGAATTGGAACCTTGCAGTCACAAACAAAAAACAAACAATGAAAAAAAAAAAAAAAAACGATGAAAAATCAACACAAGAGGTGGCAGGTGAGCACATCTAATTTAAAAAAAAAAAAGGGAATCAAAAAGCTCCTTGAACACTTGATTGAGGTGACCGGTGGTGTAGCAAGTTAAAGAGCTGCCCTCACCAACCTGTACAACTGTTTCCCATCAGCAGTGCACGATAGGACCTTTTTCAAAGACTTTTTTTTTCCCTTCTCCAAAACGTGTCTCATTGTCTGTCATGTGTACCCGCTAAAGCACTGGTAGACAATGAAAAAAAAATAATACTGGTGCTGTCATCATTTTAACAAGTTGTTAAAGCTCATAATAGAATGAATTTAAGCCAATGTCTGAAGTTCATAATAAGCTGGTCTTTTTTTTTTATCCTATTACTTCACTTGTACTACTTTCTGCCAACACATAGGAGGTAAAGATTTGAATTGAATTAGTGGTCATACTGTGCAGTTGTGCCATGTTGCTTTTAGCTGTGGTCAGTGAAATCAAACGTGGCAATGCTGTAACTTTAACTTTTGGAACTTCAAGCTATTGCCCAAGAACTGTTAAACGGGTCGGGGGAACTTCAGACCCTAGGCAGACCACCACTGGTGCTGACAAATGCAAAGCCTGCGAGGTAATGACAGAAGCTTATTTTACTCTTTCATGCCCCCTGTAACCTGATAACATGATAAGCTGTCCACTGTAGTGATTGCTGTCCCTTCAAAGGGTTAAAAAATTGACCATATAGATTTGTAGCATTGAAATAAAAGATCATTGTATGCTTACACTCAAGCCAAGCGTGTACTCTGCAGCTTAACCTTATACAAAGGCAATAAAACTGTTCACCTTGTGTCATCGAAAGCCTTGTACAAGCCACTGAGCTGCATCGGCCCACATCGCAGCCCAACAATCAAAAACAAATCCAAAAGAATCAAAAGCGCAGCACGCTGACACCAACCTCTTGTTTATGGGCTTCTCATCCTTCTCGTAAGGCTTGACAAACCACTTGCCGATGCGCACAAAACTGCGATTCATGAGGCAGCGCTCCAGCAGGTTGCGGATGGCTTTGAACAGCAGCGTGCGGCACTCGTAGGAAAGACCGTTCTCCCAGAGTCCGTCATCCTCAGCTGGAGGGGAGAGAAACAAAAAGGTGGAGGGATTCACTTTGACAATTTTTAGGACCATTAAAAAAAAAAAAAAAACATCAAAAGGTATTTAAGAGTAAATGAGGTTCATATTGTGACTGCGTAAAACTTATTTTGCCATTACATCATGTTACAGCAGCAATGAGGAGCAGATACCACGTTCCTTTTCGTAGCTGCACATTAATTAAATCAGTGACATAAAAATTGAAGCATACAGGCATTCATCGGAGGAGGATTAAAAATTCAGTGGTATGGTGACATTTCAAAGCAACACGAAATTCTTATTTCACTTGCATTACGTTAAAGACAAGACGGGGTTTTGGACAGATATATTAACAGTACGAGAACCTTGAAATGGTTGTTCAGGGGCCATCCGATGAGAGCGCCACAACTTTTCCAAAGGGCCATACACTTGAGACCGGACACCCAGACAGTTTCTTGAAAATGCAAAGCAGTTAGCCGCGTCTCAAGTGACATCTGAAAGCCATATTGAGCACGCCATGAAAATGTAAGCGGTGTGCTCACTGTGACAGACAGAAAGACGGCTCGAGGAGACACCTGCTGCTCCCTGCTTTTATTGTTCTCACTGGAGAGGATAACAGTTTGTTTCCTTACGGTCTGAAACTTCTGGGGATATTGTGTACATTATGCATCACTGAGCCTGATGCATTGTGCAGCTCAATGATATAACTACAGTACGTAGCAACAGAACAGGACGGCAAAATGAAGAGGAGAGTGTTCGAGGCGCTCACCGAAGCTCAGTCTTAATCTCAATGTAGCAAGATAATGACGTAAAACACACTGCCCGAAGAAAAAAAAGGCATCACGGATGAGAAACAGAAAATTTGAGACGGCCGTTATGCAGCCAATGTACTTGATAGCATGGCATATTTTTCAAATCACATGAGGCTTCGACAAATCCAAAAGCCAAGCACTGGAATTAGGTTACAGTTCTTTGTAAAAAAGGGGTAAGATCAAGGTAAAACACTTTTGCTCAGTTCATAGACGCACAATCGCAGAAAATTCATTCTGACTTATGAAAGGTGAGGTTGGAAGCAATGCATTGTGATTCTCAAACGATCACACAGGCGCATAATTTCAATGCAGGTATTTTGAGAGTAAAGTTACATTTTACAGCTATCAAATGCATTACTGCACATTGGTTAGGTTTTGCATCGCTGATGTCCATGCAGGATGCTTCCACTGTGATTTGTACACTACGGAAGTTTGAGTCTTTATTTTGAACAAGGTACCACATGAAGCTTAGTTTAACTTATGCAGAGGGGTGTACCAAATGCTGTGCCCTGAATGCAGATGTGCACTGCATTACTCATGGTTCTAGTACACCTTTCATGCACCCTGTAACCTGATAACATGATAAGCTGTCCACTGTAGTAACCGCTGTCCCTGAAAGGGTTATACCACTGCAGGTAAGCAATGAAGTAGAAAATAAAAATGTGGATGTGATTTCAAGTCATTTGGTTCCATTTCACCAAAATCTGCCCTTGTGTCGGCATGTTTCACGGGGGACACTGGAATGTATCAAATCAGAAACCACAAATAAATAAATACATCTGCAAGGTACAAACAGTAGCATGACAAGCAACATATTTATGGCATGACGAGTACCTGCAAAGAGCGTACCGTAATTTGATTGAGTGCTTCAATCAGAATTACACCGAGCAAAAAATAATAACAATAATAATAAACAGATGAGAGAGTATGAGAGCTTCCATTGTGTTGAGAATGAATACATATCGCCAGAACCACATCACAAGGACAAACAGCCCGCACTGACTTGGCTGCTGGATAAGCCATTGCTCAAATCTGACAGGATTTGCTGTCCTTTGAGTCAAGTCTCCAACAAACATGAGCATCCGAGAAAGCTGTCTCTGCATGAGCACCGTGACCCACTCTTCCAAGCCAGCTTCGTGCGCACAAAGGAAGCCTAAGTCACATGAATCAAAATGTCCTGAATTATTAACCTAAACTGCAGCTCGCTGCTGTAATGTATCCGTAGGTAAAACATTTTAAATGTCATTGTTGTAAATAGGCGGCCCGGTAGTCCAGTGGTTAGCGCGTCGACCTCACAGTGCAGAGGTACCAGGTTCAATTCCAGCTCCGGCCTCCCTGTGTGGAGTTTGCAGGTCCCCCCGGGGCCTGCGTGGGTTTTCTCCGGGTCCTCCGATTTCCTCCCACATTCCAAAAACATGCATGGAAGGCTGATTGAACACTCCAAATTGTCCCTAGGTGTGAGTGTGAGCGTGGGTGGTTGTTCGTCTGTGTGTACCCTGCGATTGGCTGGCAACCGGTTCAGGGTGTCCCCCAAAGACGGCTGGGATAGGCTCCAGCGACCCTTGTGAGGATAAGCGGATCAGAAAATGGATGGATGGATTGTTGAAAATATACACCTTTACCTGTGTCAACCAGCTCGGATCGTTGACAATTTTATGAGCATAATTTTGACAGCTCTTGAGAAAAAAATAAACACCACCAAAATTTTAAATATGAGAACAGTACAACAACCTCAGGTAAACTGCCAAGTAAGGAGGGTGACATGCCCATTGAATTTGATGGCAACATTCATTTATCAGGCTCACAGACAACTCCAGGGATACGAGCAGGAATGCAGAAAGCAACAGAGAGAAAACAAAACAGTTGGGCTGGGCGACAAAATTGATTCTTAGACGCACAATCCACAATCACAATTCACAGTACATTAATATATTACAATAATTGATTGTTAAATTACAATGCAGGTAGAAAGAACAAAAAACGGAGCAGCATAATGTCAGCCTCAGTTGATGATGATTTTGTAATTTAAAGTACAAAGTGAAGCGATTTAAGAGCCACTGGTGGCTCTCCTGAGTTCTAAGGGGTCTGAAAATGATTGTGTATCATTACACAATATATTTGTACATATGTTAGAGTTGTTTCCTCAATTTCGTAGATTTATGATGTATTGCCACCTGTTTTGGCAAGAGAATCCCAACTCTAGAAAAAAAAAAACTAATTCAAAAGGAAAATGAACATGTGATCGATTATACATTAAAAATGACTTTGCTTTGAGTGATTTAGCAGCTGGTTTGACCAGATACCTTGCAGGCAAAGAGGGCAAAAAGTCAACAAGAAAAGATAGCACCCCCCTCCCCCCACTCAAGGGGCTGACAGGCAATGAAGAAAAAGGACAAGGCGGAAAGAAATATAAGCTTTTAGGCAATACTCCGATGTCGGTGTGATAGATCAATGAGACTGATAAGGTTTGAAAGCTGTAACTGAGGAAAAGCTGCAAGGCACCATTCTAAAGCAAACCAGATTCTACATTTTGACTGAGCTTGTGGAACCTCTTCTACTCCCTTTTAATAGTGGCTCTTATTCAAAAGTGTCAGTTTCCCTAAATTTAATGCCATTTACTGCTTCCATGATCACATCCGCACTAGACCTCCTCCACGTCACATGGCCCTTTTCAGTCACAGCAGTTCAAAAAATAAATAAATAAAAACTGCCTGGCTTATATCAACAATTCTTAAACACATATTTGTGCTTGATGCAACACTCCAAAAAAGACACTGCCGACAACAGGGAAACCTCTGAAGCTAAATGAGACTCAGGCCAGACAATTCAAAATGAAACCAAAATTGCAGGAGGCGGAGGTGCCTTTAAATCGCCAAGATCTTTATCTATCAATCCATCCATTTGCTAATCCGCTTATCCTCAAGAGGGTCGCGAGCATGCTGGAGCGTACCCCAGTTGTCTTCGGGCAGCAAGCGGGGTACAACCTGAACTTGTTGCCACCCAATCGCAGCCAAGATATTTATGCTACGTTTAAACCGAGTGAAACAACGATTCATCTCGTGTATGTCGCGGCAGTTGGATCGCGGAATGCTAACATAGCTGCTTCACTCGCACCGTGCTATACCAAACAAGAGGAGGGTGTTCCTCCTTCTCCTCTGACAGAAAAAAATAAAAATTGTATGAACATCGGTCGTGACTCAGGTGGCTGGCAGTTGCGATAAACACCTGATGCTAAATGCGTTTGCAACCTTGGTTCACAGGGCAACAGTTGTTAACAAGTCAATGCATACAGTTCCTAAAGATTTGCCAACTTCCTCACTCACCACTCAACAAGCCAGCTCCTTTTTGGCTCAGGCAAAGGACATCGTGTGTGTGTGTGTGTGTGTGTGTGTGTGTGTGTGTGTGTGTGTGTGTGTGTGTGTGTGTCACTTAGTAAGTCCGATTGGCTGTCACGACGCGACCTGCGTCTTACAGTTCAAATTTTCCAATTTAATTGAATGTGCTCGCATCACATCAAACGTCATTCGTGTCGCTTGGCACGGATTTGCAGCTTTCTCCGCAAAATGTATTGATTTTGATTTATATGTAATCAAGTTGGGAGAATAGTTCAAGTCGCGTTCGGTCTGGCCAGAGCAGGTCGAGCTGTGTGATGCTGCGTGACACACTGTATATCTCTCAAGACCTCATTTCAGTAGGCACCGAAGGATTACTTCTGGGCCTGTAATTTGCATGTTCTCCCCCCCCCCCCCCCCCCCCCCCACACACACCCCAAAAAAAAAACAAATTCCAAGACTAGCCTCTTTGTTCTCACAATATCAAAATATTTACTTCAATACTGAGACTGAAACAATACTATGGCAAAAGTGTAAAAAAGTAAAAAGCAGATGAATAATAATAATAACTGACAGCTAAAATGCTTCAATATTTTTTTTTTGGTATTAATTTAAAACAATTACAAAGACACTAATTTGAATACTTTTGAGGAAATTAAAAAAATAAAATAAACACTTTGGAGCACTTGAACAAAACATTCAACAATTTTAAACATTGCTAAACATTTTAGATATATCCAGTCCTACACAAAAGTCTTGGGTCACCAAAACAATTGTTGTGTTGACAACACCATGATCACAAATAACTAGAAGCCTACTAAGTTTGTTATACACCTCCACCGAGGCTAGACTACTTTTTTAGAAATAGTTAAAGCAGTCCAGAGACCTTTGAATTTGGGTTTGTGCATCCAGCTATGTGTTAGCTAGCATGCTATTTCTTGGTGGATGGGGGGAAGTGACAATTCAGGGTGGTGAACGGTGCTATGAAAAAATAAATTACTATCTGAAGCCTATATTCAGATCCACATCAAAGCGTGTCTTCATTTAATCATGATTTTTTTGTTGTTTTGATGATAAACATCGCGGCAGTATTAAATGTACATGCAGCATTGAAAATGTTCATTAATTTGACTGTATTAGTAGCTGAGGCCAAAACCTTTTGCTGGCTTTTTGATGGCATTTTGTGTTCCGAAAGATAAGTGGCCTCATTGAGACAAAGATTAATTGGCCCAGCTGATGGTTGGGGCACTATTATGTTGCTGCCTCCCGTGTCGCAGGCCTCGATGAGGTGACCTTTCTAAAAGCTCTTAAGCGGATGCATAGCAGCTCTGTTCAGTACAACGCCACCTATTGTACCGCATGCAAGGACACACAAAGCACAACTTCGCTTGATACATTGAGCAGCATTGACAATCGAGTCAACGAAAATTCTTGAGTCCGTCACAAAATGATGCACATACATCAGTTAAGGAATGTGAAAAAAAGCTTGTGGAATTATTAAGAGGTGGTCTAAATCCAGCATCCTTACGCATTTGTTCATCTATGTATATTCACTTAGCCGCAGCAGTCATTAAACAGCAAGATTAATAATGCTTTGTGATCGACCGTGTTCGTGGCGATTTTATCAAGCCTGGCCACAAGGTTTCTCCTCTCCTCTATTTCCTCCGTATCTGCAAAGGGAGAGAAAGAACCGGCACTGCTCTACGAAGTCTCCATTACTAATTAATGAATATTTCCTGAGCAGACAACAGGGACAGAGAGCTAGAGAGGGAAGAGACTGCACCCATGGGCCAGCACGCAACGCATCGCCGACTCCCAGCACTATGCCAATCAAAAAAAGATCCATCGGAGAGCAACAGAGAGAAGGAGGTGCAGCAAAAAGAAAAAAGGGAAAAGCAGAGGGTGGTTTACGAGCGGGAAAGTAGCCCTAGAAAATTGATCCCCCAGCTAGGGCTGAGAGATGAATCGATTAATCAATTTCAAATATCACCAAAAATGTTTTTTCCCCCCTTGTCTTCTTTTATTGAAAGCACGTCCCAGCTTTACGCGCACTGTTTACAGCACACTGCCGATATGGTGACAGGGAGAGGAGTGCCTTTACAGAAGTTCAGTCAATCATTTGGAAGTGTTTCGGTCGGGTATGCTGCAAAAACCAGCCGCTGAAAACTTTGTTCAAAGGATGCCCCAAGCAAAAGCAGTAAATATTAGCGGAATCCTTTTCACATTTTTTTGTTTATGAGTCATTTGTAAAAAATGGTGAAACGTGTCAGACGTTATGACAAGAGCCCAGTAAATCACTGTTGCCAATGTTTATGACATGACACCCATTTATGCGTTGTAAAAGTAGTCATCCACATACCTCTTCCACATTCCTCTTTAATTTCTTTTTTTTTTTTTACCTGTCTTATTCATCTGCTAGTTCATGCAGAATAGTGGATCTGTGTAACTTTTACGCAGGAACATTTTTTCAGGCAACAGTTGAATTTTAAATACAGTCATACCTCGGTTTTCGACCATAATGCGTTCCAGAAGGTTGTTCGAAAAGCAATTTGTTCGAAATCCGAAACTATTTTACTAGCCCATGATTAGGGGCTAATACACTGCATAAATAACAAAAAAAAAACAGTCCGATTTGCGTGAATCCCAACAAACACGTCTGCTCACAATGAACGTTACACGAGGAAGCATCACTTCCTCGTGTAAGGAAGCCGAGAGGAGTGGAGTGGCGTATTCGGGTTTGCTCGGTTTGGTCGAAAACTTTTCGGTCGTAATCCGAGGCGGAAAAATCCTGAAGTTTCTGGTCGAAATCGAATTTGGTCGATAACAGAGACGTTCGAAAACCGAGGTTTGACTGTACTCCCTCTGTACGTTATTTGTATTATGATGAATAGTCATCCACATTTAGAATCCACTTCAATGATGGTAGCAGCTGTTGCGATAAACTACGTATAGTCCGTACTATAGCTCATCCAAATGAATTACACTCGTCACAAAGGCTGTTTGCCAGGGGTTGCTTTGTTCCTGTTAAGTTACAGCGTATAACTTTTAGCTGACTAATTCCAGTCGTGTGACTTCATCATAATGCGTTGACAATTTAGCCAAACATTGTGGCACATAAGAAAAGCTTCCTAGGACTGAATAATAGACTATAAATAATTCTCTATCCATAAGCCCCCCATGTGAGAGTTTTTTCAGTACAAAGGGTAACAAAAGGAAATAGTTTTAAAAAGAAAAATGGAAAATAGATCAACAAAATACCTGTATGCTAACATGCAGGCGCGACAGCGTGAGAATGCAACCCATTTAAATTGAATGGTTAAGTACGTGTTTTTCATCTTCCTTGCTTTGAGCACAGCGTTTAGAATATTTCTGTAGCTTAACGCAATATCAAATATACTTTTTAGGAATAAAACGACTGTTACACGACTGTATTTTGCGAACTGGTTTTCTGGTGGGATTTGGTAAAAATTTTGAGAACCACTGTTCTAGGATAATCTAACATAAAGCTGGGCGAGCAACAAAAGTAGCCAAACTTCCCAAAAAATTAGGAACACAGAATGGTTTAAAAAATAAAAAATATAAACTAGTTAGCCTGTTCATGTTTTCAGCAATTACCTTCAAACATGGATAATGAACAAACAAATCCATGAATTGATTTTGTAGGATCTTTAAGGATTGCGTTTTAAAGGGTAGTTTATCCAAGTTTTGAACAACATCATAAACTGCTGCTTTTTCATTTTCATTAACGTAGTAAAAACTCATTTGAATCTTAAATTCTGGATTTTTGGGGGTGGAAAAAAATCTGAGATTTTATTTTCTGGCCAAATCTCCCAGCCCTACCCTGAGCGCAAAACCTCAAATATGTTTTTGAATTACTCGATGAACTGGATTTATGCATTAATCACTCTCAGGTCTCACATCAAGTTTCAAAAGAAAGTTAATCTTAGTATCCTCAGGCAGGGGTGTCACAATGTCTAATTATCATTGATAGACAGTAACAGTGTCTGTGTGATCACAGCCAAGTGAGACAATGGGAGAGTGTCTCTAGCACTAAAAAAATAATAAAAAAATTAAACAGAAAAAAATTGCATAGTTTTATGAAATCAGGTTGATAGTCCTCTTTAATGATGCTATGGGTCACCTTGAGTGTGTGTGTTATTAGGCTAATGGAAGGACTGTGCCCACATGCAAAGGTATTAACCAAAAGGCATTGCATCCTCTTTACTGACCCAAGCAGACATAGTCCAAGCTGCAGAGGGAATAAAAAAAATACAACTAAATAAAATCAACTGCATAACAAAAAGTGTTCCAGCATGTTTTTATGTCGCTGTAAACATTCCTACACTAGTATGTAGACGCTCTTTAAAGGAACGATCATTTTTATGGATTTTACAGCATACTTAACTTGCCCTTAATGCCCCCTAACATGAGGAAGGGGAGGCCCACAGTCGCCCAGGCACCTCTCGGCAATTTATTGAACGTTGGGGGAGGAGTAAAACACACTCATGCAGAAGCTGCTGTCAGCCACAGCTCATGCTCAGACACTCGCACGCAGACATTATATGGCACCCTACTGGGCCCGCCTTTTAAAGAATATAAATATATCTAAAACAGACACTAGAGTATATTTTAGACTGGCACTTTTTGTCTATGTTCAAATATGTGTTTGTTTGAAGGAGGGCTGGGGAAAAAAAAAAAAAGTCGACCAACTCAGTTGTGGTCGACCACCAAAACTGGTCCACACAAAAATGTATGCCTCGAAAATTTGTTATTTTAAGACCATGGCTGCACAGGACTGAAGGAGCACAATTTTACTTTCAAGATGAACATTCTGATTAAAATGATATGAATTTGACTTCATGCAACTTGAATCTAAGTTTACAATGTGTCCAAACGACATTGGCGCGAGTTGGACGGTCTGCTGAGCTCAGGCAGGAACAAAAGGATGATTTGGAAGCATGAAGCCACCTTTGCACAAATATTTATTCACTCTCTCAATTATACAGAAGTGTGTCTCTTGTAAATATTGAAGTACCATCTGTAATGAACAATTTTCCACACAGTCAAACACCATTTACACAACTAGGGGTAATTAGCAATGCTTGTTTTCTTGCGCTCATAGGAGTGGGACCTTCATTGAGTACGCAAAGATTGGATTGACCTGTCCAAGTGTGAAGTGGGGCTCAGCCTCACAGGATGTGATGAAATGCCGTTTTGGAAGCGCATATCTTAAAAGTGGTGGCAAAAAAAAAAAAAAAAAATTAGCAATGCTTGTTTTCTTGAGCTCATAGGAGTGGGACCTTCATTGAGTACGCAAAGATTGGATTGACCTGTCCAAGTGAAGTGGGGCTCAGCCTCACAGGATGTGATAAAATGCCGTTTGGAAGCGCATATCTTAAAAGTGGTGGCAAAAAAAAAAAAAAAAAGAAAGCGTGTATGACTAAATGAAGCTTTTCTTTCCCTAATCATCACATGCATGGATGCAGCACAAGTAATCATTAAGAGTAGCGAAGGATGAGCACTTTAAAATGCAGCCCTTGTTCCCTTCATCATCTTCTCCGTCTCTCGCATTCTCTTAAGATGACCAACCATTCAGGAGTGATAAAAATGTGTGTGCTCCGACACCCATGCCGGAGATTATTTTCTAAGTGGTGGGGTAACCGCCCCTTCGCATTGAATTAAAAATAAAAATGTCACGACATGGAAGGAGCTGTTTGTTGCGTCGTGGCTAAGTAGAAATGTAACTAAGAGGGGGCGGGGGGGCAGCTCAGTGCAGCAGAGCAATGCCGAGCTGGTTGTTAAATGCAACGATCCATGCGAAGCTACAGTTAAACTTTGTCTGCATTGCATAGACAGTGAGTCCAGTATAGATTTGTCAATAACTGGAAGCACATTCGTGCCCTTTTGGTAACATTTCCGCATGGGTACCTCAACGAGCTAAGCCCAAGCCCTGTGGCTTGAACACTTAGCATTACTGTTCATCAGCCCAGAACATCTGAAGACATCGTGTATAATGTGGCACTTATCTCTCACTGCATAGTTCACCGTCTCTTTGCAATCATTTGCATGTTATTACTTTCAGCAGATGTGTGTGAAAAGACACAAAGCGTTGGACTTTGGATTTACTTGTATATGTGTGTAATTTGCCCCCCCCCCCAAAAAAAAAACATTTTTAATGAAAATGTCATTAGATGCAATAAGTAAGATATGGATGTATTTGACACGTTATTTTAGACTCCGAGAAGAGCTTGTATGAGACCAGCCATGTGATTTGGGAAAATTGGCCATCCTTGGCTTGGAAATTGAATGAAAGGGGTGGAGTATACCACATGTTGGCTTAACAATGCTGTACTTGCATCTGCTCAAGGAGGATCTTTCAGTACTGCTGTCCAGGCTTAGTGAGCATAAAAAAAGTTGTTTTTAAGTATTTAAATGTTGGAAATGAAGACATGTCATGGGAGTGGATAACACTCAAACGTGGGCATTGTAGAGCTAATTGTATCAAATTGAAGAATGGCATTCCGTGTCTTAGTCATCGTCTCCTTCTTTATTGCATCCGAGACATTCTGGTGAATGTATTCTTCAGACTTTAGTGGGATAGAAGACTGTGTGATGGCAGCGATGAATGTGGCCGAGGCTAAGATGGCACAAATAGCAGTTGTGAACAACCATTTGTTCCTCATTACCGATGATCTGGAGAACAAGCAAATTGATGAAGGTCTCATGGGGTATATTTTCTAAAGATCTGAACATTTTCAGACAGGGATTTTTACGATTAAATTATGTAATGACAACAATTGTGGTGGAGGTCTTCCAAATATTCTGAAATTCACACAATAGAAATTCACACAATAGAAAAGTCAAGAATGGCAAGGAAAGTCAAAACAGTGATTCTCCTGAAATGCAGTCTTCTCAACAGCAACATAGACTCAGACAACACACTCATGTTGTCCTTGGGAATGGTATCCAGACAGTTTTATTTTGCATTCAAAATTTTGCTTTGCTCAACTTTCATAGTTGTGTAATCGTTTTTGGCAACACTGTACAATTAAAGGATGCGTACATAAACCAAATTTGAAATCAATAGACCGCGTTTGTGTGTGAAACGAAAGATCGCGACTTTGAAAGAAATCTGCCGGGCTAGACTCATTGATGTCGAGCCCTACAACCACTAATGTACACCACAATCAAAACGTTGTCCAAATGCCACTGGGACTCGAGTGGGGGAAAAAAAGAACCGAGGCAAACTACCATGAACTTAGGAGGCATACCATGAAGAAACTATTCCCACACACAGACACCCATTGCGAATTCCTGTGCTGAAAAGATCAGTGTGTCTTTAGGGAGGCGGGGAAGGCAGCCATTTATCTTTTGCTTTGGATGCCCCTGGTCAGAAGACTGCAACAGCTTTGGAGGGGAGAGGTCGATGAAGAGAGCTTTGTATTTGCATAAGAATACATGCATATTCCCCCACCTATGGGAGGGGGAGGGCTGCCATTTAATCCAGCAATTGTATTCACTTTTTAGGAACAATTTCAGTGCAAGGCCAGGGGAAGATTAGAATGATTTTTCTCATTGTGTCAGTAAGAGTAAGGGCTGATTGTCCGACGATGTTAAAACAGCGCTTGGTCGTTTGTTACCCTCACCTTCCCTCAAGAGTGATTGATTAAAAGTGTGCGACGTTAAAAGATTCCTCAAATTTCCGCTCTTGCAGATGTGTGTGAAAAGACACAAAGCGTTGGACCTTTGATTTTCTTGTATTATTGTGTTAATTGCCCCCCCCCCCCAAAAAAAAAACATTTTTAATGAAAATGTCATTAGATGCAATAAGTAAGATATGGATGTATTTGAGCAGTCAAAACACCAGCGCCTGATTACAACAATTAAGCATTTTAGACTCCGAGAAGAGCTTGTATGAGACCAGCCATGTGATTTGGGAAAATTGGCCATCCTTGGCTTGGAAATTGAATGAAAGGGGTGGAGTATACCACATGTTGGCTTAACAATGCTGTACTTGCATCTGCTCAAGGAGGATCTTTCAGTACTGCTGTCCAGGCTTAGTGAGCATAAAAAAAGTTGTTTTTAAGTATTTAAATGTTGGAAATGAAGACATGTCATGGGAGTGGATAACACTCAAACGTGGGCATTGTAGAGCTAATTGTATCAAATTGAAGAATGGCATTCCGTGTCTTAGTCATCGTCTCCTTCTTTATTGCATCCGAGACATTCTGGTGAATGTATTCTTCAGACTTTAGTGGGATAGAAGACTGTGTGATGGCAGCGATGAATGTGGCCGAGGCTAAGATGGCACAAATAGCAGTTGAACAACCATATTTGTTCCTCATTACCGATGATCTGGAGAACAAGCAAATTGATGAAGGTCTCATGGGGTATTGTTTCTAAAGATCTGAACATTTTCAGACAGGGATTTTTACGATTAAATTATGTAATGACAACAATTGTGGTGGAGGTCTTCCAAATATTCTGAAATTCACACAATAGAAATTCACACAATAGAAAAGTCAAGAATGGCAAGGAAAGTCAAAACAGTGATTCTCCTGAAATGCAGTCTTCTCAACAGCAACATAGACTCAGACAACACACTCATGTTGTCCTTGGGAATGGTATCCAGACAGTTTTATTTTGCATTCAAAATTTTGCTTTGCTCAACTTTCATAGTTGTGTAATCGTTTTTGGCAACACTGTACAATTAAAGGATGCGTACATAAACCAAATTTGAAATCAATAGACCGCGTTTGTGTGTGAAACGAAAGATCGCGACTTTGAAAGAAATCTGCCGGGCTAGACTCATTGATGTCGAGCCCTACAACCACTAATGTACACCACAATCAAAACGTTGTCCAAATGCCACTGGGACTCGAGTGGGGGAAAAAAAGAACCGAGGCAAACTACCATGAACTTAGGAGGCATACCATGAAGAAACTATTCCCACACACAGACACCCATTGCGAATTCCTGTGCTGAAAAGATCAGTGTGTCTTTAGGGAGGCGGGGAAGGCAGCCATTTATCTTTTGCTTTGGATGCCCCTGGTCAGAAGACTGCAACAGCTTTGGAGGGGAGAGGTCGATGAAGAGAGCTTTGTATTTGCATAAGAATACATGCATATTCCCCCACCTATGGGAGGGGGAGGGCTGCCATTTAATCCAGCAATTGTATTCACTTTTTAGGAACAATTTCAGTGCAAGGCCAGGGGAAGATTAGAATGATTTTTCTCATTGTGTCAGTAAGAGTAAGGGCTGATTGTCCGACGATGTTAAAACAGCGCTTGGTCGTTTGTTACCCTCACCTTCCCTCAAGAGTGATTGATTAAAAGTGTGCGACGTTAAAAGATTCCTCAAATTTCCGCTCTTGACGACCCTCATCTCTTTGGCCCAACTCCTTCTCCAGCCATGTCCCTGGAGAGAAGGGATTACTGGCACACTGGTTTACAGAAATGGCACTCGGTCAAAATTAAAAGACTTTCACAGGCCGCTAATCTAATGAGAGTTGAAGAGAAGGGGGAACGAGTGCCATTTCAGCTTGCCAAAATGAGAGGAAAGAAGCAGATTTGCATGGTAACCACCAAAATTGCAGCTAAAGCTTGATATAAGGCTGGAAATACAGAAAAAAACATGGACGATGTGTGATTTGAATCTAAAAATATTAAAGTTCATTCGTTAATAAGCGAGCAGAGCTTGCTCTTGAGAAACAACGTAGCTGCTTTCAAAACATGCAATACAAAAGACTGAAAACAGTAAACATTTTCACAAATTACCTTTTCAAAATGATTTCAACGAAGAACCTGTGGCTCTTGTCGCTCTGCATTGTAGTATGAAGTGCAGTGGGATGCTCGGAACTCAACAGTTGCATACAGACTGCTGTATTCGTCGAGGCTGCAGCTTTGTTTCACTTCCTATTAAAGTCTTTCGGAGGTAAATGCTAAACTTCTATTCTGATGACTGTAGGTAGGCTTCGCCCAACATAAGATTCGATATAGGCGATCAGATCACTGGAAGACTGGCCTTGTGTGTGTGTGTGTGTGTGTGTGTGTGTGTGTGTGTGTGTGTGTGTGTGTGTGTAGGCAGACCTTCGACTGTGGAAGTTTGGTGGAGGGAGCATTTAGTTGTTCTTTTAGACGTGGTTACGGCTGAGGGCAAATGCGTTGTTTCAATTAAAGAGATCATACGATACAATAAATATGACGTACACTGTACAGGGATGGGCAACTGGCAGCCCTCCCCCCAAAAATGTGCTTTTTTTTCATTTTATTCGATTTTTTCCACTATTAACTTTTTGGAGGGGAGACATGCTGCAAGTGAAAAATTGTGGGCCACCTCCATAATTGAAGTTACACATTCCTGCTGTCGACAGTATTTTGCTACAGTAAAAAATAAATGAATAAATAAAATAAAACAAAATCACACTTTTGCCCCATTACAGAAACTCTCCAATAACAGATGATGGGTTAAGAAAAAAAAAAAAAAAAAAATCAGCAAATAGCCGAAGCGCGCACACACGCATGCACGTACGCCTGAGAGCCCTCAAATCATTGGGTTCAGCTGGAGGAACAGAGATTGCGTATGTTTGCATCAGGTGCCATCAAATGAATTAATATAGGTTTTCAAAATGATTATCGGTCTAGTTTAAAAAAAGCACATCAAAAGCCACAAGTCCTTAAAAAGGATGACTCATCATTTCCAAATCCCAAGAGGTAGAGCTGCTCTTGGCGATATTCAATCATCAAATTTCTGGTGTGAACCTGCCCAAAGCATGTGTTAAACCCTAGCTGGGGTTTAAAGATTATCCCTAATATAGCTCCTTTAGACCACCCACTCTGCCTTCAAATGTAAGCACTCACTATTAGACCTGAGCCATACGCTTCAGGTTATAACTGGGAATGCCTGGACCTGAATGGGTCGCCCATCGAAGCCTTCACGTTTCATTCCAAGTCCATTTCAGCCACAGTGTCCACTAATGAAGGGCAGTGATACAAAGGCTTGGCTTAGCTCAGCCTCCAAAGTTCAATCAACATGGCCGAGAGAATGAATACAAATGGCCTCTTCCCGCTCTAAGCGCTAATGTTACCGTTAGTGACAAGGGGGAGAATTAAAGAGGGGTGGACGCAGTTTCCTTGTTTCCACATGGTTGCACCTGTGCGCTGCGCTCGAGTTAAGATGGAGCTGAGCGCAGTTTTACATCAGCATCATTTCTTGGTCATTCTCTGTAGAATAGCTACACATGCTCTGTTTAGTGTGCTGCATGGCAGTACTCACAATGATACGAGCCCCCCGCACTTCTCAAACACTAATGTGAAAATGAGACCACATGATAGCCACCGTCTCCACGGAGACAGCGGTGCCCTACAGGTGCTGGCACTACCAGTGTGGCTGGCTGCCTCATCAGTCACAGATTTTTTTTTTTTTACATTTCCCCGTGGTGCCGACTTATAGGCTATCCCCTGTGCCCACCTGACAGGCACTGAAACCTGTATCGTTTTTCACTGTACAACCAATAACCTATCATGGCAGTGTGATTTATCTTCATGTTTTTATGATACAGAAGCTGCAAAACCTTTACACTTTCCGTTATCTTTTTACAGCTATCATTCTTCTGGCTTGAGTGACTCCCAACGAATGGTGACGTCGTAAGGGAAGTGTTGATTTCATATTCATAGATTGTATTCCTTGCCAGGGTAGTGAATCACATTTAGTGTCTGTCTTCTTTAGTCACCTAATTTGCAAATGCAACCAAAACTACTGTGATTTAGTTAAAAGGGTTGCACTTTTATCACAGTCAAAACAAACAATGAGAGTTGATTTAAAAAAAAAAAAAAAAAGCAAGCGAATTAATGGATGCAGAGGCTTGCATTTTTTGGCACTTAAGCCTTCCTTGTCAAAACATGAGTGCTACCATACATATAAAACTGTCTCGGGTACACGAGTGTTTGGCATGGAGGCGCAGTTGCAACTAAAGTAGCACTAAACTCACTTTCAAGTCAACGTTCATAACCCCAGATTTTCATTTTTAAAGTGTTTTGGAATTCCTGCGGCTTCCAGTGCAGCCATAAAATACTTTTATCACATATGCAGTTGCACTTCCCAAGACCTGTAAACAGACTTTGATGTGATATGAGCTGCAAAGTACATTATACACTCACTCTCGCACACACTCAAACCCTAGAAAGTCCCATCTCGCCCGTCTGGATGTCATAAGGAACAACACGTACTACTGTGCAGTAAAGAAACGCCATACTGGGAATGTACATCAAGCAGTCCTCACCAGTAAGCTCGGGGTGGATGAGATCAGCAAAGTTGGGGTCGTCCCCCCACCAGAACAGCCAAATTTCCCGCCGACCCTGCCGCTGGCTGCGTCGCCATACACTCAGCACGTCTGCCTTCAGACAACGGCTGAAGCTGCACAGGATGGGGTCCTCCTCCGTCACCGGGAAGAGGATGGGTGCAGAGGTGGGACCCTGCCAAACAAACCTCTTCCATTTGATTCCTGTCAAGTCAGCCTGCAAGGGGAGGGGAAAATAGATGGTTAGTGTGCATATCTGTTGGTGTTGTATGTTATCAGTTGGCTCAGGTTGAAATGCAACAATCAAGGCAACACATGCATGAGGGCTGACATGCAACTAACTACGGTTGCAAATAAAATTGCTGTGGTCGAGGTAAAGCAGAGTAACTACTTTTTAGGGACTAAAATTTCATTTGGTTGATAGTGAATATGGAGGGGTGTTCCGATCAGGGTTTTATGCTGCCTATTCCCATAATGACCCTTCCATGAGTGAAATCCAATACCCATCACATTAGCTGCACCTTTTTCAATTTTAGAGCTGCTCACAATAGGTTATGTTCATATTTATATAATAATAATAATATATTATAATAAATGTCTATTATTTTTTCAATCAATTGGTGAATCAGACCAGAATCAGACCAAAAAAAAAAGTATCCAAATTTCTTCAGCAATTTATCATACAAAAACAGAACATTATTTTAAATTGATATTGCAGAAAAATGAATAAGCATAGTGTATATTATGATTCATTTACTGTTTTGGTCCATAATGTGCAGTGTTTAAGAAAGGGGGAGGAGACGCAACACTGCACAGAGGCTGGTCTCTAGTTGGCTGCAGGCTGCAAAGCACGAGCTGCAGGTGATCGCATTTTGCGATCGGCAATGTCACAATCCGATATATTTCGGCCCAATATCAGCAAAATAATAAAAACACACATCCGATTATATCAGACTGCATGTAAAATGTCCGATATAAGCACTCTGATACAAGCAGTTAATTCGGTGCCCGCTCGAGGACTTCTGTCACCCGCATCCAGCATGCAGAGCCTACAATTTGTGATCCAAACGTTGTTTTCTAACATCAAGGGTGCTCACAAAGTAGCGAAGAGTAAGAGTGATGTCAGCCGTGTGGTAGTATTTTTTTTCTTGAGCAGCTGACTGAGTACATAACTTGTTTCCCGCGGTGGCAAGTCAAGTTTTATACGACCAACTTCATCACTCACTGAAGCAGCATCACAGAAAAAAAAAACCAGCATGAGAATTTTCACCTCCATGACTAGGGAGGCAAAAATCACAAAACTCTTGCCCCCTCAAACAACCAACGCGCTCCGAAACATTTTCAAAGTGTGGCAAAATCCCACAGGTTTAAACACTTAAATGGGCACGTCAAGCATCACTGCATTCCTATCCTCTCACTAAATTGTCAATAAAAATATGCACTATACCGAAGATGCATAAAGAAGTTCAAAAGGGTATTGCGCCCATGTGGAAAAAGCAAATGTTATTCCCACCATATACTAAAGGAATATAATAATAATAATACCTGGAGTGAGCTTGAATTGTTATTTTTTTACCTTAAAGGTTTAAACTGTATTTATTGGACATATTGAGATTATTTTTATATTATAATATATATTTTATGTAGTCTATTCAATTGTGGAATATCCTGATGTTTAAATTCAATTTCATACATAAAACGTCAGAATAAATGCTGAGTTTTTCTCACAGCTACAATGGCTGACTATTGTTTTCTATTTGAGTAAAATCATTTGATTGAAATTTTTTCAAACAATACATTCTACAAAATGATGAATAAAAGCATGTACGTTTCATGCTGATATCGTGTCAGATCAGTGTCGGCCAATACGCAAGGCTGCACATCGGAAGTGAAAAAGTTGTACCGGGGCATCCCCTATTGTGGGTTATTTTCCTATTTTATACATAATTCATTGAATAGTGAAAAAAAAAATTATGTGATAAAACTGGAAAGGCATTGTCGCATGTATGCACAATTATGAAACCAATGTCACTCTCCTTTTTGATACTGTCTTTTTGCTCGAAATGTAAAAACTGTGTTTTGAATGAAAGTGCAGTTATGCGCGGGGGATATCAAGTACTACTCCAAATGCAAAACTTGAAAATGAGCCAAATAAAGCCTCCACTTGCTCTGCACACGCACACACACACACACACACACACACACACATAATCTCTGTGGCAAACGGATGTTTATGAATACAATAGCCCATGCTTGCTCAAATACACAAATCACTAAATATTACATTACTAAGTCATCAATCACTACACAATGAATAGAATAGTCCGAGTACAAAGGCAACTAAACATGGGGGGGGGGGGGGATGTGAACAATCTAGAATACCGGGAACAAGATGTATGAAACATGTAAATAGCGTAAACATGCTCGCACAACTTTAATCCTCATTATTGGCCAGCGCTGTGGAGCGCTTGTCGTTGAACAAATGCATCCTGGCTTGAACAGAGTGAAATAAACATACATGAAACCATCTCATGGGAAGTAAATCAGCAGCAGGGTCATTAGGTATTAAAGATGGAACATAAGGCTCCACTGCAGCTCAAAAGCCCTTGTCAGGCTGAACACTGGCAAAAGTAAAACAGACACATAGGACATGTCATCTCCTTCAGCTATCGACTCCCATATGAACTGATCTGTGCCAATACGGCCAGTTCATTTCCATGCCGTTCAGGCTGAGTTAGCAGGCTGTCCCTCTGTATATTCCAGCAATTAATCCATTTTAATTCTGGGGAGATATTAACTGCGAAAGCAGCGGGCCTGAACAAGCTATTAGCCGTGGTTGTGCCAAAGCAGTGGTCTTTCCTGGCTTGGGGTAAGATGGGAGATTTGCGGTGTTAGTTGTGATGATGGCACTGCTGGTGGGTGGGGGTAGATATTGCTGAGGCCTCCGATTGGGCAACACCATGAGCATACAATTACACATGAGGATAAAGTAGAACTCAGGGCTCCAGACTGACCGCAAATGTTTGGATTCATCCATCCATTTTCCGATCCGCTTTATCCTCATAGGGGTCGCGCGGGGTGCTGGAGCCTATCCCAGCTGTCTTCGGGCAGTAGGCAGGGGACACCCTGAACCAGTTGCCAGTCAATCGCAGGGCACATTGAGACGAACAACCATCCGCGCTCACACTCACACCTCGGGACAATTTTGAGTGTTCAATCAGCCTGCCATGCATGTTTTTGGAATGTGGGAGAAAACTGGAATACCCAGAGAAAACCCACGCAGGCATGGGAAGTACATGCAAACTCCACACAGGAAAGCCCGAGCCGGGATCGAACCCACAACCTCTGCACTGAGAGGTCAATGCGCTAACCACTTGCCCACCGGGCCGCCCAAATATTTGCACCTAACCCCTAAAATTCGAAACAATGAGAATACAGTTTTAATCCGCTCGAGCTTGTGTGACCTTTAAAGTTGCCATTTGAAAAATGAGTATTCATATTTTTTTATTTTTGTTGCTGACTAACTGGTTTGCCACTCTGAACAGTGACATGGCGGCAAACAGAAAGGAGGTACCATAGTTTACTTAAGAGGCATTGCTTTGTGAGTCATTTGGAACCACTTTGGGTTTGCAACATCTGACAGTGAGCAACAAGCAGTTCGTTGCTGCAAAGTATATTTAGAGGCCGTTCAAATCAAAGCCATTATTACATCATGTCAAATAGACACAGGCAGCAAATGTTGCTCCGTGCGTGACACCGGAGCGAAAAACTTCAACTAAGAAACAGACTTGTTGAATAACGTCACGTTTCCTTTAACCCTTTCATGCACCCCATAAACTGATAACATGATAAGATGTCCACTGTAGTAACCGCTTTCCTTTAAAAGGTTAAGACAAGGAGCCCGGGATTGAGTCCATCGCTCTAAACTTTGTCAAAGTGGTCCGCTGATGCGTCGATACATTGCAAAAGAATTTGTACAGCCGCAAACTGACACTGATCTACTTCAATGATGGGTGCAGCTGTGTGTGATAAATTTCAGTATGAATGACACATTTCAGCACCGGTGTTCTGTTCAATGCTACATTCCATTTGTACTTGGAAGTACACTGCATGTTTTATGTGTCAAGTGACAGGGTGTCGTCTTTTTACACAACTACTTACGGTGATGTGACTTCACAAAAAGGGAGTATCGAGAACTTCAAACATTGGAACAGCATGAGCTCTCTAAGTGCCTCATCAAAAAAAAAAAAATTTTCAGTGTTGCAGGGAGATTGTGACATGCCATTGCGATGTGTAATCCAAATCCTAATAATGAGTCCAAATCGTTGTGT
Source organism: Hippocampus comes (assembly GCF_001891065.2). Taxonomy (NCBI): domain Eukaryota; kingdom Metazoa; phylum Chordata; class Actinopteri; order Syngnathiformes; family Syngnathidae; genus Hippocampus; species Hippocampus comes. Next base: position 1,273,294 of record NW_017806158.1, read on the forward strand.
GAGGAAACGGTCCTGTCAAAACAAGGCGTGAAATTCTCTTCAGGGTTGAGTCGCTGTGTATGATTAGAAAAACTGTCAACAAATAAGAGGAAATGTGAATATTAACTTTGCAACTTGATTCAACATTTTTCAATTAGGGGCAACTGTGCTCCTAGTAAAAAAAAAAAAAAAAAAAAAGGTGGAGGGCGGTGTTAACCTGGAGCCTTGAAACTATTCTTATCAGTCAGTATGTGCTACGGCGTAACCACCATTGCAGTAGATTTGATTTCTGATAACATGATTGCAATCTCAAAGAAAGAAAGTGTGAATGCTGAGATGCTTAAAAAAAAAAAAAAAAAAAAAAGGATATTAACCCTTTCATGCACCAATAATGATAACCTGTAACCCGATACCATGATAAACTCTCCACTGTGGTAACAGCTGTCCCTCAAAGGCTTAAAAGAGGGTTAGTCAATCACAGCATATCATAACCCCTACAGGCTTGTTAACTGTTAAGGGATGATGTCAGAGAATTCTGATTGGATGCTTGGTTCATGCTTACGAGTCACCACCGCCATACTAGTCAAAATACTTGTTTGTGCAGTATAAGGACTCCAAAAATATAATCACATAACTGATAAATGTCGAGCAGAGTTGTACTGTACAAGATTTGACATCACCAAAGGTTGAATAATTTGGAATTTTATAAAAAAAAAAAAAACAATCTGAAAAAAAAAAAAACATCCGAAGTTTAACGATTTGGGAAGTTGAACCATCACATCACGCAAGTTATCAGCAGGGCGCATGAGCCATTTGCGATCATTTCAGCCGGCATCAAATCATTAACACATTGCAGGAGCAAACATCTTTTGATGTGCGTTACGGTGGATGGTGTTAATGCACATCAAAAGATGTTTGTCAACTGGCAGTAAACGGCAAATGATCACTTCGGGCCTCCACAAGTTAAAGGGAGCGAGCTCAACTGCAAACTAGACAACCTCCGTCTGGCTCGCTGTTAGTTAACTATCATGAGATTGTCATTTACTGAATTTAGAGCGGCTCGCTTTGACACCCGTGTTACAGCAGCCATCTCGTTACCTCTGCGTCCTGCGTCCGACACGCATAATTTTCCCGCGGGACGCACAGTTCCAAATAATGTGCGTTTTTGGGACGCAAGGAAATTTCTCAGTCAAAACAAAACAAAACAAAAAAAAACTACGGCAGGCCTGAGGATTTCACGGTAACGATCGTTACCGGTAGCGTGTCGTTTCCATAGCGTTATTTTAACGTATCGTTTAACGGTAAGTTAAACAAGACTGTATAAACATTTACATCTTTTATATTTCTGTTTCTGAAGAGGTTTCATTATCCGACAATTTTCTATCATTTGACGGTTTTTTTTTTAAGAGTGGACGGGGAAAATTTAAGGCCGTCCGTCATTTTGACGGGTTGAAAAATGGGCCGTAAATCACCGCAGCAGTACGTCCTTAAGAAATGAGAGAGAGAGAGAGAGAGAGAGAGAGAGAGAGAGAGAGAGAGAGAGAGAGAGAGAGAGAGAGAGAGAGAGAGAGAGAGACAAAAAAGAATAATGATGGGTGGATCATAGACAGAGACAGGAAGGAGTTCTTTGAATTGTAATTGCAAGAGTTTAGTACACTACGTGATGTGATGAGGCGACTTCTGTTGTTGTGCGAACCACGGTCTCTCTGGCCAAAACTATTGACGGCCTCGAAAAAAAAGTCAGCGAGAGAGAAGCCCGACCTGACCCGAACCCGAGGCAATGATTGACATTTTAAGGCCCGACCCGAATTTCGGGTCGGGTCGGGCGGCCCGATCTTATCTCTACATAAAAGTCACCGCACACGAGTTGACTGTACGCGATCGAATCTCTCCTGCGTGATCAACGCGATTTCACTGTGCCTGTATGCGCGTTTGTGGTGTGTGAGTGTGTTTCTTCTAATTTACTTTCTTTTTGTTTTGTTTTCAGTGTTGGCGGGGCGGAACAGATAACGTTATGTGCGCATGCGGGTTGCTATTTTAGTCCGCAAACTGAGGAATCGCGCGGATGACAGTTTGAGATGGCGGCGAAAAAAAACCCACAAAGGTCCACTAATTACGACATTTAAGAAATGGGAATGCCAGTCTGATTTTTCGTATGAATCGTCCGAAGGGCGTATCACTAAACTCACCTGTGACTCAAGGTGTAGTAATGCGTGTGGTAGATTTTTTCGGCAAATTGATAGTAGATTACACATGCATTGTTTTGGGAAGAGGATGTCAAGCCACAGCAATATGTACCTGTATTAATGATTACCAGTAAATTAATCTTTGCAGTGTGAGATTGGAAAAAATACTCTGATTTTGTGGAATGTTGTATTCATGATGCCATATGAGTACAATATATTTTAATCCATTTATTTTGTTGAATAAACCTGGAGTACACAGCTGCTGATGTTCATTGTTAATCTTGTATGCCTGAATTATTTAAATTTTTGCAGCATTTGTTTATAAGAAATAAACCTATTATCAATGTATATTGTTGTTGTTGTTTGTGATATTATCATATGCAATTGAATAAGTAGACCATTTCAGAATTCGAAATTTGGGACTCTCTAAATGCATAATGGGACTCATACTTTGCTGATCAGTGAGTCCCTGGGACTAGCTGCCGGTAAACTGTAGAATTATCACTGCTGCGGTTAATGTTAAAGAGAGAGAAAGAAACGCAGGGAGAAAAAATATCCTTGTCAGTCTTCATAGAAGTTAACTACAAACAAAAGTAATTTATGTTTACACTCGCATGGCTGTTAAGAACTTAATGTTTCATAAACCATGAACTATCTGTACAGATAATAAAGGTTTTATGTTGGTTGGAGTTCGACCGTGAACTAGATTAATTAAATTTCATATGCTTTTTATGGTAACAAATAATAAAAGTCCAGATCAATTGGTGGTCGACGGCGTCAAAGAAAAGATTGTTTTCCAACCACTGAAATTCCACTGCTCCACTTGGGTTATACTTCTTGCTGTGTTTACATGTTTTCTTTAACGACTGATGTTGCTGTGCTTGACACAATTCGGGGCACGACAAATGCTCCATTTCCCATGCAAGTACTATTTCTGAACTACACTATACATCTACTGCACATGTGTCAAACTCAAGGCCCGGGGGCCAGATCTGGCCCGCCACATCATTTTATGTGGCCCGCGAAAGCAAATCAAACATGTCAACTTCCACAATGCTTGCTAAAATCTCTATCAAAATTTAAAATTCTCCTATGTATTAAATAAGAGACATACTGTAAGCATTTTATTGTAACCAAACCCCTCATTACACTAACTTAAACAATAGTTGATTAAACCATTATTTACTTTTTTAAAATTTGGTTTCAGTCATATCGGCCCTCCAAGGGAAACGGTAATTAAAATGTGGGCCACGATAAAAATGAGTTTGACACCCCTGATCCACTGTATCTTTTGTGCTGCTTATTCCATACAGGGTTATGTCAGGCCCAGAGCCTGTTTTAAATGACGCTAAGAAATAGGCGGCACAGATCCTGGTGATATCATGAAACGAAGAGCACCACTCAAAATATCTAAATTGGCAAAATTACATATTTAGAATACTTAGAGGATATGTGGATAGCAGCCAGACAGGCACTTTGAATAACTCTAAATAAATCCAGATGCATCTGCTTGAGTCGTCTGCATGGATAAACTTTGAGAATGTCTTTGTATAGCTTTGTAAGCCTCAAAAAAAAAAAAAGTCAAACAAGGCAGTCTCATTTACAATGTGTTTCCCCAAATGAGATGTAAACAACAGTCACCTTGTTGAACCTTTTCTCCTCCATATTGTTTATGCACAATGTTGACGAGCAAAATTGTCAGCCTCAAGGTGCTTTGTCATCGAGGTTTGAGGAAGCATGGTAAATAAATACGGCGATATTCACCAACGAATCTGTTGACATGTACAAGCAGGCTCTCAAGCGTCAAGTGATTGTGCCATGAGAAAACCCTGGAACATGTCAGGGATGGGCATGCGCTGTGGCGGTCATAACACCGGAACTGTGGTGCGGCCGAGTCATCAGGCAGCTCTGCAGGAAGTTCCCAAAGCCACGTGCTTACCCATGCCCGGGAGGGGGGGCTCCTGCAGTCCGCTCCCTGTCGTACGTTTGTGCAGGCTGTGCATAAAGGCGACTTAGTTCTGGAATGGATTCATTCTATTTCCATTCATTTTAATCAGCTCGTTATTCCAAACTTTACATCACCCGCCCATGGAGGTCCGCTCGCAGCTCCTTTTAAACGCACCTCGCATGCTGAGACCTGCCACTGGACGACAGCAAAACAGTGTCTTATTTCGCTATGTCAAGACCAGTGCGCTTCTCGTGCATGGCATTCACAGGGGATGAGAGAAGCCACTTTATAGGGGATCTGACAGAAAGCCTTTTTGGATGGTGGCCCTGCTACCATAAGGTCAAATTGTGGTGCCGCAGCCAGAAGTGGCACTGGCTCTGAACAAAAACAACACTGAACAAATACACACCGCACACTTTTGTCAGCAAATGGCGCGAGGATATGTGCACAGCGGGGGTGAAGGGAGTAATGATGATTGATCAATTCAAGTGGATAAAACAAAAAATATTGAATCATGGATATTTTTTAAAAAAGTAATAATGTGTTGACTTTATCATATTTATTCATTAAATTTGTACTGGTGGCCCAGTCTGAAGAGAATAATTGAATTTAAGGTGGGCCGACACAGTCACGTTGTGGCCACCGTTAATGTCGGACCTTGAGGCAGCGAATCAAGTTGTCTGTGTTCACACCGCTAATGGCGCAAAACGCCCTTTTTAGATCTGCCACTCTACACTGGCTTGTAAGCTTGCAACCCACCTCTGCAAATTTACACTATGCCTGACACTACACTTGCACTTGACCCAAAAATAGAGCCCACGGTCTCTAAAATCCACCAGCTCCGTGATAACATCTTGAAAGACTGGTAGAAGATTCCAGTGGCAGCCCGTGAAGCTCGAGTGAACTCCATTCCCTGGAGGGTTCGAGTAGAGCTGGAAAAATAATGGTGGCCACGGAAAATATTGACACTTTGGGTCTAATATTGACATTTTCAGTGAGGGGTGGGCTCACTTTTATTGCTGGCAGTTTAAACATTCGGTGCTCTTGTGTTATTTTGAGGGTAAAAGTAAATTGACTTCATTATACAAGAGGGACAGTGACGGCTTTGAAAAGCAAAGTCTCATTGCTTCAGAGTGGTCCCGTGAAAAGATATAAAATGCGAGTAGACTCAGTTTTGTGAGCTACTAAATGTACTGCTTATGCTGCTGCCACTATTCTCATCACATAACATCAGCAACAAACATTTTGTCATCGTCTTAAAGTGACATTACATTAGAAGTCCCCTGAAACACAAAATTCCCACAATGGAAAATTAGACTGAAAAAAGATATTTCGCGTGAGACTTCCAAGTACAGTGTGCAGTTCCACACTATATTGGCAGTGAGAATGCCTCGTATCCGGCGATGGCCGAAAGAAAACACAGACGTGACTGTTTGTTTTTGCTTGTTGCTGATAAAGTGAACAGAGTGCAAGTGCACGTGAGGCAAATCGCTACTGACTACATTCTTTTGAGCACTCAAAAGTTGAATCCCTTCAAAGAGGACCCCACAGCTCACATTGAAGAACTGGAATAAAATGATTAATCGTGCTGATGTCGTAATTATTTTATGAAAAGCCAGTGTATAACAATTTAAGTAAAACTATTATCCCAGGAGAATCAAACGCTTAAACTTCCGAGTGTCCATTTTAAAAAAATGAACTCAACTTTATTTTTGAGACCTTAAAAACAACCGCCGCTCTATACAAAGTGCTGTACATGGAGCAAAAATAATTAATGCAACAACAAACAATAAAACAATAACGAAGACACTAGAAAGCACAAAAACAATATGACTAAAAATCAAGTCTCATTCTGAGTCAAATGCCAAAGAATCAAAATGAGTTTGAAGACAAGTTATAAAGATGGACAGCGAGGGGCTTTGCCTAACGTTCAGCGGGAGGTCATTCCGAAGAGAGGGACCAACAATGGAAAAGGCTCGATCGCCTTTGAACCTCCGCTTAGTTCTCGGTATTTCGAATAGTGTCTGTCCACAGACCTGACGCACCAGGGCGGCCATTTCAAGATTTAAAAACAAATAAGCTATATACCGTACAGTATAACATTAATACATCAAAGTACTACACATGAAAAAACACGAATACGCTCAAGACCTAAAGACCGATCCCTGCAACCTCCAAAATTTGGCATCTGCTGGCAGTTGAAGAGTAATCTCGTCTTCTCTGTTGCTTGGATGATGAAGCGCACGGGGGTCACACATTTTGTGTTCAAGGCGCATGAATGTTGAGCCAAACGTCAAGTGAGCTCTAAAGCTGCAAGGTTGATGCATTTAAATAACACACGCACACACACGAAACCTGCTGAGCCAGATTTTGAAGAATAAGGCCAAAAACATCCTGCACTTCCACAATCAATTTCAGCTACACAAGTTCATTTTTTGAGGGTAAGTCCTCACAACCACCGCAGGCCATCGAAGCAGCCTTAATTAATATGGAAATATGGTTTAATTTTAAGTGAGAACAGTGTTAATATACATCAACCTTGGCAAACCTAAGTGTTATTTGTAGAGGCGTGCTTATCACTGTGAAACACGTTACAAAAAAAAAAAAAAAGCAGGTGTGGGGAGGAGTTAGGAGTGCGGCGAATACTCAAGCGATGGACAGAACAACCGATAGGAAACCTGATTCTAAAAGATTCATTTGTGACTGCCCCTAGCTGAAGTATTTCATATCAGTCAATATCGATAATGACATTTAAAAAAAAAAAAATCTCATTCAAACTTGGTCAAATCAGTAAGATGGCCAAAACATTGCTTTGGCTAACAATGAGGTTGTGTGCACAAGAGTATGTCGGTACACTGCACAGCCTTGGAATCTCTTTCTCCCACGATGAATGTCAAAAAAAAAAAATGTTGGCTTGTGCGTACAGGTTCTGGTTTGTAGGGCAAAGCCAGCCATTTTGCTGCTGCATTCGGTGGCAGTTTCAAACCAAATCCACAGGATACATGCAAAACCGACCCGAATTTGCCAGCTGTTCACCTTCCCCCTGGCCACTTTGCTGCAAATCTCAGTGGTGGTTGGGGGGGGGGGGGCTGTGTGTTCAAATAGCTGCCTTCTTGCCTTTCAAGATGACATGAGCAACAGGTGACGCTGACCAAACGGTGTCACGGATGCCGCTCCCTCACCCCTCGATGCAAAAGTTTCACTCGTCTCCTCTCGTGTTCAAACATGAAACAAGTGTTGGTATTTTTCCAAACGTAATTAAAAGATCCATTCATGGAACTGGCGGTTAAGAATTATGACATGTCCAATTTACAGTATTGAGAAAGCAAAAAAAAAAAAAAAAAAGTCTCAAAGGGCTTCACCAGCTCACAATTGACAACATCCCCTACTCTGCCCCGCACCATGTCCGTAAACAAGTGATTCATTTTGAAGAGGCAAAATGGGAGTGACACCAATTTTTGTCAGACTAATGACAAGTAGTGATTAGTTTTGATATTTACATCCTCGATGATACCTTGTACAAATCTTGCCGTGTCATTATGTCTTGCAAATGTGATAAAAATGCATTTTATTTGGAAAAGTAAATAAATAAAATAATAATAATCCCACATTAAGAAATTATGCTTCTGACAAACAAAACTTAATTTAGTTTAAGGCTTTTATCTATGTCCGATAAGTTAATATCAATATGCATTGCGATAGACAAATGATCAATATCAATACAAAATCCATTCAACAAAACATTCGATCGAAAAAAAAAAATTGTGAAGAAAACCCCACCCCCGGCATTCTGTGTGCTGTAGGCACAGGCTGCGGTATGTCGTTTGATCTGTGCCACATTTATGAGCGCAAAAGAGGAAATTTGGAGCACAAAAGCATGTTTTGAGCCTAGTCTGAGTGCCCACCCGAAGAAGAAGCCGCTTGAACCACCAAAGAAGTGCGCGCACGCACCCACGCCACACAAAAGTGTGGCTTACACTTGCTCAAATACGACCAGTCGCCTCAGTGCAACTCTTGCGATAAGATTATATTGTTGCAAAGTAAAACCTCCGGATGGGCCCACAGAATAAAAAGTCAAGGAGTTCCTTGTCTTTGACAGGCTGGCTTCTGTGTTTTTTAGCCGGTCACAATAAGCTGAAACAATAACAAAATCTTATGGGCATAATGAGCTCACTAACAAGTTACAGTTAAGAAACTCATTGTAATGCGCGCACCAACACAAAGTTATGAGTCAATTTTCATCGACGACTACAAAAATCAGATGATTATTATCAAAAAGCTGAAATTCTGAGCATATGGAGAAGTGTAAATAAAAAAAATAAATAAATGTATCTGAATGTTTCCTGCAATTGGCTGGCAACCGGTTCAGGGTGTACCCCGCCTATTGCCCGAAGACAGCTGGGATAGGCTCCATCCAGCACACCCGCGAACCTTGTGAGGATAAGCGGATTAGAAAATGGATAAATGGAGCTTAACATATCATTGTTTAAAATAAATTAAAAAATAATTAGCAATTAGTTGTCGATTAATCGTTGCACCACCAAGTTTGTCATCACCAGCAAAGTGCATCCGTTTGCAGAGGGTAATTTGCAGTCGGCTCACAAAATCCGTTCTTCCGCGTTTACCTTACAATATCAATGTCCAAAAAATAGGAGCACCCCCCCCCCCCATGTTCAAGTATGAGTACAGACGTAAACTATTGGTATTTCTAGTATGTAAGTACTTACTGTCTGCAGTGTTGGAGGAAACCCATACACAGAGAACCCATGCAAGCAGAAGAACAACATGGAAATTCCGAACACAGGAAAGCGGGAGCAGAGATTCAAACTCTGAACCTCAGAAAAGTGAAGCGGACACGGTAAATGCCAGGCCAATCTCTGATTCAACTAGACTGCTGTCTAAAGAACAACAACATTACATCAGTTAAGGCCTCCACTTGTGAAAGGAGGAGGGGGCGGGGGTGTCCAGGGTAGCATCAACTCTGCTCAATACAACAATGGCAACGGAAACCAGAGTTCAGAACACTTGGTCATAGATTGTCTCAACCTTCTCTATAAAAACAATGGCTTCATTTAACATGACGTTTACCTATTGGTCAATCAAGGACATTTCGTCAAATACTCTCCCCCCTGGGAGAATTTGGTGCATCTCAACCGGCAAGCATCAAAGTATTAATCCCTGCACGTTGTGAGTTTTGCTTTTGAGCATGAACAAGATGTCATGAGACATATCACCATAAAGGAAACATCTAATGACTCACAAAACGAGGGCTGGGTGATTGTGGGGGAAAAAAAAAAAAAAAAATTGATTCAGACTGAACTCACCATGAACAAAACAATTATTCATTTCAAAACTTTGTATTAATATAAAAGTGACCAAAACTCAACTATTCAAAACTATCATCGTAGACAAATTTCCATTCATCCCTGCATGTTGAACACTTTATTCTTGAACACTTCTTTCTGTCAAGTACATAATGACCTTGTAAATATGGGAAATTCAAGCTTCTTGCTCATTCCGCGATTGCCACACTTTTTTGAAGCCTTGCATTTTTGCACACGTTCAAGTATGCTCTTTATCATATTGATTTTATCTTATGTTATTGTTCTATTTTTATTTTCACGAATCTTGGGGCTTCCCGGGCCCCTATTTTTACACTTTTTTGACAGTTGGAGATGTTGATCAAACATTGCCCGGCCCATAAGGTTTTTATGACGGAGACCAGAAGAAACGGATAAGTAGTTCCGATGTAATAGACAAGTGATATGACCAACATGCATTCCTTATTTACTCCGAAGTTCAACAACAGATTCAACAACTACATTGTTTTCATACAATATCTACCTGATTCGAAAAGCTGCCAAGTGAGCTGAGATGCTGACGTCATTCTAAGTACTATACAGTACTGTTATCCTGCTGAATTAAAAGTAGTCGCTAATGAGGAGGGGGCGACGCAATGTGCATGCATTCTTTCTTCGTGAAACCACAAAGCAGAGTGTGTTCTGTGTGCGAGTCATAACAGTAGTGGTGTTATGCTTAGTCTCAGTGCGCAGGAAAATGCCAGCCAGACAGGCTTCTACCAGCCTGGACCTCGCCTGTCCACTGTATCCAGTGCAGCCTTCAAGTGCTGTCATAAACATTGTAATTACAAGTTCAGTGCACACCCCATGCGCAACAGAGTAGAACTGAGAGTGGGGATTTTCTTGCAATGAAATGTTACCTTCTGGGGGTGGACAGCTGGAGCTGAGTCAATTGGTGGTAAAAGACTGTGCTATTATAACACTACAATGTTTGGAATATTATGGGTACTGTACACTTTTGCATTTTCTGGTCACTGGTCATTTGGCTGCTGTTTTTATAGCTCTGGAGGAAGAACTCAAACACAGCGGCTTCCAATAAGAACATTTGGAAGCGCACATAAAAGGTGGCTAATTTACAAGCGAATCAGTTAAGGCTGGAGACAGGTCAATTAGCCGCAAAACAAAACCTAAACAGATACAGATCATTAGTAATATCCAGCCAGGGAGCAAGACCTTTCCATTTTCTGTCGACTGTGCACGATACAGCCAAGAAAGCAAGCCCCTCAACTACTTGGACTAATGTCAACTGACAAACACATTGCCACAACTTAGACCGAGTGATGAGGGGAAAAGATATTGAGAGACAGATAAACACATTGGATGCCAAAGACAACTCCCAGTAGCTTTTTAGTATGCAACAGAAAAGCTGGGAACTGCAGCAACCTGGATGTTTGTACTGTCTAGAAATGCATGCCAGAGATTATATAATAATCAGCCCGGGGCCTCTGTGTCCTAGTTGGTGTGAATACTCGAGAATCTGGAGGAGATTAAGCCACTTGCGAACATGATGACAGACAACATAATTTTTTTTTTAGAATTTGTCAACAAATGCTTTCACGGAAAACAATCAAATGTCAGGATTTTAAGTCAAACCAATACACCGCGTGTCACTACCGCAAAAAAAGAAATAAACAACAGTTTTTTGTCATTGTTTTCCCAAAGTAAGCAGTTCGTGCGCTTGTGGCAGTAGGAACTTACTCAAAGCGAATGGAAATAGTTCAAAACAACAACCACGTTGAGGGTAAAAAAAAAAAAAAAGCATTTCGTGCGTTTGGGGCAGTGGAAATTTACTAAAAGCAAAGGAAAATATTTAAAAAAAAAACCCACTTTGGGGGAAAAAAAAAAAAAAGACATTCAGAGAAACTGAAACTTTACACACAGAGTGGCACTTTCTGCTTTCCATCATACTTCATTTCCGTGCTAATTTGTTGCTCTGTTTACTTTGACGAGAAATTTAAAAATACAAAACGTGCGAGTGGCGTGACCACAACAGTTTAGTACATCCGGTAGAGATGTAGTAACGAGCATGGTAGTGTGACACCCGAGACGAGACGAGGTGTTTGTTCAATGGAAACATTGTCTTGTAACATTCGCGGAGTGGGAATCTCGTTGTCCCAAAATGTTGTCAGGTCGACGGGCCGTAAGCCTTGCTAAGCTGCTATCAAAGTGATGCCTCCGAGGCTAACGTTAGCTTAGCCGCTGCTCGGCTAGTTAAAAATGGCTGCTTTCCTTTAGTTTTAAATCTCTTACCAGACAGAATAGATTGGAATGGCAATCCTCCAAGCTGGCCCCGTTTGGCACAAAACAAGAACTCATCCTTCTTCACTCCGAGGTCCAACTCGCCATCATTTCACTTCCCGGGAAATAAAAGGGCAATGTTCAGATTTGTCTTTTCTGAGATGTTCAAGCTTAATCAGCGAGTAATAATTTCTGCAACATTTGGCTGGAGGATAGTTTATTTAACAACCTTCCAATTGCAGTTCACCCGCCGGGGTTTAAAAGAGGACAAAATAGGTTACGCTGATATTCAGGGCGACATCTCAAAAACATCCCAAGTTCAATCAATTTCCAGGAGACAAAAATGTTCATAAAACAAAAAGAAAAGGAGAGCCCAGATGCAACTCTCCCCCTCCCCCTTAGCCCTAAAAACGGTCTCAGGTTAAAAAATAAAAAATATTCCGTCGCACTCTTCCACGCCGAAATTCGTTCTAAAAGCGAAATACATCCCCGTAAAAGCTGCTGAAAATGGCATCAGCCTCGATTCGAACAATGATTCCGCTCATGATTTCTGCCTCGGTTCCTGTTGGTTTCCATTTGAATTCATGGATTCCTTTCTTTAATGGCGGCCACAGGGACATTTCTGCCTTCCACAGCCGATTGGCTCGTTCGCGGTCAAAGATTTGTCAAGCACACCGGATTTCATCATTTTGGAAGGATACGTTCTGATAACTTCCGGTAAAAATAAATCTATGGTCAAGATTCTTCACCACATAGTCGTTTTTTGTTTAAAAACTATTTGCATCAAAATAATACTTTCATGTAAATATAACCGTTAGTATAATATTACATCATTTCAACATATGCTTATTGGTATATCAGGCTGCCTAGAGGTGTCCTGCCTCGTTAATAGTTTTATGTTGAAAGTCAAAATATGAGCGTTTATTCCGCGTTTTGCGAAATTCACACTGTCGCGGTCATGAGGGCTGTAACAACACGGTGCTGGTGTGTGTTGCCACTGGGCCGGCGCAAGTGGCGCTACCGAGCAACAGATCTCGTTACTGAATATCAAATCCTATAAAGTTGCTCACTTTACATAGTGCACCACCTAGCGCATTTGATGTTGCATCTGCAATTGATATTGTGCACTCGAGATGCATCGATTAGTTCTTTGTTTTGTTTTCATTCATTTAAATCACTTACATTCATTTAATCCTCAATCAATTTGATCTGATTTGACAACGCTATAAATCTAAAGGGAAAGCGAGGGAAACTGCAGCGTTGTTTTCATGTCTGAGACAAAGCACAGTAGGAGCATAGGAGGTTAAGAGCACAAAAACACTAAATGAAACGTGCATGGAATAAAAGGGACACAGTACGCAAATTCAAAGTCAAGGTAAAATACCTTACCTCAGAATTATTATCACTGTTTGTATTCAACGCTTCTACTGTATATTTACAAATAGGAAAGATGAGGTACATAACGGTAATTATTTAATGATCCGTTGCTTTGTTTACAAGTGGGATCTTGTTATTTCCCTCAAAATAACTCATCCATGTTTAAACTGTGTTGCACAGCAGAAATAATTTCAGCTGCTCACCCTTTTGCCAAGCCCTTCATTATTTGACACAGTAAATTTGAATTTGTCTCTCATTTGTTTGCCACCAAGGGCAGCAATTATGCAAGCACATTGTTTCTGGTGGAGATATGAGCTGGTTGAGTCATACTATTCGCTGGGAGGAAAGCCATGATTGGAATGAAAAATAATTGCAGGTATCTCTGTCCAGTTGAGTTTGCATGACTAATGTGCAAACTGGTTTGGGATTTTGTTTTATAGGCTCTGAATACAAACAATTATTACAGCCAGAGCAATCTGTTCTAATTATTTATTTAAACAACACACAGAGCACTGTGGCACTGTGGAAATATAAAATCATCCGTAATCTTTCAATAAAACCAACCATTGATAAACAACATTTTCAAAATGGTTCAAAGTGTGTTCTTCTCTTGTAACTACATTTATCCCCTAACAGTCCAGTATTCACTTTGTTGACAGCAGAATCAGGATAACATAATCTGGCCCTGTAGTGAGGAAAGCCTCCACATACAGGCACTCCCTACAACATAGTCCTGAGGGAATGTCACCCTCACATCGATGCATCGGGTTGGTATCCAATAAGTATGATTGACGAGATACTCAATGGTAGTTTTTGACCAGTGCATCAATGTCAATCAGGATATTGCTGCTTCATAATTGTTATACATCTACAATAAATATCTTTGTCATGTTCCCATAAACTAAAGCAGATTTAGCTAATGTGAAGTCTTTATTTATTTAGTGATGTATTGTTACTTTTTAAAGTGAGAGCATGCCCAAATAAATTGGCCAGGTCAGAAAACAGCTGGCGAAGTGTTTGTCAGATTCAAAATAGTCTGGAAAGTAAAGGGGCCAAAATTATGTCATAGACCCCAAGAAAATTACAGTCTTCCAACTATGTTTTGGAAAAAAGATCATATTTATGACTTGATGGTGTTGACAAGACCAACTGAATAAATTATATATGGCTTACTCTTTGCCCATTGAACTGATCACCTGTCAATCACAGAGCTGACAGAAACCATCACACTCGCATTCAGTTTTTGCACTGTGGTAGAGAGAGTGTTCAGCGGAACCCACGAAAAGCATTCACATTAAGTCCTCAACCACTGTTATGAGCAACTCATGTTCAGCAACCACATGGAGTTGCCAACATAGCAGCATGCACTGTTTGGGTATGAATAGAACTCATTTCCTTTTGCTTGTGGTGAAACACGCTTTCAATACAAAGATGTTTATGTTCTAAAAAAGACTGAAGAAACATGCTTTGAATTGATGTGATGACTGATTGATAAAGGATCCTTCTTTGAATGATCCCTCTTAAATATCCGCCGTGAATGACGCCATCATGAGTACAATGCACAATGGGAACTTTGTGCTCTTATTGAGCAATCTCGGCGGTCCCGCAATATCAGCTTCATGATCCCATATGATCCTAGTTGAGGGATTGAGCGGCTTTCTCGAGCTTAAGTTTCCTCGCAGGAAAATGAACGGTAATCACTTAGAGTGACTGTCATCATTTATTTTTGCTCTACTTGATGTGAAAAACAATTAGATTATGATACTATCTTGTATAAGACTGTTAAACAGCCAGCCGTCTTTGCACAGAGAACTAATGGGTGTGCCAGATAGCTATCATGTCTTCTGATTGTTTTCTCCACCTCTCTGTTATCTCACACCATGGAGAAACATTCGGTCATGTATTTTCTGTCCTAGCAGAAATCTGCAATATTGGACATTAAGACAACACAAGATAGTTCGGAGTTGGCAACAGATTCGACTTGCTCTGTGGTCCATGGCATTCGTACAGTACAAGCAGTCAGAGGTGTGTGACAAACTCAGATGTCACCTAATTAGTGGTATTTAAATCTGTACAACAGGAGGATTAAGTGGTTCCAGCATGTGAATGGTTGACCATTGGGAGTTTGGGGAAAGTATGTTAACTCTCTCGAATGGCTGGTGTATTTCCGGGCTGGCCCGAGGCAACATTGCCGACCACCCCTAGACCTCATTGACGTTATTTCTCAGCAATTGACGGCCGCTTTCGAATTTTGTGCCCAGCACGTCCCTGGCCCAGAAGTATGTCAAAGGTGTAAAGTCAAATGAGGTTATCTTGCTTGACTTACAAGGCCCTATTTACGTGACCTGTAGCACAAGTGAAGCGCAAAGTGTGGTCTAACTCTGCGCATGGGGTTGTGTGTTTCTCTCTTTTGGCATTTTCCATAGACGGCCGCAGTTAGAAATTTGCGTTTGCGCCGTTGTGAGAGTGAACACAGCTGACTTGATTCCCAGACCAAGGAAGTGGCTCGCCTCATTCCCTTTAAATTCAGCACAGGAGAGGAGTGCGGGCTACATCGCGGAAGCGTAACTGACTCAGTCTGCGCATGAGATTGGCGCACACAAAGTACGTTCATAAGGAACTCCAAGAAGATCTTCACTTGCGGATGATTTGGCCACAGCAAAATGAGCACTTTGAGACCGCTTTCCACCCCCGATCGTGCGTTTGTCTATGTGACACCCGCTACCCCCGTGACCCCACACAGAGACATTGTGGGGATGGTGCTTTCAAAAATATATTAAAGATGAAAATGAATATGTGGCAGTTTTTACGCCCAGCTCACGTGTACCTGTCGACGAAAATAAGGCCCTTGGAGTGCACACATTGTGGAGAAATGTTTGTCAAGACAAGATATGTGCTGAAAAACATTTTCTCTCAAATCAATAAAATTGACCAGAAATTGACCCTTTTGCTTGAAGACCTAACTGAGGCATCTGAGAGTTGAGCACAGCTTGACTCCAAGGTCTAAGAGTTCAATTGCATGATTTGTGTTTGAATGGTGCCTAAGCGGTTGTATCCCATCCTTCGCCTCAATGGCGAGGCGATCATCTTTGTTCAAATAAAATACTCCACCTCCTATTGTTCCCTTAAAATCCTAAAATGAGACCGCAGAGCACCGCCTGAGGAGAAATGCTTCCCTCCGGATTAAAAAAACAAAACATAACATTGTTGACTTGCCATTCACAAGGTAACTCAACCACATGCATACAAAAAAAAAAAAAGTTATTTGGATAAGCATTGTACTTTACTAAAAACTACCCAATGAAATTTGTGTCAAATTATTAGCTAATGTAATGGGACACACATTTTTCAAAAAGCGAAACTGGAGAGGTAGGGGTTAATTGTACGATTTTTGGCAGCCTTTTTCCGTGATACTCTACCTAAATAGTGTAGTATAGTTTTCTTATTAACTGATATACTGTAAATATTGAGCTGACATTCAACTGCTGTATTTGTCGAGGTACTGAACAGATTTTGGAAGTTAGGTCATTTTCTAAAAAGCTTCCACTCTGTGACCCGTGGAGCCACAAAGTGTTGTCTTTTATTTTACCGTATCCAAACTATTTTCTGGCCACATCATAAAAGTCGATTTTGTGTCAGGCGACACCTGTTCAAGTGCACGATAAAGCTCCTTTGTAACTTGACCGGCGTTCTACAAGACGAGTCTCTTCAGTGGGACATCAAACGGTGTCGTTCAGAGGCAGTTAGGCAGAGAGCTGCTCTTTGTTCACTCACCTCTGTAGTTAAAGAGTGTGAAGTGCTTGTCAGCTCAGTTGGTGCAACAATGCTTTGCCTCTCTAGGCTAAGGGAGGTCTGGCGGTGGCGGAGGTTAGCGCCACGTTCCCTCCATTAATGGGACTGAGGGTTATAGTTGATGAGGTTCCGCCCCTGTGCACACGGGAACATTCCAGTTACACAAATACGGGCAGTGCTGTGCCTTTGTTGCGGTGCTGACTAGACAAGTGAATGTCTGCAGGGCTGCCGCCTCAGAAAAGACCAAAGTCTTGCATCCCTGCTGCTAAATGATCTGACACACTTTTTCCTGCTGCAGTCTTTTCTCAAGCCCTCGTTGTTAGGCTGTTGCCGCCGTCTCTTTCACTACACCTCCTTCCTCCTCCCAACCCTCCTCCCACTTTCATGCTTTTAAACACATTGCAAGCAGATGGAGGAGAGGGTGGCCGTATCATTTCCCCGCCTATCTGAAGCAGCCTTCTACCCAATAACCAGCACGGGATTAATACATTCAATATGAACTGAAGGCTAATGAAATGTGCACTGCCTACCATGCGGATGAAGAAAGCAGAGCACAAAGCTTCCCGAGACCTGAGAGCGAATGAATGAGATCATTGTCGGAATGACTTCCATCAAAAGCAGCAGTCAGCGAAAGCATAAAACTGGCCCGCTGTCAGGATTCTGACCTGGGTGGCGGGCCACAACATGCCCAGCATTCCTCTGTGACACGATGCTTTGTCATCTTCTTCACAGTGGCATTGAGCCACAGGGCTCGTCCACAAAAGCACAACTTGCACTTTATTTACCAATCGCACAGATTGTCTGCCTGTACAGTGTGTTTCTCATTGTGGAATCAGGTTTCCGGAAACACTATGATAAAAGCCACGACTGGCATCACGCGGCGAGCCACCTTGTAGCAACTGTGCAGCTTTGCGGAATGATGTCGTTCTCTCCGTTTTACAAGAAACAGCAGTAACTGCAGGACTCTGCAGTTTTCTCACCCATATACACTCTTACACTCACGTCAGAGTCAGATACATTCAGTTCCAAGTGAGAAAGAATAGATACTGGCTGTTTAGGAGGTGGGGGGTTGGTGGTTTGGTTATGTGAGACAGAGAGCAATGGGGATGTTAAGAGTTCAACTCAAGGGCGTGTTGAGAGGGAGGGGAAACAGCTGCTGAAGGGCTGTTGATGTCACGGAGCCCTTCGTACAACGGGGCCAGCCACGTTTCCAATTAGAGAGGCCTCGGCGCCTAATTGTTTAATTGAGGGCTGCGTTGGGATGGAGGAGGCTCCAGGGCCCCTGTGTTCTCCTCTCCTCATCAAGCCAATCAGCATGGAGGCCTGTGTGAATGCTTCTTCAGCGTCGCCACCAACACACACACACACGCACACACACACACACACACACACACACACACACACACACACACACACACACACACACACACACACACACACACACACACACTTGCGGTCAGGCATGAGGCTTACAATTCCTTAAACACGCTGGAAATAAAACGCATCACTTGCAGAAACGGGTAAAAGCTGAGCTGTGACTGCCGGATACCACCATTGTCCGATTGTTTATCAGCAAATGTGAGTTGGTAAATGTCAAGTGGATGCGCAAACAGGTTTTGAAACAAGACACACGCTCTGCGTTATAACGACAGTCTGATTGTACACCCCACTCTTGTCAGGAAATCAGGTAACCAGTAACCAACTTAATACACCACTATAACTACAACCACATCAATTACCAATTCGTGTAATTCAATTCGTCTCTGACCATGTAATACAAACCTTACTTGATTTTCCGCACTAAAAGGTGCACCTGAAAGCCTTCCATTTTCTTAAAAGCTCACAGAGCGCCTTAAAATCTGATGCGCCTTGTGAATAGTCATTACGGTAATATTTCGACCTCAAAATGGCTCCTTGCTCGAGATATGCTGACATTGCAGAGTTCAAACTTAAGGCGATCGGTCACGCAGTTGAACACGGAAATAGAGCAGCGGCAAGAGAGTTCAACGTTAACGAGTCAATGTTCTAACTTGCTGTTGGTTAACTGAACCGTGTCACTGCTTTATTAAATAAATTTTACTGACGTCTGATCGTTCTGTTGGCGTTTCCTTGAGCGTAGCTCCATCTAGTGGAGGCATTGTAGATTGCATCTTATAATGCGGTGCGCCCAATGTATGAAAAAAAATTACAAAATAGGCCATTCATTGAAGGTGCGCCTCATAATCCAGTGCGCCTTTTAGTGTGGAAAATACGGTATTTTTAGACACAGCGGTAGGTCATCAGAGCCAACAAGATCTTCTCTGCTAGGCTAAACACTATCATAGCACTGACCTATGATGACAACCAAATGTTAACATTTATAATAAACGTTTTTTTCCATGTCGTATTGCATCTTTGTATAGTGCCGATGGGTTCCATCATTACAACGTGATGGTATTGAGAAATGAATTTAGTCAGGTAAGCCACATATGAAGCGCCCAGCACAGCCTGCCAATGGAAAAACAGAATAAATATTTGCATCTGCTGCAGTCCTCTTTTCATCTTATCCATTACCTTATTATGAATGTAGTCCAGATTTGTCATTGTAACACCCGCAGGGTACTCGCCTCCAGCAAAGCTTCACCCGTGAATCAAGGGATCAGTGGTAATCGGCAACCAAAGGCTCTTCCTCAGAGGCGCTAACCTTTGACTGCTGCCCAGCATGCATTTCACCGGTGATGGGTTTGCAAGAGGGTGGCAGATGAGGCTTTTACGCTCTATGCCTAGGATTCAGAAGGTCTAAAGTTTTTTACTCAGTTTTGGAAAACTGGACCACAGGAATTTGGCCAACCAGTGCATATGTGCTTTGTTAACTTGGAAAAGGCAACTGGCTGTGTTTTCCAAAATAAAATCAAATGGCCGCTCACTGTGCAATATGGACCAAATCCAGATTATATCAAAAGCTTCTCACCCTGAATGAGTATAGCAAATTTCATCCATTTTCTAATCTGCTTATCCTCACGTAGGTCGCGGGCATGCTGGAGGTTATCTCAGCTGTCTCTCGGCAGAAGGCGGAGTGCACCCTGAACTGATTGCCAGCCAATCGCAGCGCACACATATACAACCATTCACACTCACAATCACAACAAGGGACAATTTGGAGTGCCCAGTCAACCTGCTATACATGTTTTTAGAATGTGGGAGGAAACTAGAGTACCCGGAGAAAACCCACGCAAGCACGGGGAGAACATGCAAACTCCATGCAGAAAGGCTGGAGCCGGACTCGAACCCTGCACCTCTGCAGTGTGATGCTGACGTGCTAACCCGTTGACAACCGTGGTGTCCTCATAGCACATTTCATAATTGAAAAATTTGATTGAATAAAATTCAGAAATATATTTTTTAAATGAGAGCATTCATTTATAAAAACATTCCAGGTTTATCAAACACAAACAAATGCACACTCTTGCAGTCATTATAATTACAGGAGGCTAATCAATAAGCAGTCCATTTTGAAATTCACATAAGATAAAAAAAAACTACATACATATCCACGTAGAATTCAGTAGTATGTCAAGAAGTGTTATCATTAATTACCATCAATGCTGCCATTAATCTCTAACTGCAAGAATACCCCAAAATAAATATGTACGAGAAGGGTTCATCTGAACATACAAGTTAAGAAGGTGAGTTGCCTCCCAGGCCTCTGTAAAGAGACTCATCCAGACCAGAGTGTAAAAAGTGATCAACAGTTGCCGTAAACGTTACCTACTAAAAGTGCTGCGGATTTAAGAAGCCGCGTAAAACAGGGCCGCTCATCATTAACACTGGATAAAACTGTCTAGTGAATACTGCAGTGTACATTTTCACTAATGCGCGCATTTATATGATGTTTTTGTGAATTATCATACCCATACAATTACAGCTCCCATTTGCCTCGTGCACGGCAAACAGGTTGTGTCATACAATACGCCTGCCGCAAACAACACATGCGCCTTTGCTGCTGCCAGAGATGACATTGCTCAGCGCGTGCACTTGCAAACGCATGTGATTGCAAAAGCACGTGTGTGTTGGGGGACATTATTCACCGTGCAATATGCCATAACGCTTTCAACATGCTCATCCTGACACTGCAATGTGAACACTTGCTCGGCGCTCATGTATAATGCATATCGGCGTCTGTGTCTTCCGTTCACTGTGTCTTTGTCCGGACGAGCAACGCGGCCGCGCGCGCGTGTGTGTGTGTGTGTGTGGGGTACTTTGTATTTGCAAGACTCTTGACAAACGTTTCCTTTCCCCAAACCATCCTCACTGGAATGTCCGCTTCACTCAAGCAAACTTTTTGTGGGTCTATGCAAATGTTAAAATCTGTCATGACAGGCAAAAGCGGCGAAGCGTGAAATCAGCGTCATAGGTATGAACGCTTGTTTGTCTACACGTGCGCTGCAATTGGCCGGCAACAACTCCAAGGCTGCACTCCGCCTCTCGTCCAAAATCAACTAGCGCGCTGAGGATTTGTTTTGGAATGTCAATAACATTGAGTTATTCCCAATACAAAGCCTGGAAAGTCATCTGTCAAACGTCTGTCTTTCCTTTATCAGCACTGTCGCTCCACGGTGGTTGAAAATTGTAGATTTCACCCCATTCAACTGGTTGTGCAGCTAAAATCTTATTCATATCATCATCGATGCATGATGATATGACTTTACTGCAGTCTCACATTGAGTAAAGATTCACATCTCCAGGATAGTGTCATCCACTATGGCTGTGTTGATGTATTCAAGTTATGAGTGCATACCAAACCCTTTCATTTTTATTCCGGCACCTCAACCTGCTGCCCGTCCACACATGGAAAGATTCATCGCATATGCAGGGTGCATGTACTGTTCCCACTGGGGTTTTCTCTCTGATTCACGGGGGAAAAAAGATGACTGCCTGGGAGATGGTTTTCATATTCATCTTTCTCTATCCATGTGGAAAATGCATCGGCGTACAGTACTTTTCATAACAAACGCAGTATGCTTAACAAACCAAAACCTGGGGCCTCACGTACCAAGACTTGGCGTGTTTTTCAAACTGAAATATAGCGTACGACCAAATACCGAAAATTTCGCTCGCACACACAAAAAAAAATAAATCCAGATTCATGAATCTGCATGTACGTATTTAAATATGCAAATTAGTAGAACAGGGCCTCCAGGTGTGAATGATCACTCTGCATGATCAGATAATCAGATTGTCAAACTCACAAATGGGAAAAAAATAGGGATGTTGTGAAATGTTAGCTGGGGATAATGGTAAACAAAGTTGAGGCTCGAAAAAAACTCTTATTTTTGGCTCGCTGTCCTCTGGAGTCAACGAGTGAAAAAAGTGAGTGGGAAAGCGCTTCACAAACACTCTCGCTTTTCTATGGATCATTTATCCATCCATCCATTTTGTGATCCGCTTTATCCTCACAAGGGTCGGCAAGCGTGTTGGAGCCTATCCCAGCTGTATTCGGGCAGTAGGCAGGGGACACCCTGAACCAGTTGCCAGCCAATCGCAGGGCACACACAGACGAACAACCATCCACACCCGCACTCGCAACTAGCGACAATTTTGAGTGTTCCATCAACCTGCCACGCATGTTTTTTGGAATGTGGGAGGAAACCAGAGTACCCGGAGAAAATCCATGCAGGCACGGGGAGAACATTCAAATTCCACACAGGTAGACCGGATCCGAAATCGAACCTTGCACTTCTGCACTGCAAGGCCGACGCGTGAACCAGTCTTCCACCGCACCGCCCCGCATGCTTCCATTTGAATAGAAAATTTTCAGAAACAGCAAGCTACTATAGAGCACCCTGCCAACTCTTCGGACATGAAATTGGACTGACATATCCAACTTCACCAATAATCACAAGTTTCGATCTTGCATGCTGGCCTATTTTAATTTGCATTGATGGCCTGCAACTTTGGTTGCCCAAATTGTGATGACAAAACTCTGCGTTCAGCAATTCAGTGCAACTAGCAATCATAGTTTAGAGCCTGGAGGTCTTAAAATTATTTGATTTAATTTATGAATTAATATGTAGAATGACGTGACATGTACGGCTGATGCTTTTCAGATGGGTGGTGGTCATAAACTCCTGTATGTTTGTGTTCTGAAAGAAAATGTAGCATAAAAATCATGTGGCTCACAGTCTTGCTGCCTCACATCTGATCACCTGATGATATATTTTAGCATTAGAGTTTCTTTCTACTTGAATTAGAAACTTTCCCTTGATTATGTCATCTTCCACAGAATGGACTTTTGTCTTCAAGGTCATGGAAGAAAAAAAAAATTTAAAAAAAAAGAAAAGAAAATTGGCCATTTCATGCAAGTCAACTTGCATTTTTATCTCCATTGTGTGCCACTGCTGGTGGGGGAATTAATGTCCGGTCCTCCACGATCAAGAATTTCTCTCTGTATTGTGGCTCAAAGTGAAATATGACCCTGCAGAAATATATGTTTATTTAATTCTCCAGTCCGTGTGCTAATTTAAACTACAGTAGGTGCTTTGAGTTGACTTTTCATGTGCCGATCAGAGATAGAGTCACTGTAAACATACATGTACTGACAAGTTTAGGCGAATCTGGTAGTCAATAATTTCTTCATATATATGGCTATAGCGACAGCCATGTCTTTGTCATTGCTCAATTTTTCATGATTTATCAATGAGTGTGGGTAGACGTGTTAAAGGCAGTATCCTTTTCATGTAGAATATATACAGTACCGATTTCAGTGTCAGTCATTGAATCATGCTTCCCTCTCCTCCTGAGTCAATAACACTTCATATGCCCGTGTTGAAACAAACAGGGACACGCATTTGCTCGTGTTTGTACTAACGAGGCTTTTGTGTCAGAGCCTCATAACGTCAAGGCCAAAATTAGATTTACAAAGTGCCTTTATTTGCTTATTTACCCTTCAACAGCTGATTAGTCTCCCATGGCCAGCGGGTTTCATGCCAGGCTCATAGCATTTCAATTCAGAACGCATCCAGCTTTATCCTGGAGCCAAATAAGTGTCGGCCTGCAGATGAAGTTTCAGCCCACAAGCGCACAACCACTTCTGTGCACGGCAGAGGAGGTGCCTGGGGAAGGGAAGAGAAGAGAAACGGGTGGGGGGGGGAAGCCACTGCATGCTCACTGATTATGATGAAGAACGATGAAGAATGACAATGAGGCATCGCCTCAGGGGGGTAAAGGTCTTCCGGTTTTGCCGACAATGAAATTAAAGCAGACAAACTGGTCAGTGCAGAAGACTTGCTTTCTTTTCTCCATTTTCCACTTTGCTCAACAAAACAAGTAGCAAGACAGGACTTCTGAGCCGAACTGAAGGGGCTGAAAGGCACTATTTGGAACAGGAAAATTCCTTGCCAGCTGATAGCTGACAGATGAGATTCAAATTGGACTGGATTATCCTCCGCTCAAAAATCAAGGCAAAGTACAAACCGAGGTAAATGGATGGTAGATTGGTTTAGTCACTGCTCCAGAATGGACCTCAATAGTACCAATTGAGCAAGCAAGCTCGATTGCATATGTAAGGACACAGTAGAGATTCTGCTTGTAAAAAAAAAAAAAAGATTGTGTGGTTCAGATGGTAAACTAATGTATTTAACCCTTTCACGCATCCTGTAACCTGATGACATGATAAGCTGTCCACTGCCGTAACCACCGTCCCTGAAACTGTTCAAACATCGACCTGTCAGTCATTCCGTTTCTACAGCCTTGTCATTTTGAGTTCTCAGTGGCTGATCCTCAAATATTTCTTTTTTACTTTGAACCCTTCAACTGCGTCCTGTGTCCAAGCCTTGTTTTGACACGTGTGAAGCCTAAAATGTGGCAAAAGGTCAAAAGTTCAAGGGGGTGTGAATACTTTCCCAAACCACTATATACAGTACACTGGGTATTATCATAATGCTACTTTATACTTTTGAGATGCTGTACTTTTTTTTTTTTTTTGGGTGTGGACATTTATTCTCTAAGAGCACTTTTTTTTTTTTGTAACTGTTCTCTTGCCCTCAGACCCCCGGCTGTGTTGGATGAGACTGATGCTTTTTGCTGCACTTTTCATTTGCCAAGTAGCTTGGCACAGGAATAATTACCTGTCTCTATGATCAATTACCTGATTACTCACCAGAGACACACACAAGACGTCAGAGAAGCGCTGCGGAGCATGCACGCACACATAACACTCCGCACGCTGTACAACATGCACAACATGAGGTCATAAGGAGACAAACACGAATACATACATTACATAAATATACTGAGATAGCACTCCATGTCTTGCAAATCAATGCGGGCAAAATCGAACGAACACACATACACACACACACACACACACACACACACACACACACACACACACACACACTCGAGCAGCAGTGAGATCAGAGTCAAGGACACATTGACTGGCGGGCCGCTGAAAAACAAAAAGATCATTAAGAACAATCCCTGACCTATATCACTGCAAGAAAGTCTCCCTGTGCAGGGTAAAATCATTTAAATTGCCCTGCTAAGATGATAAATGTCACCTGAGGAGCAAATCAGCTTTGAACAAGGAGTACATGACATCATTCTGCGATATCCAGAGATTGTCCCTGAATGAACGAGTGACATCACATCGCAGTGTGTTTCAATGTAACGCAGAGCTACATGGTTTAGAAATTTTAAAACTCATCACAAGAGCGTGCTGTAAAAATTGTATTTGTATTGTATTTTTTTGGGGGGGGTGATGCAAATGATGAGAAAACATACGCAGAGCTACATGGTTTAGAATTTTTTTAAAACCCATCACAAGAGCGTGCTGTAAAAATTGTATTTGTATTGTATTTTTTTTGGGGGGGGGTGATGCAAATGATGAGAAAACATGTTTTATAGTAAATATTTGTTTGCGTGGCGCCACACAGCATGCTTAATTTACAAAGGCAAAATGACGTACAAGGGTGTACTCTTTTAAATGTACAAATATACAGATGTTCTGACAAATCCTAAGCTTCTGTCC
>NW_017806158.1:1300721-1321040 GCF_001891065.2 Hippocampus comes
CACACACTCGAGCGGCAGTGAGATCAGAGTCAAGGACACATTGACTGGCGGGCCGCTGAAAAACAAAAAGATCATTAAGAACAATCCCTGACCTATATCACTGCAAGAAAGTCTCCCTGTGCAGGGTAAAATCATTTAAATTGCCCTGCTAAGATGATAAATGTCACCTGAGGAGCAAATCAGCTTTGAACAAGGAGTACATGACATCATTCTGCGATATCCAGAGATTGTCCCTGAATGAACGAGTGACATCACATCGCAGTGTGTTTCAATGTAACGCAGAGCTACATGGTTTAGAATTTTTTTAAAACCCATCACAAGAGCGTGCTGTAAAAATTGTATTTGTATTGTATTTTTTTTGGGGGGGGGTGATGCAAATGATGAGAAAACATGTTTTATAGTAAATATTTGTTTGCGTGGCGCCACACAGCATGCTTAATTTACAAAGGCAAAATGACGTACAAGGGTGTACTCTTTTAAATGTACAAATATACAGATGTTCTGACAAATCCTAAGCTTCTGTCCGTTTTTTTTTCCCCTCCAAGTATTTTGTGTGTTTGAGCGCGGGTCATTTACTGTTGGAGCACTCATGACAGGCGGTACGACAGATGTTCTGACAAATCCTAAGCTTCTGTCCATTTTTTTTTTTCCCCTCCAAGTATTTTTGTGTGTTTGAGCGCGGGTCATTTACTGTTGGAGCACTCATGACAGGCGGTACGAAGTTTTCTGATGATGGACAGCACGCTTTAAGCCTTTGATATCTTGGAGGTGTCATTGAACACGACAGATTCAAGATGCCCTGTGCTGGATGTAGCAAAGCGGTACCAGAATATACTGTAATAACGCTGCTCCATGTTTCACAGTCAATACAGCGTTCCTTTTTTTTTTTTTGTATGCTTAATTTTTCATGTGTAAGCAGAGAGCTAATTTAATGTATTTATCAGAATATGGTCGAGTTTGTAATTTTTTGTGTATGCACGGACTATATCAACAGAGCTGCAAGTGTGGTTGATGCTTTAAAAATGTGTCCCACGCAATATTCCTTCTTTTGGTATTTGTTCTTGACAGGGATGTGCAAGTCGCAGATGTATGACTGGCACCAGATGGATGATGTTGGGCGTGACCATTACAACCCACGCCGGTTGACCTTCAACAACTCCTTGTTGAGAAATTGGCTGCCATCCGGCAGCAAAATGAGACCAGGCTGGTGACCAGCATGAGGCGGATGTGCCAAGCTAGCTATATGAAATCTTTCCCACCCAACTGAGAGTCGCTGACAGTGTAAAATGATAAGTGTCAAAATGGTCAATAAGATAAGATAAGATAAGATATCCTTTATTTGTCTCACACTGGGGAAATTTACAGCCTTCAGCAGCAAGATTGAGGGTAGAAAGAAGAGAAAAGAAAACACAGTTCAATTAAGTGCAATATAAATATAAATATGGATAATGTATGTATTATCACATGTTTCACACATATCACATGTAGTATCACATGTACAGTATAAATAATACTGTACATGCCCCCCCCACCCCCCATTATAAACATGTGTGTGCATACACTATGCCAATACGTTCGAAAATTAAATAAGAAAACTTTGTTCATTCTTGATTTTAATGGTTTATGTTTCCAGTGCATGGCTTCTGGGCAGCATTTTTTCCATGAACAGTGCACAAGTCACCCTGTGGGGCATTATGGGGAAAAAAATGCTACGTTTGTGACATTTAGCCAAGTCCGTTCCAAAGTACTCACAAACGTGTATTTAAATACATTGAAACGTATGTGCGACATGTTCAAAAGTACTCACAATTTCAGTCCAACATATTTGCCAGTCAAAAACCTTTCCTTCACATCGGCAGTCCCTCGCTTCCGTACACTCTTCTCATCCATCATGCAACTCAAAAGAAAAGTGAATATCAACAGGATGTCATTGCAAGGGATTTCTAATGATGCAACACCGATTGTCAAAGGCAACCAAGGCAAAGCAAGGCTTTATTTATACCTGTATTGCGCATTTCATGCACAAGGTAACTCAATGTACTTTACATTGTTACAAAACATTTAAAGTCTGCTGACCTCAGAACCTTACTGAGTTATATTCCATAAATACGCAGGACCTAAGCCCTTCACTGGTTTATAGACCAGTATAATAATTTCAATAAATCTATTGTACAGCTGACTGGGAGCCATTGAAAAGTCTTCAGGACTGGCGTATTTCATTCCATCTGGGATTGGAGGCCTTGTAGAAGAAAATAAAATAAATAAATACTTTTTTTTTTTTTTTTAAACTCACTTGAGCCGCGATGAATTGAATGTTTTTTTTTTTTGAGCCCCTGTCAGTCCTGCACACTTTGAATCAGCATTTAGTTTCCCCCACTTTCGGTGCCCAAGACTATTAGACAAAGACTGAGTGACAGAAAAACAATAATATTCCTCAATAGTCCTCTCGCACTGGAGACACCACATTAACATAATACAGCCGTCTCCATGCAATTTTAAATCCCCCATTTAGACTCAACTTCAATGCAAATCACTAAATGCACGAAAGTCAACTAGCGCTGCCCTCTGAGGCTCTCTCTCACAGATATACAGAGGTAATGATCTAGAAGTTCTCCAGCCATTGACCTTTTTCCAGTCCCTGCACGCGTCATTGCAAATAACAACAAAGTGGTGACTTGGCAGCGAGACCAGTCCACTGCAGGCATTGCAGAGGGCTCAGCAGAATGCGGCACGTGAAGAAAGTTCGAATACAGGGACGCGGGAGTGGGGAATGAATGAGCAGTGGAAAGATTCCCATTGTTTTCTGCATATCATACGTCAGATGAGTCTGTGACATGCTTTAAAGTTGACATCAGCTGCATGCGGTTTGTCGTCGCGACGTAGGATTGTGATTCATTCGTCAACTATGTGCTGAGGAAAATTTGACCGACGGTAACAATGCTCAACGTCTAAAATATCACTTGCCGTTCTCAGAGGAGTTGAGGAATAAACTGTTTCCGATTTATTTTTGGAGAAACTCCAAAGGAGTTCAGAACTGGAATTGTAACGCGTTCAGGCACATTTGGTGGAGAAACAGCTTTGTGAACTGAAGCTTTTCACACGCTTTCAAACTCAAAGCTGGAAAAGAGACTGTGGACAAGTTTGCCATGAGTGGAGAATCCGAGAAGAATCCATCCGTCTGCTTCATTGTTTAAATGTGGATTTAGATTGCTCTCAGGATGATATCGACCTCTTAACAAGCCAAAAAGCCGCCAGAAAATTGATCAAATCTCGAGCGCAGTGAGTGACCCGTACTCATCACTACTTTGCGGAAGAGTCCGAAAGTTTTTTGTGCGCAAACAAAAAAAAGATTTTGTTTTTCCAGTCCATTTATTAGATCTGGTTGAGCACTGCAGCATTTCACCTCCATTTACAAACCTATACAGCAAAATTTAATACATATATCAAAGAGCAAAAAGTAGCATCTCCACTAAAATCAAATTAACAGATCATCTAAAGAAAACAATACATCCAAATAGGCATTTTCATTGTTACAACCATTACAAGCTTATTTTAAAAATGGGCAACACATGTTGACCCAGAAAAACAAAGTCCAATATGTCTCAAATAAATTAAAAACTGGGCAGCTACAACAGATTCTGAAGAATGACTGGGAAGAAAGCCTGCCGCCAAATTCACCCATTTTTATTTCTTTATTTGCCTATGTAGTCTTTTCTGCTTACTGATCATCGAAACATATTTTTGTTACCTCCCGGGATAACACAAAGAAATGCCTGCCCTTCTGGAGAGCGCTTTGTAGTTGTCAAAAGCTTGAAGAGTGGGTGGACACTGTCATTGTTCACTACGTAGTAATTACTAGTCTTTCTTTCACTTCTAAGCCTCTTACTAATCTACCTTTCAGTTGCGGGTGTGTCCTGACAGCTCTTGTGATCGCAGCGGGGCAATTTCTCCTTGCCTGCTGCTGTATAATTTCAATTCCCATTCTTGAAGCTGTTCTCTCGCATTTTAAAGTGGTTGCCTTCATGTGTGCATTGCAGCGCATATTAACCAGCACCCCCCCCCACCCCCACCCCCACGTACTCCTCATACTCTCCAATAACCAACCTCGCTGTGAGAGTGGCGCACGTGTTTTAGTCTGACTCAGATAATCGTCAAGGTAGTAGTGTGATACTAATGGAGGCTCTGCACGCGGACAGCGTGAGTCATTTCATTCCCACTGTGAAGGAGGTGATGCTTGATTATATAGATCCAGGCAGGGTGAGGAGGTGCGGCCATACGCCTTTTCTGGGAGCCTTCCACTTGCTCTGATTCCTGACTATGCGAAATGCAGTGAGAAGCTGCCACTGGGATGGAGAAAGTGAGGACAGAAGAGAAGAAAAAATGGGAGGAAAGAGAAGAAAAAAACAAGAGAAAAGAGAATAAAATCAAAAAGGTAAAGGAAAAAGAGATAAGAAAAGAAAAAAGGAGAAAAGAAAAAGAGAGAAGAAAAGAAAAAGAAGAGAAGAGTACAGGGAGGGGTGACACCAGGGAGGGTGCAGACACGCCGTGATGAAATGAGATGAGCCCCACCTTGCGGCTTGGTAAATGGTTGCTCGCGGTGGTCTAATTAATGGGATGGATCTGAATCGAAACAAATAACTGCAAACGGTGCTTTCTCATCCGCGATTGTTTCCACTTTGAGGACTTAACAACCGAATCGGTGTTGATCTCTGCGGGACACTAAGACCCGCTTGCCTCCCCCTAGGTCAGTCTTCAGTCACAGCAATCGCCTACTTTGCAGAGGGCAATTACTGCAACTGGGCCATCAACGTGTAGAAGTGAGCGGATAGCAGGAGTGCGCGCCCGCATGCTTTGAATTGAGCGGGGGACACGCTGGGGAAGGAGACACAAGAGCGGGTAGGCTGAATGATTGCACAAGCCGGCGATATAAACAACACATGCAGATTCCCCCCCTGGCACTGTTGGTTCTGCCTGATTATTTAACAGGAGCAACTGGAAGTGGTTGACATGGTTTCATGGGCTTTGTGCAGTGTGCACTCCTCAATTATAGATGGGGAAAAGTGACACTGTGACAGCTGTAGCTCTCAGGGGGTCAGCGAGAGTGAAGGAGGGAAAGCGAGGGAGCCAGTCGCTCCTCCTTTAGCGGGAAGACAGGAGACAGTGTTTGACACAGATGTGACACACAGAAAAAACACAACAAAAACAAAACATGCCCAACCGCATACGTCCTCTCTCTCCCTCTCTCTTCTTGTTAAATTAAATATGCTCTGAAAATGACAAGCGGGTGGCGGTAATGAGGAAATTATTCAGAATCTTTGACATGCTTTAAATCAGATTATGTTCCTCCCCTGCTTCACCAGGCCTGGTCGAAAAGACGCAGAGCGATCCACTCCTTCCTTCAGGCGCACTGCCTCCTACTCACACGCTCACAGACCCAGACAACGCTTTCAGTGATATAGGTACAAAAAAAAAAAAAAAAAAGCTCCAGTAAGACGCAGTCGGGTAAGGAGAGGTGAATTATCTGCAGCTCGCTCACTCTCTCCCTCTGCAAAGCGAAACAGTGGGCCCTGACCTGCTGCCATCTTGGAGAATCATCACATCCAAAGCTGGAGCCGCGAGTACAGGCCATGAGCCAAAAGAGCATGACTCACTGCCAGCTGGCCTGGCAAATAAAATGCACGGACAACTGCGGTCAGAAATTTACATACAGGCACCATGTGCATGAATGTCATTTTAATGCGGGGCTATTAATGATACATTTATTTACAGTAGCTTCTGTGTTTGCTGCTGCCTGTCACCTCTCGACGACAACTAAGTTGCCACGAAAGTGCGAATGAAGAGAAGGAATGTTGAATCAGACCATTAACGTTTTATTGAATGATGGTTTCGCCAGGCAATGCTGCCTGGCGGTCATTGCAGATTTGGGAAAAAAAAACTAGCCAACGTTTAGACTGCAGGGGGTGATGCCCGATTTGGATTTTTTGTTACATCTGATCTTTCCCTGTACTCGTTGACATGACAAAAACAAAGGAGACTTCTAACAACGCAAAGCGTCCATGAAATGACACGCATGCGCACAAAGCACGACGTCAAGTGACGTGCGCCGCAAAAAAAACATCCCATAGCGCAGTGTTGATGGAATTAAAGATGGTCCCGTGTGGGTCTCATTTTTTCAATAGTGAGGTGGGAGGAGGTAGAAATATTTTGAAGAAAAGATGCAAAGCTCCTCAATCTCCGGATTTAATGGACAAATCTACGAAAGATGACCTCACGTCATTGCCGCACATAATAAATCTACCGTCTGCATGGCTGAATTAATACCATGACCACAAATATCTACTTTATGCTTTACGTTTCAAGTGGGACTGAATGAAATTCTAATGCAACGACAACAACAGTTACTCAAAACAACTGCAGTTTCACAGACAATGTCAGGAGGCTCTCGACACTTGAGCGCCCCCCCCATGGGAAGCGAATATTGGACTTTTGATGACGCATAAGTCTGATTTGTGCGGATGTCGCATTACACACTACACACATCCCTAAAGAGATTTTTATCTCCGTGCGCTGAGAGACTGTGAGCAAGAAAGTAACCCCTGTTTTCGAAATTAACACCTTGAATTTAATTGGATTGAAATTTACAGCTACCCACATGGACATACCAAATGCTTTATGGGTAAAAGTTTTATGGTCACAATGTCAGAGGTACGTTGGTAGTACTTAATATGAGCCGGGTGGTGGCATCATGCTCTCGGGCAAACTATGTGGAGAGACCTAAAATGATATTCTGGGTTGTTATTGTAAAGTGTCTCCTCTCCTGTATTCCTCCTCTCTATTACTTATACACTGGCAGTAGAGGCCTTAGTTTAGCTTTCAGGGCTCTTATGCTAAGAACGGCATTTTTACTCGGGGCCCCCATGCAGTTATGTGACTACAAAGGTTCATGCATACTTGAGCGGTTGTCGGCCAAAATACAGATACAGTAAGGAGAATGTAAATGTATAAGCGGCAAGCATCTTATCTTGCGACGTGGAGGATCTGCATACAATGACCTTGTGCTACGATCTATGGTAATATATGGAAATTAACATCAGCGGGTGCATAAATGAGAGCTTAAAATGTGTGTTTAGTGATACACTGAATGTGTGCGTTGGGTCGTCTTCGTTGGATGTGAGTGTTGTCATACATGACGTGTCATAGCATCAATCCAAATTCAATATTCTCGTTTGTGTGATTGGTTTTTCGTAAATATCATATATGTCTAATTCAGGAAGGAGCACGCCCGGGTGATTGGTCCCGAAAACAACTGAGGCCTGTGATAATGTCCACAGCAAAAGTTAAGGCAGTATGTCATCAAATCACATCAAGGAATAGTCTACAATAACACAGGTCTCAAACTCAAGGCCCGGGGGCCAGATCTGGCCTGCCACATCATTTTATGTGGTCCGCGAAGGCAAATCAAACATGTTGACTTCTATGATGCTTCGTAAAATTTTTACCAAAATGTAAAACATATTATAAGCATTTTCTTGTGACCAAACCTCTCATTCCAGTAACTGAAACAATAGTTGAATAAACCGTTATTATTGACTTTTTCCATACGGTTTCAGTCATAACGGCCCTCCAGGGGAAACGGTAACCAAAACGTGGCCCACGACAAAGATGAGTTTGACACCCCTGGTCTACACACACACACACACACACACACACACAAAATATCTCTATCATTAGAATTACAGTCAAGGTGTGACAAAACCCCCGTTGCAGTATCCACGGCAATCTCAGGAGGCGCTGCCATTAATGTCTTAAGAGTTTGCAGTTGCTCAACACTTTCAGTCACTTTCTGAAGGACCACAAGCAAACTCGTATAAATTTGAGGACAGATATGCGCGATTACGTCATGTTTTCATACGTATCCAGCTGGCGAGATGAATGGTTGTCAGCAGATGTCCAACATTGTAAGATGCTTGGGGGGGGAACATGGTAAGAAACAGATGTGGATACAGTTTGAAGATGGACCCGCCCCCAAAAAATGAAAAATGAAAAGAGTTAGAGACAACCATTGAAATAGGATTAATGCAGGCTGTTTCAAATATAGATTGACTTAAAAGATGTGAGTGGATGAAAACTTTTAAATATGTCAAGGTCTTATCTTATAATGAAATGTGGTGGAAGGCAAACGCAAAACCATTTTTTTTAATTTCTATTCATGCGCACAGACGATATTGAGCAGCTTTCTTCCATGTGGCGTTATCCAAAGAGTCGCCATCTTCCGCCCTGCAGTCATCTTTGTGTCTTTTTTTTTTCCCCCTGCAGTCGCAGGTGGAGCTGGAGGTCATTTATCATATTAACATTTTTGCGATCCTGTGACAACAGACTGGAGGAGCAAGGACAGAGACATATTTTATGTGTCTCGACTTCACGCGAAGCATAAAGGGTGTTTTGGCGAAGAACGGAAGGCTTTGCAAGGTTAGCTCCCACGTTAAGGGCCTCAACCTTTAGAGTAACACTCGCTTTGCATGAACTGCGCTTCAAATGAGCTTTTATTACCCATTTAAACTTCAATGAATGTTACGGTGATATTATACTGCACAACCAAATGGTGTCAGGCCCTCCTCCATTCGTCAGCCTTTACTTACTGTAAATAGCAAGTGACCTGAAGGGGAAAGGCTTGTAATAATGCCGGTTTTACATGATAATCAGAAATAGTCGATGGTGCTGTGATGCGCTATTTTGTTTCCTTGCACAACCACCGCACAAGGATGTTTGTACGGGTACAATGTCGACCCAGTTCACAAGTTGATGAGCTGCATAAAAATGAAGCGCTTCTGAGTTTTCATTTTGTGCCAGAAACAGTGTGCACCGTTTATGGGCAATTCAAAAGACAACATGTGTGGGTGTGGGGGGGGGAAAAGGGAACAGCGGGCTATCTGTGTTAAAAGTCCTCGACGCTACCTGGACAGCTGTTTGATTGTACGCTGCACCGAACTCCCGCCATGGTTATTGTAATTAGCTTTTGGCAATCAACACAAGATTATCTGCTTTATGACTGGGGAAAACAAATTGTATCCATCCTCCTCGTGAAGGAGCTTTAGAGTGATCAAACACACAGCGTCATTAAGGATCCTGCTTTACAAATTAGCGCCGAAGATTATCAAGTTGAGGTGGAGGTTAGGCCCAGTGGGACGGGAGCTTTTTGAACAACATATTCAATTAATAATGATGTGTAAACAAAGTTTTTTTTTTAATGTATTTAGTTTTTTTCCCACTTATCTTTGTGGTTTGCCGTTCAACTCTTTACAAACTTTAATCGATGTTTTGGTTCTTGGACGGCGGCCCGGTGATCCAGTGGTTAGCTATTCGACCTCACAGTGCATGGGTACCGGGTTGAATTCCAGCTCCGGCCTCCCTGTGTGGAGTTTGCATGTTCTACCCGGGCCTGTGTGGGTTTTCTCCGGGTACTCCGGTTTCCTCCCACATTCTAAAACATTCATGGCAGGCTGATTGAACACTCAAAATTGTCCCTAGTTGTGAGTGTGAGCGCGGATGGATGTTCGTCTCTGTGTGCCCTGCGATTGGTTGGCAACCAGTTCAGGGTGTCCCCCGCCTACTGCCCGAAGACAGGTGGATCGCCTCCAGCTCCCACCGCAACCCTTGTGAGGATAAAGCGGATCGGAAAATGAATGAATGAATGAATGAATGAATGGTTCTTGGACTTTTGCTGAGTGGAAAGTGTCACGATTGATATGCCAAAAAAAAAAATAATAATAAGGTACAGTATTATCTAGAAGGGTGATGTGAAACACTCATTTTCATTCAGATTAGGAACAGGGATGTTCCCCAAAGTCACTTGCAGGCCAATACGGCAATAAAGCCACTTTCTTGCTGCACTGGCTTGACAGCTGGGTGTTAAATGTACCTTGTTATCATGATTTAAAGCAAAGGTTGGAGGATGCCGCGCACCTCGCAGGACCTTGGGATAGATGGGAACCGTGTAGGAGAGAGTGTGAGGGAGGGATGCACAACGCACACCCGCACACCGGGTATACCGAGAGTGTATATCAGACAGAGCACAGCCTCATTTGCATTCTCCACAGACGGGAGAGCAGCAGCATCAACCATCGCCACCGCCACCGTGCCCCAAGGGAGCTGCTGCCGCCGCTACTCTCATCCTCAAAGAGGAGACGCCCAAGCTGTTTTTGCTGATGAGCAAGCACGATGGGACTAAACGCAAACACAAAGATGAATAAGGGCAACAGGGAAATGTGTTTCGATCGAAAACAGATTATTCTGGTCGCTCACTATCTGGATATTTTGATATCAGTGTCGTGAAGGTTTTTATATGGTCTACTTATTGCGTTTTTTTTTCAGGACAATATTATGTATACATAACCAGAGTATTTTTTTTAAGTCAACTATAAAAATGCATCTAAATCCAGATGATTCTATTGTGTGCAGCCACTTGACAAAATAAAATTGAGTCATTTCAACACACCATGCCCCCCCCCCACCCCCCATGTAACTAATGGGCCTCTTCATGACATTCCAAACGGTGGTGGCAAAGTCTCTCTCTCTCATGTTCCAGTACTTTTCGTCAGGTGGTGGTGGGGGGGATGGTAAAGCATTCTAGCCTGTTGTGTATCAGATCCAGATTGCAATATCTGTGAAATAAAGGCAGGAATGTATCATGTTTTCATATTCAGTCTATTGTTTAAAAATGAAGACTACTAAAGGTGTCTCCACTTTTAACCAGCACCATCTGGCAAAAACTGCTTTCTTGAGCAACACATTTTGGTTATTCAATTAAAAATGATCAATTGGTTCTACAATGCTTTTACTAACGCACACATTTTCAACAGGAATTAAACACAACCGATTTGTTTCCTGACAAAAAGCCACCTCCAAATCCAACGCATCCCCACATTGACTCCACTAATGATACAGCAACTTTGAGTTCAACCTTCTTAATGATGCCCAGTGATCTCAAACAAACAGATAAGCCAGTTCATTAAATATGTTTTCTACACTAGCAGATAAATTGAAAAATGATCATGTTGTTATTGTTTGCCTTTTAAAATGCTATTGAGTAGAGAGGATACAATGGGGCTCACAAAAAAATCATTTTATGCTCGGCTCCCGTGGTCGTGTCGATTTTTTTTTTCTTACTTGTCTGGCCTGACCGATTCAGGCTACCTTTTTCATTTTGTTCAACCTTTAACCAAGCATTTGCTGTCTGCTACATTTTATTTCAAAATGTACTGTGCATTCCACCTGACAAACTGCAGACCCCGCTTAAGAGCTCAACGCGCAAGGTCAAACAGTAAAGTCCAGAGCGATAAGGTGAAAACACTGCAGAGCGCCCCGGACGTAGGAAGGTATTCGGTTAAGTCTTGGCACTGATAAACACACGGTAGCGTGCTGTCAGATGCCAAGCACAGTTGCGGATGCTCCCATTTCTGCAGCCTCCCGCTGGGCTGAGCAATATTCGTGTGCTGCTGTAATTAAACACGGACCACCAGTACACGCGCGTACACACGCGCGCGTGCTAATTGCAGGCAGGGGGCATTCTAATCATTATGAGCTAAATTAAAGCAATCAATTGAAAGGGGAGAGCAGCAGCGAGGAATCCATTCGTGGTCTCCCCCCCACTCCTCCCAGCCCTGCACACAGACATGTGTCAGCCATTTAATCGCACAAAACCCTTTCCTATTTAGGACATAAGCACCCCTTTAAATCACTTTGACAATTAACTAGTGGCACGCACACAAAAAACAAACGAACAAATAAATGTCAGCTAACAAAAAGCCCTTGGCTGATGCATGAACGCATCGGCGTGCACATCTGCAAGGCATTTCCTTTCCTCTGCTTTCTCAGACGGAGCCGAATGTCCTTAAAAGCGGGGCAGGTAATGTCCTGTTTTTGCCAAGATCTGCCTCTACATCAATACAGCCAAGTTTTAAGGGAACGCGAGAGAATTCACTTTTAACATTTATGGTATTTTTTTTTTTTTTTACAAGTACATCAGGCTCCATGTCATCGGGGAGCCCTCACTTGCTCTCTTCCACTCCCACCCAGCCAGGCCAACTGTTGCTGCAACTCAGGGAAGTGCTAGCTCCTGAATAATACAGGCCTGCTGCTGTCACTGCAACCCTGTGCTCGGGATTTATTAGGAATGGCCCAGCAGCACTGGCTTGTGGCGTTTGACCAGCGCAGGAGGGAACAAAAGCAGCTCCGGCAGAGAACAGAATATTAAAGGGCTTTATATCCTTAAACTGTGTCGCTATTGGAAGCCATTATCCCAAAATATTGAATTCACTCCCCGAAGGCACGCATTTGACATTGTGACAGTGAAATCAATGTTTCGGGTCATGAGCTTTAAGTTGAGGAACAGGATATGAGCGGTGATAGGAGAGTAAGGAGAAAGGGAACGTCCTAACGAATAAAATAACTTCAATCCAGCCTGTAAACACTGATCGCATGAACAACAAGTGAGAAGAGGCGTTTTTCTTTTCTTCTCTCTGAATCACTTCTGTTGAAATGAAAGAGAAAAGGAGGACAACTCAACTTGCCTTTGGACTGGCAACAAACCGGTTTATATGGCTTCGGGCCCTGAACATGAAGTCAGGCAAATGTTCGTTTTGAAATGAAATGTTTACCAACTGTGTACTCTGAGGGTGTTACTTCACTTTTCCATCATTATCGCCAGCAATGTTGTTGGCACGAATTCACCTCATTTGTGAGCGCCAATTAGCACCAAATTACAATGGGACAAAAAAAAAAAGGTCAGCTTTCATCCTACATGCATGATGACGTAATAGGCCTTCATAAGTGCTCATGTTTCGTTTTAGCATCGGAGATTGAAGATAGATCAATTCCATTTGGCGAGCTGCTTTCCTGACGTTATCATAAGGCGCCACCTGCTGGATGATGAAAATCCTTTTCAACGAACTTGGAAACAGGCTTTAAAACGTCGTTTACAGACGGTACACACTTGGAAAACGGGTAAGTTTGTTCCTTTTTCTAAACTGGAATCATTTTTTCCCCCACTCAAAAAATCGACGTGCAAGACCGACATTATGACAAGCTGTCATTTTTGCCAAATGTAACTATTAAAAAAAAAAAAAAAAAAAAAAAAAAGCAAAGGCTAGAAATATATTATAGTCTCTTCGCTTTCTATTATTATTTATACTTACACATTTGCATTAAAATTCCATTTTAGAACAAAGCGTTAAAATCAAATGTGGGGGAAGTGAATTAAGCACAATAAATACTTTCCGGATAGACTGTATATAAGTGCAACTTTCCAAATTTTTTATGACATCATTTTATTTTTTTGTTATACATTGACACAGTGATCGACTGGTTAGCACGTGCAGAGGTCATGAGTTTGATTCCAGGCCCCGGCCTTCCTGTGTCGATTTCTCTTTATGCCTGTGTAGGTATTCTGCGGGTAGTCCTATTTGCTCCCACATTCCAAAAACCTGCACGGCAGGTTAATTGATCACTTTATTTAATTGTTCATAAGTGCGATTGCAAGTGTAAATGGTTGTTTGTCTATGTATGTTCTGCGATTGGCTGGCAGTTCTGGGTGTACCCGGCCAGCTGGGACAGGCTCCAGCACGCCCGTGACCCTCGTAAGGACAAGCGGATCAGATAATGGATGGACTTAAAATACACTGGTTCTATATTTTTGTATTGAGTAATATTTTAATAAAACCTATTTGTACAACACAAAAAAATGGAAACGCTGGGATAGTTTACACAACACAAAGGACTATTTTTTTTTCCTTCAACGTCACTCAGAAAACAATTTGGTGGTTGAGCATTACTGAATGAACTACGATTAGAGAACTGGATGAATCAAAATTTGCAACAAAGAACGGGTTGAACCTGTTTAACTTGTCTCTGAGTTCTTCCCGTTCAATGAGAAACCATCTTAACCATCATTTCTCTCGTTTTTACATCTACAACAAACTATGTTCAAACAAAAGTAAAACAAAGACTTTCAAAACCATCGGGTTATCATTTGCTTAAAGAGTGTCACGTTTGAAATTTCAGCACATTGCAGGTCAACAAATGAACGCTAGATGGCGGTAATGCGGCGTTTGACAACAAAACAACACAGAGGAAGCTTGCTGTGACGTCAACCGTAGGTTTATAGCTGAGCTAGAAAGTCAACATCTTTAGTGCATTTCTTTTTGCTTTTGTTTCGTTTGGCGTTTTGGTCGATTTGATTAAATGGCCACTAAAAGATTACCATGAAACTCCGGTTGCAGAATGACAGGTAAGTGAATGCAATCGTAGCTTTTCACAAAACATCTGCGCGCTACTGCTAATGACATTTCACTGTCGCCAGCTCTCGAACTCTTGTGTTGTTATTTTCCCTGAATAAAAAGTAATTACGAGTCTTCATAACTTGTGTTGGAAGACGAGCAGGCATTATGGTGCCTGAAGTTCAAATAGGAGCTCAGTTTAAAGTAGCCAGATTATGTGCGACTGTTAATCTCATGTGAGACAATATGGCTGCTTTTAAACGTACAATATTCTGTTTCAAGACATTCTTTCATAATTATAATAGAACGAGGCCACTATTATAATTCCTTGGTCTTTAAAGACTACATATTCCGTCACGCCTGACAATTGTGGCCACCCCCCCAAAAAAAAACAACACCACAAAAAAAAAACCCCAAGAATCATTGCACACTTTATCCACCCTTCTCTTGAATTGCTGAAATCAGTCAGTTTTGTTGAGGCGCTCTCATGCAAGTGAGGTAGTCCATGCTCCATTGACTGCTGTGCCTAGGAGACGACCGCTTACATTAGCATGATAACCGGGGGTGGAGCCTAGGGTTTGTAATTTGCCTGGATAATTAATTGAAATGTAAACATGGTTTCACTTATTGTGATCATTAAAACAATCAGAGAGGGAAAAAAACTAATAATGTGCGAATGCTAGGACTCAATGTAAAATCTAAAAAGGTTTCCCTTTTGTGTCCAGAAGAGCTGTGAAAGTGAGGGAGTCCCCTACTGTCATGCAGCCTAATTCCAGCCAGGAAGGCACTCATTTGAGAAATGGTTTGTCCCTTACTCTGCAAGCAGAGCTTCCCAGCAGGACGACACCCTCCGGTGCCGCAGGCACCATCCATTCCGACGCCAATGAGGTGCGCGTATCCCTGAGCGGCGGCGCGCCGGGTGAATCCGGCGGAGCCGCCTCGGCCAGGAGGTCCAGAATCAACCCTCACAGCCACTCTCATTCTCACGGACACACTCGCGGGCAGCGACACCCCACCTCCGATGCCGACCCGACAGACTCCGCAGACCTGGACTCCGGAGAGCCCACTACCTCGCTTTCGGAGCTACGCTGCCTGTTTCGCTGGTTCCAAAAGAGTCTTCCTTTTCTCATCATATTGAGCGCTAAGCTGGTCCTCCAGCATGCGCTAGGTGAGTGTAAACAGACTCACAGGCTGTACTCTGCAGCACCAACTGTACAAGACCAATTTAATTTGAGCTGATGCTCAAATTGCACCACCTCCCCAAGCGTCAAATAGTAGGTAGTGACAGCAACACGGAAGTAAACAATAATACTGTACATAGTTAATACAAATGCAAAGTGTATAGTTGGCCCTGGGCTGACTCGTTCTTGCCATTGATTTGAATGAGGTCCAATTATTTAGCTTATGTAATGATCGACCCACTTCTACCATTTATCCCATTTCATTGTTCTGCAGTTTTTCATTTATTTGTGTTTTTGGGAGCAGACGCCCATCTGTCTCCAATTTCACTTTCGATGACGCCAAGTTCACATGAACGGTGTAAATGCCCCTCCGCGTTTGTATTTCACTCGCATTGGCAGATATCTGATACGCATCTGGTTTGTATCTACATTTGGAAGAGGCCTGATTCTAGTCTAAATATATCTGACCCCGTGCGTTTTTTTTTTTCTTTTTTGCGCTGCCATGCCAGATTTCTCAATAGTGCCACTTGAACCGTGCTGTGAAAATCCCGCTCTATGGTGACCAGCTGTTTCTATCCAATC
The DNA here is from genome assembly GCF_001891065.2 of Hippocampus comes. Lineage (NCBI taxonomy): Eukaryota > Metazoa > Chordata > Actinopteri > Syngnathiformes > Syngnathidae > Hippocampus > Hippocampus comes. The sequence goes on from NW_017806158.1 coordinate 1,316,758, forward strand.
GGCTTATGTAACGACTTCTCTTTCTCAAAGGGCTTGCAGTTGGCGTGGGCCTCTTCACAACGTTTCTCGATGTCAATCAAAGCATCCAAACCCAAGTATTTCTTCAGGTAGGAGCCGGATAGTTACAAAAAAGAGCGATTAGGAAAGCAGTGCTTTTGAGAATCATTGTCCTCTAAAGCGTTTGGACTGTGCGTGTGTGTCTCCCCCCCCAGGCTTGCCACGCCAAGTTGCATTGTGTGTGGCTGCTGCTGCTGTTGGTCTCCTCCACCCTCCTGCTCAGCTACACTTTTCTCCCTCAGACACTTTACAACTGGTAACGTCCCATAGGAGCGGCACACGCTCGGGTTTTAAAAACGAGCAAGCGTTTACGCAAGTTAAGTATGTTTTGGACCCTAATTAATTCTTCACCCCCCCCAGCCTTGTGTTCCTCAGTCCAACTTTTGAGCCACTGGGATTCTGGGAGGTCCTGTGGGCAGTTGGCATCACCAACTTCATCATCAAATTCCTCTGTATGGGGATCAAGTGCCTTCTCCTGCTGCTGCCCGCTTCGTTGCTCAACTATCGAGCACAGGTGAGAGCAAGTGACTGGGTTTGGAAAATGTCACATTGGGTGCGATTTGGCTGATGACCTCTCGTACAAAGTCAGCTGGGATAGGTCCAGTTCACCTGCAATTTTTTTGTTAGGTTTTTTTTTTTTTTTTTTACTTATTTTTTTGAGTGGGTTAGTGACCTAATTTATTATTTTTTTCTTTTTTTTTAAGTTTAGTATTGCATGATAAAGTAAGGTCAACTTGAATTTTCAAACAGCTGTTCGACCGTCATTCTTAATGTATGGCTGTACAGTAATCTCAAAATAAATACATTTAAAATGAACCCCAACAGTTCACGAAAGACATTTTTGCTAAAATTAGTGGTCGAATGCAAATTTATCACAGATGGCTTTGTGTCCCAAAAGGTATTTTTGACACTATTTCAAAAAGGTCTCCCCCCATGTCATTTTTTTTATATTTATTTTTTGCTTTTAAGTTTAACCTATGAAAGCTTAAGCAATATGGATTTTACCATGCGATGTAATTTGTTGCTATGTTTCATTAAAAAAAATAAAATTCCTCCTGTTGCTGAACCAAACCCTTAATTTATAAATATTACTGCATCACATTTTATTATGCAACCTGATGTGCTCGAGAAAAAAATGAAGACTGATTTGGAATATTCGAGCAAAAAATTAAAGTTTACTTGTATCGCTGTTAAAAAAAAAAAATACTGGAAAAATGTTTTATAAATATAAAGTGTAGTTTGGTTAGGTTCCATTGTTATTAAATTTTGATTTTAGCTGTTATTTCAGTGTTGTTCGTGAACTGTAACAATCTTGAAGAGGACAAGTGCTATCGAAAATGGATGGAATTATATCTTGCTGTTTCCATCAAGGCTCAGCGTGGATATTTATTTTAAAGATTCTGTCATCAACTTTTGAAGGACTGATCCCTAAAATGTTCCCTTTGTCCTGCAGAAATTAAACGAATTGAAGGGCGTGTTTGTGCGAGTCGCCATAATTTACCCGATGCACCCAACGCGAGTTCCGACTGAAATATTCCCGTTGCAGCACCGCAGGAGTGTAGTTGTTGACGTGCGCCACGAGATAACGATCGTACTCTAAAACTCTTGACTTGTCTCAACGGTCTAGTAACGCGGCGATTGTGTGCGCAGGGACGCTGGCTGCTGCTGAGCGAGGAGCTGGCTCAGGTCTACCAGGCCGCCGCCCCCGTGCCGCTCTGGTTCCGCTACCTGGTCACCTACCAGGAAGCCGACGGTAACCCGGCGCTCACTGTGGGCGTTTTGCTGGCTCTGCTCTACCTCATACTGAAGGTACGACGCTTCTCAAAAATCAAATGACTACCAAACATTTTCTCAAAACTATTTACTCGTACTCTTGCAGCTTTTGGGATTGTACGGACAGTGCAAGTCTTTACTGAAAACTGTGAGGATTGTTCTTAAGAGCGAGGTCAGTTTGATGACGTTTTGATTCACCCAAAATGAATTATTCCTCATTTTGTAATTTTTTTTTTTTTTTTTTTAAGTCCGACCACTCACCTGAAATGCTGCTTGTCCTAACCGGGGTGTTTTTCTTGCCTTTCAGCATACAGGGACGGCGGCCACGAGGAGTCAGTGCATGGAAGCCGGTGACGTGTGTCCCATCTGCCAAGGAGAATACAGGGAGCCTCAATCTCTCATCTGTCAGGTAAAACATTTGTCAATTCTATCCTTTACTTAGACGGAGATATTAAGGCTCTGGGGGCGGATGGATTTTAACAACTGGGATTTGAATCCAGGTTACCCCCAGAGTTCAATGCCAGCAATGTTTCCCACTCTGGCATTTATTGCACCACATGACGAGCATCACGAGATGGAACGTACTGTTACGATAAGACGCGGAAAAGTTGATTCCCGTTTGATTTTTGACAGCCCCGACGTGGAGATGTGTAATAAATTGTACCGCTGTGTCTGTGACTGCACAGCACATAATCTGTGACCAGTGCATCGCTCTGTGGTTCAACCGGGAGAAGAGCTGCCCCCTCTGCCCCACCGTGATCACGGAAAAAGTGTACAAGTGGAAGGACGGAGCCACATCGGCGTACCTGCAGATTTACTGATCGCACGCATTTGGGAGCGTTGATGAATGTTACGTTGTTTGATTGTGAAAATTTGTACAACACTGGTCAATGAATTTTCTGAGGCCACTCACTGTCATGAAATTGAAGTTGTAGTTTTCCCCTTGTTGATATCTCAAAGTATATTCTACATTCCCAACCCCTTATATTTCTCTTTGTATGATATTTTTCTCATGGGCCTGCACGTTGAGCTTCTTTGAAACTATTCTTCTACTATAAATACAAGAAAATATTTTTCGACAATTTGCGAGATTTCAGGTTTCATGGGCTGTGTGTAAAATCTTTCCAGCTCTGCTACATTTGATCCTTTCATGTCAGCCGGAGGTTAGCGGATGTGCGCAGACCTCCGACATGGAGTGATCGGTGAAGACGCATCTTTCATCTTGAAGGGTTAAAGTTAACTTGGGGGGGCGCTGGCAAATTGCACACTGCGATGCCTTTGCTGGGGGGGCAGCTGGCAAATTGCACACTGCGATGCTTTTGGAAAAGCTTCTACTAACGCTCCAACAGCAGCCTGTATCAGGCGATGGGATAGGCACTGTATACGTGTAAGCTGGTGCTATCACTATTTTTGCAGCTCAGCAAGCTTTTACACAAATTTTGGAATATTTTTTACAGAGACGATTTACAAACACCAAAGAATTGGAGAAATATATTTTATCTAATGGAAAAAAATGTCACCGTTCTTGTCAATGAACTATCTGAATAAAATTTAATATTTGAGCAAAGTATGAGTATGGAGTTTGTTTCCTCTCCAGCTGTAACCGACCGAGCAAGCGTGTTTTCTTGGACCTTAAGCTGCCCTATATGGGAACATCAAAATACATCTGACTTTTATCCAGAGTAGCTTCATTTGATAACGTACCAAAAAGTGGTCTCAGAGTCAGGGGTGTCCAAACTCGGTCCTCGGAGTGAGCTGTCGTGACTGTTCTCCATCTCTCCCCGCTGCCATGACATGACTGAAATGATCAGGATCATGATCAAGCTTCTTCAGAGCTTTGCTGATGAGCTGAACATTGGAATCAGGTGTGTTGCAACAGGGAGAGATGGGAAAACGGGCAAGAGGTCGGCTCTTGCGGATCGGAGCTGGACTTGCCTACTCAAGGTGGTCTCGTCAAACCCCGGATGAACGACAGAATGCGCTCCGAGCCAAATAACATTTCAAGTTTTTACTATTCAAATATACCGTATCGAACATCTTCAAAACAGATGTCAACATTCACTAACTTTACAAACTCAATTCTCGTCACTGCTCAACAGTGATTAAAAGCAAAATACCGTAGATGTCCTTGATCGTTTAGCCAAACATCTCAAATGTGGATTAAGTGATCCTACACCTTAAAAAAAATCACTTTCACATCAATCACAATCTAAGGACATAATACAAAATGCGCAATTCAACCCACGCTGCTTTCACTTTCTGCATGCTGCCCAAAGCGCAGTAAAAAATTCAAGTTTCATTCAGTCAAGAACAGTAGCATATATGAAACACATGAAAAAAAGACATTGCTGCACAAAAATCGTTACATGCTGGAAAATGTGTTTAATTGAAAGCTGCTTTTGTGGTTGCCATTTTAACAGTGTTTGTGTGAGGAAAAAAACACAATGAGAAAG
>NW_017806158.1:1321219-1323681 GCF_001891065.2 Hippocampus comes
AAAAAAAAAGGCATCCAATGGCTTCAATCCAGAGGCTTGTCCAGCAGCAGCATCATGGTTCACACTCAACCGAGTATTCATGATCTTGGTAACAGTCAATGTAGAAATGCAAAGGCTTTAACATCAAGTGCCGTGTAGACCAAAAATAACATTTACCACTCATACTCACCAAAACACCTCTCACACTCACCCAAAAACTGCTCAGTGAGCGAAAAAAAAACTCTGACACTAACAAAAACCTCTTACTCACCAAAAAACTGAAACATAGAACAAAGTTTCACCCAAAAAACAAAAATCCTTAACATACACACACAGTATGAGGCCCTTTTAAAAACCTCAAGCGAAAGTAAAAAAATCGTGTTTGTGAAAGGGAGCTCAAAACTCACTCCCCAATGTCAAATGCCAATTGGTTCTGCCATGCAGTAAGTCCCGCCCTCTGTCTGTTGATGTTGAGCGTTTGTGGTATTTTTTTTTTGTTTATCTGAGAGGGATTTTCTTGTCGCTAGAGGTTGTTGGTGCGTTTGAGGGGTTTTTTGGGTGTCGTTTTTTTTAATGTGACTTTTTGATATATGTGAGCATTTCTTATTGAATGTGAAAGGTTTTTGGGTGCGTGTAAGAGGTAAATGTTATTCGTGGCCCATACGGCACCTCATACTTGACATGTGATTTTTTTACATTCACCACAAAGAAACTGCGTGACTTTTTTCACTGCAACTTCATTGTGAATAGCAAACAAGTTGGTGCCGGGTGGCATGTTTGGTCAAAGTTTTCCTTTGAGGAAAGAAGAGCACCATGAAACCAAACCGACGGTAAATAAGGACACTGGTGACTCGCACCAAAAGCAAGATTCTGGCGCAAGGCCAAGAGGAATGGAAGATGGAAGCGCTGGTGATGACATCAACAGTGGCGGCCCATTATTTCTGCGAGCGGGGAAGGGGCTGCGCCGAGCGTCATAGGTTCATCCGCAGGTGTTCCGGTGTTTTGGAGTTCAGAGGATAGGCTTTTTTTTTGTAGAGCTGCTCACCGCCGCTCGACGGCCACCTGATGGGAATCGGTGCCGAGGCTTCCGACGCGGCGCTGCTGCTGCTGCTCGTGTCCGTTTGCTCCATTGTGGACATCTCCATGGGTTGTTCCGCAGAGGCTCCCTGCGGCCAACAGTCGCCCCGTGCGAACATCACCGGGCTGCGACAGGGGAAATTAACTGCTGTTATTTTTCCCAACATTAGGACAGTCAATTACATGAACGAGTGTGTCCAAAAGAGAGAAAGCTATAATTTGTCGTCACCTCACAGGCGTCCTCGGGCTTCCCGGGAGCTCGCGAGGCGAGCGGACCTTTGGCTCGAACGAGAATTTCTCCTTGACGTTTTCCAGCACGGACGGAGCCACATACGTGAAACCCTGCGACAAAGCCAATAAATGCCCAGTCAGCTGAATGCCAGCAATGTGGCGGAACAGTGAGGGAAGCTTCCAGGAAGAGGACTCCTGAACCAGATGGGACTCATTGGCCGATTCTGGTAAAACATATTTGTTGAACAGGAAATGAGAAAAACAAAAACATCCACAGGTTGCCCCGGTTGCACGAAATGTTTAGGCACAATAGGCACAACTTTCTTCCCCTTAAACCTTTTTTTAAGTACTTGGGTGGGACGTCCAGCATCCAATGTCTCTTGTGTGATGTTATTTACAGCCAGACAAAAAAAAAAAAAAAAAAAAAAAAAAACCTCATTGCGTTAGCTTGTCACTAGGACAGGCCAGGTAACGTTTTCAGTATCTGGCCCAACAAGGAAAGCTGTTCTCGTTCTGTGCACACCAAATCAGCGATTCTGCATGGTGGGTATTTGCAGTGTTAAATCATCTAATCTAATCTATGCATCTATCCGTGTATCATCCAATTTGACATTGACTGATAGATAAAATCAAGTGGGTAAGTGGCTCGTAGTGTTACATATGGAATACTTCGCAACAAGAATTCAAGACATAAATCCCTCCTCGTTTTAAAACATGGGTGTTGTGATGCGTCCAAAGAAGTAGCATGCACGACACTTACTGCACTTCAAAATCTGTGGACTGTTTTCCACTACCTGTTATTTGTTTTATGGATGATTGTTTATAAAATACATACATGGCAATGGCGAGTGATGAAAAAAGAGGAAGGGGCGTGGCCTGGACGGGGGCGTGGCCTGGACGGGGGCGTGGTTACTTACAAAAGTGGCACTAAACATGCTGAAGATGAAGTGTATTAAATTTACACAGTTTGAAAATTGAACAGAAAAAAATCCCAAGATCGCCACTATTCTTTCAAGTGAAAATTTGTGCAATTTTGCCTATGCATTCCTGGTGAGCACCAATATGTAACTCCAAATTTGCTGCTCAAAATCAAAACTAAAAAAGTAAACACATTCCCTAACATATTTAAGATTTGTTCATAACTTGTATTCATAAAGTGTTGTGTAAATGTGATA
>NW_017806158.1:1324198-1357546 GCF_001891065.2 Hippocampus comes
AATTTATTCTTGACATTTGAGTCAATTTCTAGGATTAAAGACTCCTGATCTTTCGTCAAAAATTTCATAATTCCGCTCAAAACGATCCCAGAACAATGAATTTGCGAGACGAACAGGCCGCCATGAATCAGGTAAAGCAATATGTTACATGCAATTTGATTGGTCCAATCGCTTGTAGTTAACCAATCGCTGGGCCGTTTATAATCGAGCTAAGACTTCCGCAACAAATAATGCCTTCAGTGATCTGATTAGTTGAAGCTTTCATACACGTCCAATCGCAGGGCTGTTTACAAACGGAAAACGGAGAGACTGTTCGGGAGAGCTCGTGAAAACTCGACGATAAGGTACCTGACCGCCCCTAAAATTTTCTCAACGGATTTAGACGATTCACAAAAATGATCAATTTAAGAAATAAAACGGCGGATTTCCGCGGATCCGCGGAAAATTGCCATGTATGAAAATATTGTTGAGTTTTTACTACACAATAATTACTGTGATGTTTTTTTTTTTAATTGCAGACAAGAAATACAATTTTGAAAAACTAAAGCTAATACTCAAACGAATTTAAAAAAACCTAACAAAGCCACTCTAAAGAATAATTATGAACTATGTGCATTTAAAAAAGATAATTCAAAACAAATGAAAAAAATAACAAATGAAAATCCCGAAACTGTTATAACCCCGATCTGGTGCGGCGATGAATGAACCTTTGACAACAACGGATAACGAGGCAAGAATGACACAACCGAGACGCACCAGGAAGACTTGATTGGCGCTCTCGCTGAGAAAGGAGTCATCCGGACTGTCCACTGGAGGCTGGCTGGTGAACTTGGAGTCAAACTGGCTGACGTCGTCGGCCGATCGCTGCCAAAATAAGCGGCTCGGGGAAGTCGATTGTTTTGGGTTCGGGTCAGGGAGCGTGGCGGCACTGTATGCCGGATGAACTCACCAGGAGAGGTTTGAATGGAGGTTCCACTTGGTGTGCTAGGAGCTCCTCCCAGTTGGTATGGCGGAAGAAAGGGTGGGCCTGGGGGAAATCAATATTTTTTTTAGATACCATTAAAGACGACAGAAATTTGAGAAGGTCTACCGTTGAGGGGCTGAAATTCCAAGGATTTGGACAATTTTTCATTTCACATTGTTTTGAAATGATTCATCGATTGATTAATCAATAATTGATTTGCAAATCAATTGATCAATTCAGAGTTGCACCTTTAATCGCAACATTGAGGGTGAGGGGGGATTGCAATTAGATTCTGTTTCACACTCATTCAGCCTCAGTTGTGATTCTAAGAATTGTAACTGTTCTTTTGATGGCGGTGCGGGCACCCGCAGCGGCTCCTCTCTCTCCTGAGGAATGTCATTTCATTTGTGCTGTATGTTGCACAAGTCGCACATTTGACAATAAAGTTGACTTCAAAAAATTACCTGCACCTCGCTGGCGTCATCTGGCCCTGCCCCCAGTCGCAATGAGGCGCTTCGCTGTAAAAGCTGAGAGAAGAGGAAAAATAAAAAAACGTCATGTTGAGCAGATACAAGCTGTGCAATATGAGGCTGGCGGAGGAGAGGAGGAGCAGTGAAGGTTCACTTTTTTGAGGAGGTCTCTGGCTTCTTGAGTGAGGTAAAGTGGAAGACTGAGTTTGCATTTTAAAATTTTGTCCACGGTCTTTTTTCGGTTTTCGTCAGTGAACGGAGGCTGCGGGAGAAAAAGACAAAAGATCTCAGCGAACAGAATCAGCTGACTCGGCAGAAAGCGGGACGCGGCCGTGTGCGCTTACTGCTCCTGTCAGCATGTCGTACATGAGGGCCCCCAGACTCCACCAGTCCACTGCTCTGTTATGGCCACTCCTCATGAAGATCTCCGGAGCCCTTGGGAAACGGTGATGCGGTTAACACCGAACGGCAGAAGCGGGCCCCAGTGCCACAAAATGTGGTTCAGCCGAGTACTTGTATTTTCGCAGTGCAATTGCAAAAGATCCCATAATCGATCCACCCGTCTGTCTGTCGTGTACAAATCCCACCTTGGAAATCCAAGCCCGGTCAGGCTGTCCCTGTTCTGAACTATAGAGGGCTCCGTCCTTTTCGCAATTACCCACAATGCACTACTGGCAGCCATATTGGAGGGCCGTTATAAACAAGCCATACACGAAGTCTATTCAAACTGAACTAAACTAATGTTGGTTACTTAGCCTGTAGGATTGTGATGTGCAGGGCGTACATGTACTCGACGGTACCACAGAAGGTGTGGGTGACCATCCCATCATGGATGGACTCTTTGCACAAGCCTAAGTCAGTCAACTTCACATGCCCTGAAAGTACAAATCACAGAACTATAAGCATGGCAAAACAGTCTTTGGATAGCATATCAATATGTCAATCTTGAAAGTCACGAGAGTTGACAAAAGTGAAATAACTTGACGTGTGTGTGTGTGTGTGTGTGTGTGTGTGTGTGTGTGTGTGTGTGTGTGTGTGTGTGTGTGTGTGTGTGTTTACGCACAAAATTAATTGAAGCCCTTGAAAATAAATGTTTTGGACATCATACGTGAAGGGTGGCTTCTCAGCAGTCACACAATAATATTGTACCTGAGCCACAAGTGAGAAAGAGACACGATTTCGGTACCCTTGTTGGTGAGCATGATGTTTTCGGGCTTCAGGTCTCGGTAGATGATACCTTTCTGGTGCAAGTGGCCCAGTGCCATTGAAATCTCAGCCAGGTAAAAACTGCCAACAGAAGAAGACAGAAAAAAAAAAAAAAAGCATGAGACATTTCTCTTTAAGACGATCACATCTCACATAGGATTTGCATATTTCAAAATGTGTTTTACAAACATACATCCGGTAACTTAAACTGCCCCACAACAATACTGTTCACAAGCCTAACATGGATTCTGGAAACAATGACATTTATATATTAAGAAGGATGGCACGTTACAATCACATGGTATGAATTTTAATGTTAACGGGATGCCTGAAATGCAGACACCGTATTCCCGTAAAAGTTTTTTTTAATGAAAAAAAAATTGGACGAACAGGTTTAAATATCGTTAGAAACCATAATTTCAGACCAACAAAAACAGCTTGCAAAAAAAGGGCATCGCACTCATTTTCAACCAAAAATATCTTTCAAAAGCCCTTAAAAGGGTGTGAAAGATTGTATAATTATGAAAAAAAAAGACATTAAAAAAAGTTAACTGAGTACACATGAAACTTACCACGCTGTGTCTTCCATAAAGAAGCCCTTCCGCTCCAGTTGCATAAAAAGCTCCCCACCTGCAAATGCATTCACGTTAGAAAAAGAAAAAGTGTGTTAACACTGAAAATGCTCCACCATTCGATCCTCGGACATGAAAAGTGGATTGCATCCATTTATGTCAATGAGCAAGGCTGTGCTGATGCTCGTGGATGCTCACCGCTGAGATACTCCAGGATTAGGTACAACTTTCCCGCTGTCTGGAAGGCATAAAAGAGATCCACTATAAAAGGATGCTTGACCTTTTCCAGAACGCTCCTCTCGGCTTTGGTGTGCTCTACGTCCTTTGCGTTGCAAACAATCTTGGCCTGACAAAGGGGATGGGCGAAAAACACAGAAAGCAAGGCATTATTTGTATCCGGGCTGTAATTTTAACCCCGTTGGAACTGCGTTAAGTCTCCGCACCAGTGACAGCGCTGGAATCAGACACCCTGTGTGAGGGGAGAGGGTGAAGCCTCATTAAGCCAATAAACACATCATTATCCAAAGCCTCAAGCTGCTGGGAATGGAGCGAGTCAGGCAATCGTTTAGTGTCAGCTAAAGCTAAGAGGTTAAGCGGAGCATAAAAGCCACGATGAGGTTTCAAGAAGAGAGAGAGAGAGAGAGAGAGAGAGAGAGAGAGAGAAAAAAAAGCCTGCTTACATTACTTTGGGTGGTCTGCTACTCGCATGTGGCTTCATAAGTGAATGCACAAGTCTGTCACCGAGACAGAAAAAGGGGCACATTGTGGCATACCGTATATGTGAAACATAATACGTGCTTAGGTGGCGCTGTGCTTTTAACTGTTACGTATTTAAGGCACCTAATTCTCCACAAATAAGGGCTGCTTGTGTTTCCTCGCATAATGCTACCCCGATGACATTGCTCTGCTTAGGATGTACACAAGAGGGCAGTAGCGCTCAGGATGGCTCATCATAGGAAGAAGCGCATCAAACAAAAATGAGATACAAAGAAGGATTCGTCCTCACCTTTTTCACAACTTTCATAGCAAATACCTCCCCAGAGTTGGAACCTGACACCTTTCGAACCTGAAAAACCTAACAAAAAACAAAAAACATTCAAACAAAACACAACATAACAGTCCTCATGGGGCTCCAAGTAATCGAGCAGTTGAAGGATTGACTCCACCCGCGTTTCACTTCTTTGGCTTTTTGTCATTTTTTTGGGGGGGGTTTTGTGGCGCCATCAGAGAAGAATACCCGTGACAACAATGGCAATATGGTAATGATAATAATGACCCTCTTCGTGAATTTACAGCGACAGACTGACAGTTGAGGACAATATGACAAAAAATTGTGTTTACAAAGCATACATAATTCCAGTATTACCTTTTAAACATTGCTACGTGATGTATTGCTCTGCAAAGACCTCCCTGAGTCTGTCAAGTTGTCTTCAAATCATGACCAGTTTTAATGTATTTTTGTTTTCGTATACTGTGGTTAACTTCTCAATACGGATATGGCAGTTAGCAATGGAAAACAGTTTCACAAAATTTCCTTGTAAAGCAGATGACCCCCCACCCAAAAATGTTCATGATTGCTGAAAGATGCAACAAAATGGTGGAAAACATTTTTTTTCTATTTCACAGACAATACTGTGACTAAAGCGCTCTTCCCTCACTTCAACATAGTTCCTTGGCCTTAAAATGGCCTCAAAGAAACTCTGAATTTTTGTATTAGACATGGCTTTGGCTGAGCGCAAAAACAGCAAGTATGTGAGTTTATTTCAGCAAATTATAGAGTGGTGGTTCCCCCCTGAAAATCTACAAATTGCAAACATGGTGAATAGGTGGGGGGGACTGCATACTTTACAGACACAACATTATTATCAGTTGCTTACTTTCACGAAAAGCACTGGAGCTGTAATATGGCTTTACAAAAATAACAATATTAATTTTTGCCTGACAACATCAAAGAGGCATCCATTTTAACGATATGTTAATTATGCCGGGTGTAGAAATGTACTGCATCATACTGAGAGCTAAGTGTAATATTCGGACTGCCTTGTACTTGAATGAGGTCACTGTAATACTGCTCTGACCAGTCGGTGTGTATTTGAATTGGAACAGCTCAATGACCAACAGCATTGAGGAGTGAGGCACAATTTCCATTGCCTTCATGAAAGAGATGAACATAACGGCTCACCTTTCCATAGGTACCATTTCCCAGAACCTTCAGCAGCTCAAAGCACTCAAGTCCGATTTGTTCGGTTCCCTTGTTCACGCTGTTCTCGGAAATCTCAAACTTCTCACAGTCATCTATGTTACTGGTAAAATAAAAATAAAAAGGGGGGTGGAGCAGAGAAATTAAAAACAAATTACATTGCGGCAGAATTACCACTGGATATGTGCTAGGATTGGCTGGCGTTCCTTGCGGATAGAACAGGTAGACTAAAGTGCCTTTGCCTGGCTCGAAAGGTCATTACACTCATGTGAACACATTTTCTCAAATCTAGGTTAGTGATCCGATCAAATAATCTTACCTTTTAAATTAAAAAAAGCAAATCATAGCAAACAATGAACACGTTGTAATTCTTGCGCAGCTTTAATTATACAGGTTGAGGCATTTCCTTTTGTACCAGTTGATGCTCACGTTTCAAAACCGCTGCATCGGTCCACGTGTTTGCTGATCTGAACCTGAAAATAAAGAAAATAGGAACCCTTTCAGAAAATGTGAACATTTTTAAAAAGGCAAGGCATGACTACTATGTGACTTTTCATGGTAGCATGGAAACTGGAAAACGTGCCTCGGGCTTAGCTGTCCACCATTTGTTTTGGTCTTTTGTGTGTAAACAGTAACAGTAGTCATATTAAAGTCGTTCAGAGCAAAGAGTTGTTAGAAATAGTGTGTTGGTAAACTGTTTGCAGGAATGACAATGTTGACGTACCGAAACATTGATGACTTCATTTTTGTCAAATGTATATTCAAAGTTTAACTTGACAAGGTGCTAATAGTGCTCACCAGGTATACATGGATGCTCATATTTTGCACTGTAACTACTTTGTGTTGGGTGATGGGTGTCCTGGGGGTCAGGGACATGGGAGGGATGGATGAGTTTGTCTTTGTGTTGTGTTTTCAGTATGAAAGAGCAACATTAACAAAGATTTGATTGGATATAATCATTACTTTATTTCTCATAATATTTAACCTGAAGTGCTCAGTGATTTTTTGTGAAGCATTTTGTGTTACTTTTCAAGTATGAAACAGCGAATTTGCACAATATGTCTAAGATAGTAAAACTTTCATCAAATTTAAAATGTCTTCTTTGTATGCCTTTTTTTAATTTTGGAGCATAGCTATTTCACATAAAATTAGTTTTATTCTCATAAAATTAAGACTTTTTTTCTTGTAATATTATAGTTTTTTATCCCACGTTGTTTGGCCCAAATAAGTTTTTGAATATTGCAAACTACACAATGGTATCTTGAATGTTATTAAGATTATTGGGCACAAAGGGAGAAAACATGATGAAATGCTTAAAATAGACATCAGATTTATTTAATGCTGGCTAAATCACTTTGCTAAATATAAGTCGTTAACATTAATGTAGGCTAGTTAATGAGACATGAATTATGTTTTATTTTCCTGCATGTTTTGTATCTTGCTTTTCGACCAACTTTCCCCTCAACTTAAACATAAAAAACATAGATATTAACAAAAACAGACAAGTGTCTTAACATCCAGACACCTGCCGTAAATACAGCCAAATACACTAATTACGCGACACGTGTTATCTTGTATTGCACTGAGCATGCCGAGAGAAAACAATTACAGAAGCTACAGTAGAGGATAGTCTACAAAAAAATATTTTCAAATTACAGTAAATTTGCTACGAAAGCTACCGTGCTAGAAATGTCGTTAAGACTATTAACCGTTTTACTGTAAGTTTAGAAGAGGTTCTCCTTCTGAACTAAAAGCATAATTACATTTGGTTTTCAGCTGTATGCGCTTTGGCAGTGCTCGGAGTGCCGGTCACTCAAAAACACTCAAACTGTGGCGTCACCAAAAAGTGCATAAGTAACGCACAGGGTGTACCGTCACTTTAAAGTGAGGAAAAACTATACAATGACGTTTTGGGGCGTATTTCGGTGAAATGCAAGAATTCGCGGGAAACGCGAGGCGAGTACAGTGTCCGATGTTGAGTTTCGTTGTCGTATTAGCAACTTAAAGGCGCCGCTAAACATTTGAGTGAAAACACGCTATTAGCATCCATGCTAACGCGTACTGTGATTACCACGTCTTCCATTTCGTCTTCCAGTTCGTCGTCCGATACATTCTCATCCGGTTGGTCCAAGTCCATATGGAAGAACCCCGCCATGGCCTCACAGCGTTTGGCCCGGTGTTTACACAGAAAACGCAGGCCTACTTCCCCGCCTCATAGGGTAGCCGTACCAGCTACTACCGCCGGTCGGCTACGATACAGAAAGCGTGAGCCACTCGCCCGGCTAATCAAAACACAACAAACGTGCAACGGGCGGGAAGCCGGGAACGCCTCGAGCGTCGAAGGCCGGCACCGGTCGGTTTAGCTCGGTCGTTTCCGGAAAATGTCGGCAAAGTTCGGCAACTTCCGTCCACACTCAGTGGAAACCGTGACTCTAATAAATCGAAGCTTTACGTCTCAACTGGACGGTATGCATTGGCACATTCTGGACACCAATGCCGAATTAACAGCTAAATTCTTATGCAAATTACAAATCTGACAACTTGAAAGTATTATTAGACCCTCAAACCCACAAAAGCCAGTTTAACCAGTAGATGGCAGCAAAAAACCCTTAGAATGGAAAATACATTTTCATACAAACTCATACTGTACGGTTGACTTTTTTTCTCTCCCTCACATTTTTAAGACGTTATTCGTGACTCAAGCTTCAAGAAAAAAATGTTATCTCTAGTTCTATTTAAATACACAAAAAATATATACAAATATGCAAAAAGAAACAAAGTAAGGATACCATAAAAGACATGTTTTTTTTTTTTTTAATTCTAGCTAACGATACAAAAAGTTCTCCAGGGCATTTTAAGTTTTCAGTGCCTTCTTATTTTTGTTCGTGTTCAAAGCTGTAGGAGTTGCAGTGCCTCTATTTAAAAAAAACAAAAAGAAGTTATTCAAAATGTTGTCCTCAATGCAAAAAAAGGTCATTTTCTTTCTGTTAAATGTAACACTGTTTCTAGGTTTGGTTCTCGTATGAAAAAAAAAAACAATAAAACAAAGCAGTTAACATTTGTTTCGTCAGACACTCCAGCCAGACTTCATTGTTTTTATTTTTACATTTTAATTTGATTGTGGTTTTTAAATAAACTCGAATGTTGTGATTCTGTATTTTATACACAACATGGGAATCAGTTTGTCTTTATAACTAGTGAATTGGAGGTGTGTGGTGCTTTTGTGTTGATTTCCATTCTACCCCCTCTAAGCTGATATTATCTATTTGTACGTAAAGCATCTTTCAGTGTTTACATAGTGATGATGTTTTTAGTGAAAATGGCGATGCATATTTTCTCTGTCCTACTTAAACTATCACTATCAATGGTATTATACCACCATGTGTATTGTTCTCAACTCAACCAGATGAGTCAGATGGCCACCCAACAATGAGTTTTTTCATGAAAAAAAAGAGTGGCTCAGGTGGGGTTCTTTTAGTTCTCTTTAAGAGGCGCCGTCCTGGATCGGATCCATATAAAGCTCCCTTGACACGTATCGAATAAATGTAATCATCTCTGCCCATGAGTCAGCAGGACATCTCAGCAGTCGCGCAATCCAAAACACTGGAGTTGAAAATCTCCAGCAGTGCTTTAGTTTTAGAGCTTGGAGTCTAGTCATTGCTTTTTTAGCCCTCAGCATGTGTGAGAGTGGAGCCTTTTCTATTTATGTACTGACTCATTCTTATATGATTGACCCATAATCAAAATCTTTTGCAACGCAAATTTGGTCACACCCTTTTTTTGGGGGGGGGTGCGGTGCAGCTTGACCATATCTGTCGATGTCTCGTCATCTCAATAGGCATACCTTAGTTTTGTATGATGTAAAGATTGACTGAAGATATATTTGACAGTGACTGAGTTCAAAAGTTAATGCCGAGTCCTACGTTACCCAAGATGGGAACAGCGCGTTGAATAGAAACAAGTACAAGGCTCTTACTAATTCCAACAGCTTCGTTCAGCATAATGTTGAATTTTATTTTCAATTATCTGTTTTACCCGTAATGGTGACTGCTGTATTCCGAGCTCTGGGAGTATCCCGTATGAGGAAATTGCTGTCCAGATTTCAATGAGGGAATGTCAGAAAGCCAAGAAATGACAAATATTCTCATGTTAAGTCACCCCGGAGACTGCTCAGAAGTACAAATAGATTTCCTCCTCCCCCCAAAAAATGTCAGAATTTATGAATAATAGTTCGACCTTGGTCATTGTAGTTGTTATTCCTCTTGTGTCCCCGCGGGTCACAAAAGGGATAATAGGAGACCGTGTAGACGTGATGAGCCTCGGCTGATGCACGGTTTGGACACACAGACAAATGAGCCATCAGTCCTGTGTCAAAGGTTCTGGGAAACCACCGCGTGACTCACCTTCACCCTCCCAGTGACTACGCGAGGCTTCGATTCCACTTCCAAAGTGGAGCAATGGGTTTAAATCCAGTTTAAAGCAAAGCAGAGGTCTGAGTTGAGATTCAAACCCGGATTGTCTCTGCTGAGATGCGGATGTGCTAATCACTGCCACAACTGTATTTCGTTACAGAATGTAACATGTACTTTTCTTTGCTGATTTAAGCAGTGGCAGTTCTAGATTGATTTTAATGGGGGCTGGGGGGAGGCACAGTTTTGAACATACACTCGTATTGTCTAAATTACTTCACTGTAATTATTTCTGAATAGTATCTATTAATTACATCACTTGTCTAAATCTAACGCCATTCGAAGTCATCACAGTATATATCAAGTCTGTACTACACTCATGGCAATGATGCAAAGAAACACAAACCTTGCTAAGGCGCATTACTTCGTCTCTACTTGGCGGGGGGCAGGCACAACGTTAAGGGGGCACCGTCCGCCATACAACTGCCACTGGATTTCTGAAGAATTCTGCTGCCTTATAGTCCCTGTGACCCGAATGCAGACAAGCGCGATAGATAATGGAAGGTTAACGCACACAAATATATCAACCCTATTGGACAGTGTTCTGTGTCTATTGTAAATTGACAGTACAATTGTGATGAATCTCTCAAATTGTTCCTTCGCTGATTCTTGTGGAGCCGCTTGGCTGTTGACCATTCGCCAAGTTTCATGTTCGGGAATTTGCATGTACATAACGATCGTATGAGAGTGTACATTCCTTGCGTTGGTGAGGCTGCGATACATGGCTGAGTCATATTTGTCCAATGTCATGACGCATACACTCCGAAAGTGTTTGCTTAACGCCGCCTGAAAAAAAAAAAAGAAAAAAAAAAGCTCAAAGTGGAGGAGAGTCCGCGCAGCGCTCTTGTAAAACAGGTCAAGCTCAAGGTGCGTGTCAGGTACACAGTTCGTTGCAACTGTTTTACGCCCACTCTCTTGCCTTATTGTTACCTAATTTCATTCATTCTCTCCCTCCCGTGTGTTCAGGACACACCTGAGTGACGCAGGTTCGCTGGCAAAACTCCTGGTTACAACAAAAGCCGAAGGAGAAATCAAGAAGCGACGTGAGGCTCAACGCGGGCCTTCTTTCAGTCGTGTTATGACGCAGAGGCACGCACACCTTTTGTGTTTAGCTAATGAGATAATCCACACAGAACATTTGTGACTCACGTAACCTAATACAAGGGCAGGATGTTTAAACATTCATATTAAGGTGTCCATAATCTGACAGTGACACATACCACGGAAGAGAGAAACGTTTGCCAAGCTTTATTGAGTCACGGCACATATTTAACAGGAGAAAAATCTCACCAGTACACCGCCAAACATAAATGTCACAATGTAGGTGACAGTTTAATGATGTACTCTCTTGCCATCGTATAGAAAAGTATTTTTCGTTGTCGCAACATTGCTGACTGATGAACAAAGACGCATTGTTTTTCGTTCAAAAAAGTGACTTACCAATTCAATGAAAGTGGATTATTTCCTTCACCAAACCTGATTCTCTCTCACAGCACCTTTACTGGGAATCACTGAGAACAACAACAACAAAAAATCCACACATCACACCATTTACACTCGCACGATATAATATTCAATACAAGCTCTGTCTCAAATGAGACTTTAAAAAGATCATTTTTGATTGACAGTCAGAGAGGGATTTAATGTGTGCCTGATGAGATGCATGAATGCGACTGCAAATATCAGCAAGGGAAAAAAATCGTATAAACCACACCCTGAGCATTAGAGGTCACTATGACTTGATTGTACACTAATTATACACTCAGATAGTAAACCAAAAATATGGATATACTCAACAATAATTATGGTACTTTCATGTGTCTTTTTATGTCTGTTATATGTATTGGATTATTGTTATCTGGACAATTGAGTCTGTCATATGTATTTTTTTCAGATTTTTGTTGAGCGTGAGCTTTGTTAAGATGTGTGTGTGTGTGTGTTTTTAAGAAAGTAAGTCACACAATCCCATTATTTTCCTTAATGAATGTTTGTACTGTAGACTTTGAGATATATATATATATATATACTCTCTGTACTTTCCCACAACAGAACTCAAGCACAAATGGTAACATCATCATTTTGAAATCCAATATTGTATTATGCAGAAATTTGAAACCTTTGGGCTTGGAGTGTGTGTCATTGTTGAACAGTCAAATATTGACATTTGCATATGTTAATGAAGGGACAGACAGTTATGCATTGCATGAAGTCAGACTGCTTAAACACATCCTGGGAGTTTATAAATGTTTTTTTTTTTAAAATACCTCCTTGGACTTATTAATGAAACAAAGGGTCTTTATTTAATTTGGTGAGGAAAAAAAGGAGGGAGGATATTGAAAGTTCTCTGTGCTTTAACAGTTGGGGACTGTGAAAGGATAACGAAATAAAGAAAAGGCTTAAGGGTGACTTGTGATGAGGTCACAGGATATTTTAGCATCCCTCAGACTTTGAGGCTCCCAAGAGATGACAAGCGCACATTTGGAGAGTGGGTCAGTGTGCCAGGAATTAAAACCAAGTCACATTCAAATTGGCATCCCGAGGATGTTCGAATGTTCAGTTTTGGTCTCTCTATGTTCGGGCAGGAAAAATTTGCATGTTGGACTTTCAAGCGGCGCGTCGCCTGTGATGCTCTGGGGTGTGGTTGGTTTCGGAACCTGAGGACTTCAACAAGTCACAATCGTGACGTCGTCACTTCACGCACAGCAAGGGTCATGGCCGTATTCTTTATCCTTCCTGGTCACACATGCAGCTCCATGTTGCAAACAAAAGAATAGTTTTGACTTAAAATTAACAGAAAAATCATGTATATTAAAAAATATATAAACAGAGTGAGTTAGGATATACTATAATTAACCCTTTCATGCACCAATAATGATAACCTGTAACATGATAAGCTGTCCGCTGTAGTAACCGCTGTGCCTGAAAGGGTTAAATATGATGGATATGTTTTTTAACAGGATATCACAAAAAAATGTATTCACTTTAAAAACTAGTGATCAGAAATGTTTTTAGGGTGTGTCAAAGTAACGTCATGTGATATTTACATAACTGAGGGAAGCGTAAGGGCTATAAAAAAAGATTTTTCTTGCAATCCAAAATGGAGATGATGTCAGTGTGGCGATAGCATAGCGGTAATGTGATAAGTGCTTGAATGTGAAACATTAGACGTGACTATGTGAGTGGTGATGGATCCTCCTTGTCCTCTCTTGACCGACGTGAGATTCTTGAGAGGCTTCAAGGTCAACGTCTGCGGCTCTGTGAGGTCACCGCTTGAATCAAAATCAAGGCATACATCTTTTTTTTTCTTTTGGAAGCACACTTTATTAGAAGTGGAAAAAACAAACAAGACAGCAATGAGCAATAATTCAGGTACAAACAGTAAGTAGTACAATGCATAAGACATTTACACAATATAAAACAAGTCAGGGCTATGGGTGGGCAATGGGGGGAAAACAAAAGTAGTCTGCTTCACTGTTATCCAACATTATTATATGATTGGGACAAATATGACGAATTTGCTGCTTTAAAACAACTCACCTGCTGACTGACTTTTGGCTTTTTATCAAAATGCCACCTTAACAGTTGGAACCATGGAGTGGCAAAAAAAAAAAACCATTTAGCAAGAGGCGAGAGTTGAGGACAGGGAAGTGTAAAAGGGAAGCGTGTGTACTACAATGACAACTGATGTCACAATCGCATGTGTCGCAATGAGGTGTGTGCTGTCTGGATTCTCTGGAAATTCAAGGACTCTTCACACCCACACAAACACACAACTGACATAAGTTCACTGGCACGCACGAATCCACCCAATAAACTCTTAGTTCCGCATTTTAACCAGCCTCAGACGTCAACGTGGAGGAAGAAATAAAGACTTGGGATTAATGGGAAGTATCACGGTAGCGCACCCACCCAGAAATGGGAACTGATGCTAGCTGAGACAAAGAGAGGAGGAGGAGGAGGAGGACAAAACAGGATGCTGGTCAGATGAAAGAGCCCGGAATGTCAGACAGCCTACAGACTGTTGTCGCCTTGTAATCTTAACAGCCAACACCAGTCTGATAAGCTATGTGGCAGGCCAGGAGAGTGACCAACGTCAATGAGCACGAGGACACCGGACAGAACAAAAGCCTTATAATCCCACTTACCGTGACAGGGGGAAGAGGGAGACGGCAGCGTCGGGAGGGGAAGCCGGGAGCCTCAGCGCCCAACAGTACCTCTCTGTTTCAAATCTACTCGAGTGATTCGTCTCTTGGCTCTGCGACCGAAGGGAGTGCAACGGGTTCATTCGGGGGTTCAGCTGAGGTAACGGCACAGACGCTTTTCACTGTGCACTCGCGTGAGGCTTTTTTTTTTCTCCCATTCCACCTCCTCCTCCTCCTCCTCCTTCCCTCTCTCGCTTGTGCCGGCTCGAGCGCCTGCTGCGCTCAGTCCGGCGTAGCGAGGTGGCGGCACACAAGAAACTAGAACACTTCACCGGCAAATAAAAGATACCTGACACACACACACACACAAAAAAGACCATTTATATAAATGCCCTTCCATGATCTTCCAGTCAACATGCGGGGTTAAAGGTTTCAAAAGAGAAGCACTTACCAGAATGTACATGCAGGCTGCTAGTTTGGACAGACTATGAAGAGATAAAAAGCGAGAGCACATGCAACAACACTAGCCTATTGCAACTCTGTTTCCCTTCGCAGACGTCGATGTGATTCAATACATGCTTGCATCTGGTAGCTGACTCATGCTCCCTTCCTGCAGGCAGAACAATAAGGGCAGACAAAAGGGGCGATACGGGCCGCGTTTTATCGTTTGGCCTCGGAAGGTAGCGGGATGAGCGCTAGAATAAAGACGTGCGCCGCGTCTCAAACAAAAACGCAGTCGCAGCAGCTGACGCCGGCACGGCTCGCCAAACTACTCTGAAAACGGCCAGGCAACCGAAAAAAAAAATGGCAAAATAAGTTGAAACAATGAGTTTTTGGAATGAATTACTCTCAGCAGTTACGCGAACAACATCGTAGCTTTCAAGTACTCACACAAGGACATGCCCGAAAGTATAGAGGGAACTCGGAGCCCTGAAGAAGAAAGATGAGGTGATCCTTCGCTCCGAGGTGTCCTCCTGATGCGCCGGTGAAAACACGGCGGTGTGAGACCGCAACCTTCATCCAGCCCGCCTTGTGGGGACCACGAGCTCACCCGTGTGCTGTAAACCGGCGCGGGATCCAGCTCCATGTGCAGGACAGATAGAGATCAGTGGTAATAAAACACGTCGCAACCCCCACCGTCCTCCCTCCGAACGCCCCTGCTGACCCCAGCCCGCGAGTAAAATTGCCTTGCCGCTCTCCTGTAACTGCGGCGGGCTCGAGTTACAAGAAAAAAGGAACATTGTTCTTGAAACTCCTTAATCTGTCTTTACGCAACTTAAAGTCTTTCCGTCTTCTCATTCCACATACAGCCCATTAAAAAAAAAGGAAATCTTGTTCTCAAAGAATCACTCGCAGCGACAGTGAGGAAGAAAAAAAAATAGCGTTGGACAAGACATGAGCTGGAGCTGCAACTGGCTCTTTTTGTTCCAGACAGGGAGGTTTTGATGGATTGTCACTAGTAGAGGGTGGGGAGGGTGGCAGTGCTGGCTGCCCCCGCCCCGGTCTACAGTCAGTGCTGAGTTCAGGCGGGGCACAGAGTGCAAGTGCGTATATGTGAGACACACAGGGGAGTGACCATACGCACGCACTCACATGCTCCCAATTGGAAAGATGGAGCATGAGTCAGCACGCTACAGTCGTACACTTCAATACTGAGTGGAGCCAGACCCCACAGTGGCCCCTCTCCTCCACCCCCCCCCTCTAGCTGACAACTAAATAAACAGTAATTAGATTTTTTTTCTGTGTCTACGAGTCCAATTTGGAAAGGAAACAGAACTGTCAATGTACAATGAAGCAGAAGAAGAAGAAAGGAGTAAAATTATACAAGTGCGGGGAAAGTGCGGGGAAAGAGGCAAAAGTGAGGGGGGAAACATTCCTTCCTCGGTGCGCACGTGAATGAATAGAGGCAGTGAGCTGGGGGGGAAAAAAGGAGGGAGGGGGAGGCAGTGGGGGTAGGGTGGGGTGGGGGGCTTGTAGGCCCCTGTACTTACAGTTGGGATCCCCTATCCGTCGCGGTTTGGCCCTCTGGGGGCCTCCGAGCGCGCCCCTTAAGGCGCGCTGCAGTGCCGCACCCAGCAGAGGGGCAAGTCTGCTCCCACCGACACCCACACACATACGAGGAAGCGGGAGACAGAGAGAAGGAGACACAGATAGAGGTGGCTAGGTATGGAGGGTGGAGGGGAGCTGGTGAGGAGGGGGGGGGGGCACAAATCACGTCACATCTTTGTTTCTCACCCGCCCAAGGGCAGCCACAAAGGGGGACACGCTGTTCTTCGCAGTCTCCACCGCTTCCCTACGTCCATGTGGAGGAAGACTGAGGGGGTGGGGGGCAACGAGTGCAAGTCCCATCGCTGCGCACGCACACAGACAGAAAGACACACACACACACACACACACACACGCGTACAATAGAAATAGCTAATAAAACAGCGGCAAAAAGTCAACACCGTGTTCAAAAACTCCCAATAAACAAAGAAGGAAAATTAAAGTTGTCTGGTCTTCAGATGGTGCCTGCGACAGCTGTAGTCAGCCACATTCTCCCACTCGGCGCTCAGCTTCCTCCCGCTCTCTTTCATACACACACTCACACTCTCACACAGACGGATGAACCCGTTCAACTCACTCGCAGTGCCGCCTCTGCCGCTGCAGCGAGGAGAAATGAATGACTTCTCAGAACTCTCACATTTATCACAGGCGGATCCTGTAAGAACTGGTTTCAGCCAATTAATGGGGAAGTGAGTCGTACCGAGCTGTGTCATCACTGGCTGAAACCTGAAGGGGGGGTCACGGGGGGAGGAGGGTGCTCCTGTAAGACGGCCCATATTAGGAAACCCTTTACAACATTTAGCCACCAAGTACAAGCTCACTACCGAACACCCTCCCTCCTCATTGTCATGGGAAAAAAAAAAGCCGCGGCAAGAGGTTGCAGAGAATTCCCTCGAAGAGCGAATTATCGCCCCAATCCCTAAAATGCAGTTTGTAATTAATCAAAAACCAAATATATCCTAAAGAAACGCTCTGGGGCTATGCGGTGTGACATACAACATCTGAGCTTGATCATGGTTCCATCTTTTGTTCGTTTCCCGGCATCATCATCAAATATTCTATATGGCAAGTCCGCGTGGGCAGGCACGTCACAAACGGTTGACTTTATGGCTGATAAGTTTCTCTTGAAGGAGGCAAGTCATTTCCGTCCCTTCCCACTTCCTCCAACACACACACACACACACACACACACACACACACACACACACACACACACACACACACACACACACAAATAATTAACATCATACAACTCAACTGTATTTGTATAGCATTAAAAAAACCCAGATAATAATTCCAACATTTTATGTTTCACAGAAGAGGAAATCACAAAGAACCAACATTGAAACTGTTCTGTAGAGAAAATGGAACCTCCTCTTCCATTCCCTTCCCCCGACATCAACAAATTCCTGGGATCTTCACACACAGAGGATGCAACAAACTCAAAACAAAAATCACGTAAGCCGAATGGACATTTTGCCAGGTGTGCACAAATAGCACAAAGATGATAAAACAACGTGTAAAAATACAAGAGCTCGGCAAGGGAAAGCAGACCGCAAAGAACAAAGAGACCGAGAAAGGGTTTTCAGAAATGGCGGGCGACTCATCGCCGACTCGATGAGCAACACTGAGTCATGAGCACGGCCATATTCACCAGCTAACACCGCAAAAAACGCTCAGTTTGAAAGTTGTTCATGCTCAAGGAGCCACAGGACTGTTTTACCAACAAAAATTGATTTGGAACTTTTTTTTTTTTTTTTTTGTGGGGAAATATACTTTAACCTTCTGAAAATGGATGTAAAAAAATGGGATTCGATGTTCAATACCAACCAGTGAGTAGGACTGACCTTTGGAAAGTGTTTCTGTATGGCATAAATTTGTTCCGAAGTGTTTCTTCATTCGTGTAGCTTGATGTACAGACTGTATATTTTTCGATCCATGTAATAAACAACATTGCTTTGTGCTGTAAATGTGGCTTTTTTCATGTTGGGCAAAAATTTGGAAGTGCTGAGCAAAATTGAGCACGTGAGAGAAGAAAAGTTTGCGAAAAAAAAAATCTTGTGGTAGTTATAGGATGTAATTTGGAAATGAGCTTCTCATCAAACTAACAGCAGGTTTCTTCAAAATGCTGACCTATTTGTGACAATGCAGGCACAAAAAACATTCTAAAGCATTTCCCAAAAAGATTGTGTGAAACAATAATATGTATGTAAGTAAAAAAAAAAAAAAAAGCATTTGTTCAAACTAAATCTTCATGAAAACAAGCAATGGCATTCTGTAATAATGGTGATCCACGATAGAAGAAACATTATGTATGTTGCAATCCCATATTCATTTTTGAATCCAGCAATCAAAATAAAACTCCAGGAATTGAGTCTCAAATGGTTTTCGGCATACTGTATTAATCAAATTATTATTATTATTATGATTCAAAAGCTCCCATGTACTCTCTATTTCAACATCAATAAATGTGTTTGAAATTCACATCCAATGTCAAGTGTAAATCATTCACCTATTAGCACAATTGCCAGGTCATTTTTAATTGACTGTCACAATATCATTTAAAAAAAAAAAAAAATCAATGTGTTTGCAAAAAAATTGTGTGTGTGTGTGTGCGTGTGTGTGTGTGTGTGTGTGTGTGTGTGTGTGTGTGTGTGTTTTGTCTGTGTCGCTTCTCAGTTATCCGGGTTACACTATTCCACAAAAGATTGAATCCAGGCAAATGGATTCTGCTTGCTGGTGGTTTTTCTTGCATGCCAAAAATGTTCCAAAATGAGAAAGGCAATTAATTGTGCGTGCTCTTCGGCTCATGGAATACTAACTTTCACACACCCCCACACCCCAAAAAAAAAAAAAAAAAAAAAGTTCTGTCAAATAATAGTAGTGGCAGTTGCAAAAATGATCATGTCCTAATTATATTTCGTTTTTAAATTCTATAAGTATCATGAGTAATTCTATGCCGCATTGGGTCTGTGTATGCAGTACTGTATTACAGCTACTAAATTCCGCAGTGGTGCATTATTCTATCAAAGTGTTTTACTGATGACATGCATCATTCCGTGACTCAAGCTTGTGCTTTTTTTTTTTTTTTTTTTTTTAATGTGTTGTAAAAGCGTTCAAAAGCGTCCGGTTCAAATACCATATTGTCCATATGTACAAAATGGCATGACCATACTCATGTATGATACAAAAATAGGGACCTATAACCCAGTATACGTCAATGAGAAGTCTTTCTGGTGACAAAAAGCGTAAAATGTGTTCACAGCCCTAAAAATAATTTGTTCAAGCACAATTGCTTTAATTAGAATGTTGAGTCTGTCGGCACTCCCAAGTGGATGTGACAAAAATTTGCCCGTGCTTCCTAGGAAAGGAGCTTCAAATTTGTCAGTGTCCAAGGGCATCATCACCTGCACACAAGCAGGTGATGCACATTTTTTCAGGTCGTCTCCAAAACATTTCCAATTGAATTTAGATCAGGGCTCGGACTGGGCCAGACATATCCAGAAAATATATCCTCATTCTTTTGTTTGCGTGAATACAGTAAGCTTGAGTTCATTGTCATGCAGAAAAGTGAAAATGCTTTTTAGCTGTTGTGTTTGGGAGACAATTGCTATGAACAGCACATTTCTGGAGTCACGCAACCTTCACAAATGTATAGCTTTTGGACCTGAAGAAAAAAAAAACAAGCCCCAAGTGTGATGGTCCCACTCCCACACTTCTTTGTGGGTATTAAAAATAAAAAAAACGTACTGAAACAAAGGTCCATTTTATTTTACTGGACTAGAGTGCTGCACTATTCTAAATAGGCTTATTATATTTTACAGGTCACGTACAGTGCTTAATATCTACAGTTTTGGTTGACACGTCACAAAATAAATCAAAATACATGTACAGGGCTTGTTAAGAGTAAGGATAGACTCATCTTCCTTTTTTGATTAAAGAGCAATCTGATTATAAATTGTAAAAAGCACAATTTATGTATATATAGACACACACACACACACACACACACACACACACACACACACACACACACACACACACACACACACACACACACACACACACACATAGACACACGCACATACACGCAGAGTATATGTTCATTCATGACGGTGTGCGTGCCTAGATAGACTTCCTGACTTCTTTCTCTACTTGCCGTACCATCCTTTGCGTTGCAAATTGGTTTCGGGTGAATCAGCAGGACGTCTGCTGAAAGCATTTTGCCTGTGACTGCAACCCATCAAGAATCAGAGCCACATCGTTTGTCAATTTGCTTCAATACTTGATACATATGTCCAGCTATACTGAACAGATGACAACAGCAACCATCAATCGACAAACTTTACAAACTTTTTTTTAAAAAATAAAACGAATTAATATGTCTATTTGCAATAAACAACAACAAAAAAGTTAAACATATTTGATACAGGTTTATGCTTATACACACAACCACAGGTAGATTATTTTCGGTATAATAAATGTTCACAACTGAAACATTTTAGGTCTGAGTGTATTGATGAATATACAGTTAAAAAACATTTTAAATGGTGTTTTATCCACAGGACAACTGGCGTCGTTCATCAGGTTGAACACACACTGGAAGCCCGAGTTTCATGAATCTTGAAACGTTGCATTATTTTTGTTATCGGACTGATAAATCTCTTGTCTGGTCGAATTTTACGAAGTTGCTTTTGTGAATGCAAATCAAACTTTGAAGTAGAGAAATAAACGTTCATATTGATTCATGGTTCATTTGTCTTTATATTAGCGAGAGCCAAAACCAGTCAAACCCAAAATATTTTGGCATCATAAATCTGATTTTGTTTGTTGTAATACAGATGAATTTATCGTTTGCGATGGTTCAGAAATACATGGGAAGAAAACTGTGGAAAAAAAAGCTTGCATACTAAATTGCAATCGCAATATTGAGCAAAAACATTTATCTTGAGAGTGTTCTGAGAAAAAAATCGTTCACCGTGAGCGCACACTTTACTAATTTGGGTGCTGATTCAAATGTAGTATTAAATTTAATCTGAACTGACTAAATTTGTCCTTAATCAATCCCTTAGTGTAATTCAAAAAGAAATTGAGGCTCAGTGATTGTCTTGACAGGATGACTCACCTGAAACCTTGACACGCAGGTGGCAGCCATCTTGAATTGCTCCCCCAGGACTAGTTTGTTTAATTTTCTCCCAGTCAACCATTGTTTTGACGTTGTGTCGACGGTGTGAAAATCTAAAAGTAGAAAAAAAAAGTCACAAATTTCCATGACAGTGAAGGAAGCTCAGTTCAAGTTCAACCTATCATTTTCAGGGGAAGTTTTCCCTCGTTGGCTAGCTTGTTTCGCCCCATCAACGCAGCTACAAAAGCATTGCTTTTCTGTCCAGCCACTGGATTTTATCCTCGTTCATTTTTAATACGCGCCTCTCGCCTTTAATCTGTATATTTTTATACAGTTAAGAAGTTAATTTTCTCACAGCCAACCAGGCCGGGTGAATACCGACTATCTCTGAAATGAACACCAAACATAGAAATTGACAAATTGACACTGTAAGTGACAGACTTGTAAAAGCAATAAGTTAATGTGCATTTAAGTTTTTACAAATAAGTTTTTAATAGGCTTTCATTTATTTAATAAAAAAAGGTAAGGTTGGAGACCTTTGTAGTGTATATGTGTTCTGGGAAATTGTCATTCATGTCAACATCATATTTTAAAAAATAGGTTTGAGCTTTGGGTCTTGTGTTCATCTGATTCAATCACTTAAAGGACAATACAACTCAAATGTTGAGGAGACTCGTTTACTGGAATCTTAAATTACAGAAAAGATTTAGAGCGAAATGGACTCAGAATGAAATCCGCTGAAGTGAAAATGCCCCTTTGCATTATTTTGCGAAATTATGAACATGACTGAAATAAGCTGTAACATTATGTTCATTTGATATTCAGTAGAATCATCTACCATTAACATTTTAATTAAGCACGGTGTTGAGTCAAATTCGTGTTTTGTTTGTTTCATTAATGAGTTTTAGTAGCCTTTAACCTTTGTTCTAAGAATGAGGTTTCTTTTCCAAAAACGTTTTCATCTGTGCCTTGCCTGGTGGGGCAATGCGTCTTACTTGATCAATAATAAGGAACACGAAGCGAACAAAGTCTGAAGGGGGGAAACCCCCTCATGTCTCAACTTCCTGGAACCCGGATGTTGCTGAGGAGGTTTAATTGGAGAGCACTATCTCATCTCCCATTTTTTAATAAATGACTGTTTCCTGGTGCTGTTTGCAGAGTCTGCGCATGCGTGTTTGATGTTTTGGCATCCTGTGTTTATTTTATTTAAAAAAAAAAAAATTCCACAGGCCATGAGTCACAGATTCACCTTTGACCTGTGTGCTCCTTCCGAAGGCTGCCACCTCGTATAGGCATTCACACACACGCATGCACACATGCTCTGACGTCCCAAGCAGGGCATGATAGAGAACAAGGGCTCACATGACAGCCTGGCTGGGTCCAACTCGTTACGACACCTTCACAACATCCAGCTTAGGCAACACTGTTACCCAACACGCTGCAAGGCCACAGTTCACACCTAACATAACAGCACCAACAACAAGACACAGATTTGGCAGAATGCAGACATGAGATCCAACCCTGCTCCACTTAAAAAAAAAAAAAAAAAATCCGCCATATCCAATCAAGCCAGGCTTGATGGAGGGTTACGATTCAGGTTTACTGAGTGAAAAGAGAGAAATATGAGGAAATATTTCACTGAGGGGAAAATGATGGGTCTCGTGCAATCCAGTAATGTAATATCTGCATGTTTTCCTGCATCGGTTCAAGTGGGCTTTTTCCCCAATGACCTCATCACTAAAGCATTGCGAGCCCACTCCTGGATGGAGATCCCCCTGCCTGGAGTGTTTATCACATCCGTGCTCCACAGTCATCTCTGTATATACAAGCTCAGACACATAACTATCCTCTTGGGTAGCGGGTCTACTGCCAGGAAGCCAGGCGGGCAACATTCTTTTTTGTCCTCCTTTCACATCTGAACTTGGCACCCAAAGGTGGTCCTCCAGCCCGTAAGACACCCCCACCAGTCCCAGGTTCAGATTTGCATGCCTACGCTGAGCTTGGGTGCAGAGGTGTGAGCAGGAGCTGGTTCACAAGCACGGACTCGTGGATCGATAAACTAAATCAGACAAATGATTCTTGTTGTAGCTATAGAGAGGAAAAAAAAGTCGAAAGATGACTTATACATCCTGCGACATCACACCATGAATGAACATTTTTTTTCTCTAAACATGGAGATTTAGGAATTGTATTGTTTTTTAAAACAAACATCTCGTGACATGATTTTGCCTTGGACTCAAATTGACAACTAAGGATCCAGTTAAAAAAAAAAAAACTGCTTCATCTTTTGGACACAAATAGACTCTGACTCGTTATCGGAAAAAAGCAGAGCACCCAGTATGTTGTGACACGGTACAGCATCTGCGCGGTCCATCTATACTGAGACTGGCTGTTAATGTGACCGCAGTGGTTATTATGAGCATCCCGATCAAAAGCCACGGAGTACTGTCAAGGTTTTTGTTTTACCTTATGGCTGTATTTTTTTAAATCAAATCTTTTAACTTTTTCATGCACCCTGTAACCTGATAACATGATAAGCTGTCCACTGTAGTAACCGCTGTCCCTGAAAGGGTTAATATATATACCTGGGTGGTATAACTCAATGTGTGGCATCGGATAATTGTACCTCATCCTTGCTGGAATTAAAAACGGGTGTCCCACAAGTGTCAATGTTGGACCCCATTTTATTCTCCATCTACTGTATATGAAAAATTTAGGTCGGTTCAAAGGTTCAATTTTATGCAGATGAGACTATTCTGTACACCTCCGCGATATCAGTGAGTGAGACAATAACATTAAATTCCAATCACTTAATCTATTATGTTTGAGGACAAACTGGGCACAAATAGACTACAGTCTTGGGCAAATGGCATTTATTCTATCAGTTTTCCATTATGGTTGAGGAAATAAAAATTAAAAAAAAAAAACAAGGAAGTATTCCATGTTATATTTGAAGTTGCAACAGTTTGTTAATGTGCTGCAACAGCACTGACGACGTGCTGAAAAGTGGAATCCAGCAAAACGTTATGAATGGACAGAAAGCCCTATATGATGAAAGCCACGGTGACAACTTTTGACCGTAAAAATAAATGACATCCGCAAATCATGTTGGGAAACAAGCGTACGGTAGCTCAGCCTTGTCCCAATTAAATTGTTTTCCCGTCGATGCCTATCACGGAATTCGTGTAACTTTGTAACAGAATCAGCGTTTACAGTCATGGGCAAAAACGACCACTCCCTCCCTTTGTTGGGGATGGATGGGTGACAAACTGTCTGTTATGACTGAAGCAGGGTGGGGAGCGGAGGGTTTTGGATGGCTGACGAGCTAGCTGGCTTATGAGTCACAGCCCGTCTTGGGTGACTGCTCAAACAGTGTACAGACACATACTAATGAGAAATGATGAAACATTTAATGATATTCATGGGATTATACAAACTCCCTAAATGAGTGCATGTGACCTGCTCGGAAAAATACCTTCAATGGTGGTACTTCATATTAAAATACAATGTGCTCATTATGACTATGATGACTACATATAGAGGCAACATCACTTCATTTGATGAACAAGCAGCACGTGCTATGTGGAAGCTGAACACAGAAGAAGTGCAAAAGATGGTCTAAATCTAGGACTGAATGCTTTGCTCATCAGCCACGCCATTAAAAAAAAAAAAGTTGTATTTTTTAAAACAATAATTTAACATATTGCACAACAAAACATGCAAGTTGTTTGCCCCAAAAGTTGTTTGAACAAACACCTTCAAGTTGTAGGATAGTACAAGGAACAATTTGTTTGATGAACTCATATTTATTTGGTGTGAAATGGAGGAAAGACAATTTTCACAACAGCAAAATGTCAAATATTTTCGTTGACTTGCCCCAACTTAAATTTTGTTTGTTGCCTTGAAATTTTGAATTCCCTCAATTTTTTTTATTGCATCAGCTCATCAACATGACACGACCTCTCCCTAGTCCTTATGTCTCTCTCTCTGACACTCACCAATGCTACAATTACATTAGGGTCATTGTTCCCCCTGTCAGAGTCTCTCATTGTGCCGTTAAGTTCAGAAAGAGACCTCCCAGGCCCCCAAGTATACTCCGCCGTCTGAACAATGCGTCCTCTCTTCTCTGACCGAATACGAGCCTATATCACTGCGGTCGGCCGAGTCATCCTCACTGTATACTTGCTCACTTGCATCAAATTTTAGGATTCTCAATGAGGTGATGGGATGTGAAAATTCTTATTCTTTACGGTAAATGTGAGATGCTGTAGAGTACTGTGATGACACACAATCTTTCACTCCCGCCAACAGCTCTACGACGATGACGCTCGGCGGCGGTAGGGCTCATGGCAAATGGGGCTCTATCATTTTTCGAAAAAATTTATGCCATCATTGTCAAGGTGCTTCTCAGGTGACCGGCACTCCCAGTGACTAATAGGATCGCAAATACAACCTTCCTGAAGATTGGGTTAAGTGGAAGCTTTTGCTCATAGGGGACTATTTATAGGAGCCGTGTCGGAGCCGAAGTGCAAATGGTCAGACATTTTGGTTTTTCTATCCATTTTAACTCGTACTTTAAAGTGTGTTAATCTGGCAATGGGCAATTCTTTTCCGTGGCTATCTTTGGTTCAGAACACAAGAAGGGGCAGGAAAAAAAACAAAAAAAAAACAAGGAACAAGGCTATATAGGACGTGTAGACCGATTACCATGAAATCGCACAAATCTGGTTTCTGTGCAAGCAAAGTAAGTTTGTGGAGTGAAATTATGCGTTAGCTAATATGACCAACATTTTCCACCCGCTAGTGCCACTACCTGTATAGATACAAATATCAAGAGTAAGGTGAAACCCTGACTGGTTCATTTCAGTGGCTCTCATGATGTGACTTCGTTTAGCACATCTAAGTTATTTGATAATTTCTTTTTCAGTTATTTTATTGTAAAAAATAAAAAAAAGAACATCATGACAACAGAAAAGTGCCGATGACATACAGATATTTTTAATAAGTGTATAACCTCGCTCTAACACGGTTCTTTATTCACAGCTTTGCCATTTCACAGATTTTTTTTTTTGTGGATTTTTTTTTTTAAACAATGCATTGTTCTTTACAGCCTGATTGGCTATGGGACTAATGTCAACAGTCTCCATGCTTCATAGCTGTCCAGTGTGCCCAAATTTTCTCCACGACAAAACCCACAATATCACCGAAACGATCTGTACAATATTTCTTAAGACTGTCAGTTGTTTGTAAGAAAACATTTATATTTTTGTTTAGTGTTTTTAAAAAGCTTGGGCCTGAAAAAAAGGTTGATTCTTTGGTTTCATTTAATACAGTATTACTGTATATCCATCCATCCATTTTCCGATCCGCTTATCCTCACAAGGGTCGCGGGGGGGTACTGGAGCCTATCCCAGCCATCTTTGGGCACTAGGCGGGGGACACCCTGAACCGGTTGCCAGCCAATCGCAGGGCACACAGAGACGAACAACCATCCACGCTCACAATGACACCGAGGGACAATTTTGAGTGTTCAATCAGCCTGCCATGCATGTTTTTGGAATGTGGGAGGAAACCAGAGTACCCGGAGAAAAGCCACACAGGCCCGGGGAGAACATGCAAACTCCACACAGGGTGGCCGGAGCCGGGATCGAACCTGGTACCTCTGCACTGTGAGGTCAACGCGCTAACCACTGGACCACCGGGCCGCCTACACTATTGTATATAAATAATAATTGTAAAAAATAAACAGAAGTACTTCACGGATTTTTGGAGGGTAACCCCCCGCGATAAACGAGGGATTACGGTACATGCCGAGTTTCACACCCCTCTCCTGCTGAAAGGCATTTGAGTGCTGAGGAAAATCTGGAACGATCCAGCGGGATCCAGTAAGGGACTCATGCAACCCGCGGTGACCTGCCCTGACCCATAAACTCTCGCCTGGCCTCCTTCTGAGCAGGGCTGCCTGCTGTGATACCCCTTAATGCCAGCGGCCTTGTGAGGCAGGAACAGCCATCTGCAGGCTCATTGTGCTGGTAATTAACTCCCGCATTAAAGATGGGCTCGCATAGAAATGATTGCATTCTCATGGAGACGTGGAAGGTCCCCCCACCGGGCCCCCCATTGGTCCGCCACACCGGTTAGTACTGTACTGGATAACATTTTCAGATCTCGGCTTTTCCTTTCTGCATGTCAATGGTGGTCTTTCCAAGAGAATGCCAGTGATAGAGCCACCTTGACAGAGGAGTCTCAAGGACCCATCCAACACAATATACAAGACGCGCTGATTGGATCAAGATGGATGATTGACAACAGTCGGTTGAAATGAGACACAGGATGAGATGAGGACTGCGCCCATCTCTCTTTAAACAATCAAGAAGCTGCGGTTCCGCTTCATATAGTCCTGGAAAGTTTCGCATATTGGTGATTACGTCAAAAAGACGCTCATTCAAATGACAGTACAAAATTTGCAGTGCTGTACAAGTAGAATGGAAATTTCAGACTGCAAAGACTGCAACTTTTTGTCAGTCGCTCGGCGTTTTACACACACACACACACACACACACACACACACACACACACACACTGAAAAGACTACCAGTCAAAAATGTTTTTTAAGTTAACAAACTAACTAATTGAAATGAAGAGATGTTCTTTCATATTAATTCCTGGTTCATTCTTTTTTTTCTAAGCATAAGCCTAACTACAAGACCAAAACATTTATGTAAAATAAATCTGATGTTTCTTGTAATGCAGATTAATTTATTTTTATTTATTTATTAATTTATTGCTTGTGCTTGTGTCAAAAAAAAGTATATGGGAGAGGGAACTCCAAAAAATAAAAAATAAAATAATCACACATTAGATCAAAAACACAAGATTATGGGGGCGATTGCAATTCAATTGCGTTTCCATATTGTTCAGCCCAACTATTCGCCCTATTATTTGTTTTAAAAAACAAGGAGACGGCCGCAACGCATACTAAGTAAGCCACACTGGATCGCAGTCACAGCCCACAATGACTCCAGTCTAGCACAATGGTGAATCACAGCAATACAAAAATCCTCATTGTTGTCACATGCGGCTATTAGCAAAAGTGTAACATCCTGACAGTTTCATCTTCGATATACACAAGAAGGTTGATCGGGACAGAGAGTCCCAGGAGCTAAGCGAGAGGAAGATTTGCAAGCACCACTACTTTTCCCTCTAGTCCATTTTGTGGCATTTGCAGATTTAAAAAAAAAAATAGGATTTAAGAAAATTGTAAATTATGATTTCTTCACAGAACACAAGTACGTTTTCTTTCTGGGGGGAAAATAAAAAAAGCTATCAATCAATATTTCGCGACTAGGCCCATCAGGCTTTATTGTGGCTTAAAAGGCAGACAAAACACTAAAAGCCCGTGGTGTGTGACTGTTTCAGTTGTTGATCAAAGCTGGATTGCTTTGGACTTTGCAGTATATTTCCTGACTGTAGCGATGACTGTGCACGCACGGACGCTCTTCAAGAGGAGACAAGTACATTAGTCACAGGATGCAAGTCTGATCAGACACAGAGCTCCATCCACCATGGCTCCATCAGCACAAAAGGAGGCTTGCGTTGCGCATTTCTGTCAGTTCAAAGCAAAATTATCTTTATTGCCAGCAAGGCATTGCTGACAGAAGATTTTTCGATGATAACCTTACATGTTTTTGGGGAAAATCCCATTTGCAGTGAATATGTTGACGTCAGACAAAATGCACGACATCAAATGTTTCTTTTTCCCAACTTCAAATTTTCTCATTATTTGAAAAAAAAAAGTTTGACTGAGCTAATGCCTGGAGAAAAAAAAACATCACACATTTCCCCACTACATTTGTAGACAAAAAAAAAGGACCTCAGACTTTAAATGTTAATTATAGTATAGTTGAGAAGATATAGTCATTTTGTTATTTTGGATTTACCCCCCTCTTGAAAGCAAAAAAAACCCCAAAACCTAACAAACAAACAAGAAAGCTTCTTTTAAACTTAAAACTGCTCGAAATGTTTGCTGACCGTTTTGGAGGCTTTGTGGGATCAAATATCAGATCCAAATCTATCACGTGTCAGATTTGTTTTTCCCATACAATGTAAAATGCTGATAAAAGAAATGCTAATGGTGCATTTTGACACGATAATCTGTCATGATGCTTGGATGTCAATTGTGAGTCAAAAGCGATTCTGGTGGAAAAACAACAAAGCTGAAACTGCTCAAAAACAAGTACATCATCATAATAGACAAATAATATTCAAAGATGGAATCAATTATAAAACACACACACACAGTCTTCCCTCTCCTTCTCTCCGAAGGAAAATAACAATTGAGGTGGTTCCAAAAAGCTTCGTTGGGCTCACATCACCTACCACGGGTAGTCGGGAGGTCAAGGGAAGCTCTGTGCTATTTACGCAGAAGGAGCTAGCTAGCTAGCAACAGCTTCAGCAGGTTACCGGTGCACCTAACCACGTTGCGCAGCCGCTACTAATTCAGTAATTGTCTCCTAAAGAGGCAGCGAAGGAGCGACATTCCTGACAAATATCACAGTCACAAAGGGATGTCAAGAAAAGAAACTAAGAATGACACGCCCAGTGCGTTTAACACCGCAAATAAGTGTTTGGGTGATCGATGACAATTTTTACAGATGTCTGGCCGGAACCACGATAAAGCAGACAACGTCCAATCAGCAAAATAGCAGGACACTCAGGAGAGCAAAATCGTCCATGCTGAATTGATCTGGAACTGGAAACAAATTCACTTCCGTCATGGTGTATGTCAACTAGGCACGAACGAATGGACTATCAAAGCCAGAGGGCAGCCATCTTACATTGCCACTGTTACTGACAACTTCTGCTATTTTTTTCGCTGAAAACACTATGGTAGAATCTCAAAGCAGTCATATATATATATATATATATATATATACTGTCAAACGATTAAAATATTTAATCTAATTAAAAATGCAACTGTCATAATTAACTCAAATTCACTAAAAATTAATCGTGATTACGCACGCATTTTTACAGGCAAAAGGAATGGCGTAAGCTAAAAAGTACATGAATAAAATATGAAATATTTGACTTTTTTGGTCTCTGCAATAAATGTTCTCAAAATTACTTTCCAGCAGAGCTTTTTGTATTTGCTTCTTCACTGAAAAAAAAAAACATCCTGAGAATGTCCGTAATTCGAACATGTACATCATTTTAATCATTTGCAACCGAAAATTTCCCACTGGAGACAAGATAATGATTTACTGCTACACACAATGTGAATTCATGAAATAAAAACTGTTGATCCTATTAAAAATAATAAAATAAAATAAAAACAATTGTTCATCCATTATATTTTCATATATTATCTGCCACTCAAGGAGTAGGAAGTTGCATGTTCCGTAGAAATTAATTACAAGGTCAAAAGCTTACGGATCTTTCTTTGGTCACTAACAAAACCAACTGGTCCATCATTTCCATAGATCAAAACTAAACCAGATCCACATTCACCACAAAACAACACAACTAAAGATGTATTTCATAAAAATGGATGTGCCATTCTCAGAATTTTCATTTTTGATCAATATTAATAATATACTACTGGATAAATATAATGATGTCATACACAATACAACAAAGATGAAAACAATCCTTCAATTACTTGTAGCGAATGAATCGAAACTGAAGGATGAACAGCTGTAAAATGAAAGGAGACTGTTCGAAAATTTGATTTCGTGCGTGTGTGTGTGTGTGTGTGTGTGTGTGTGTGTGTGTGTGTGTGTGTGTGCGTGCGTGTGTGTAATCTTCATGAAATGTTCGTGCGTAAGGTAGAGGTGCATGTGCCTGCAACATGTTCAAGGTGCAAGCCATTTTCTAGTGCCTGCATGTCATCGGATACACAATGGATCTCCCGCCGAAAGGGTTAAATTTGAATGGCGGGCACCCATTCAGTAAGATGATTTGTGGATAAAGGGCGAGGGCGGCATGATCAAAAGGCGCGGCAGATGGTTGATTGGCGGAAAGAGTGAAACTTGCTGCTGGGCCAAAGTAGGAAGTGAGTCAGAGTGCAACTGTCACTAACCAATCAACTGTCACTTAAACATGGCAGCTCAATGAACAGTAAGGTGTTTTGTTTTTTTTTAAACCAGTTAACCGTTTGGTACAAACAGTACATCAGGAAAAATATACCGGATGTAGAACGTATTACAACTTCACACGTGCACATTATGTGGATATCAATATCAACTATGAAGATTCTGCCTTTGCATTGACAATAGATCCATCAGTCAATCAATCGAGAGATCGACTTTATTTATCCAGTGCTGAACATTAAATGTCGATGTTGCTTGCTGTAGTTTTGCATTTGTGTAGAAGTGTCCTGCATCCCATTGCAAATGGTTACAAATATTTTTGAGTCTCACCTGAGCAATTTGAGGTAGTTTAAATTCAAGACCGGGTCCTCATGATGGTGCAGGATAGTTGTCGATCACAACAAGGAACATAGAGTTGAACGGAGTTTCTGTCTGACATTTCTGATGCGGCTATTGTGTTCGGCATTATTATAGTGTGCAATTGTACTCAACTTCAGTGAGACATCAAATATTGACCGAATCACAAAGCAAACGCAAGAAATGCCAAATTACGAAGATAACACAACCGCATTGCCTGTGTGTGTGTGTGTGTGTGTGTGTGTGTGTGTGTGTGTGTGTGTGTGTGTGTGTGTGTGTGTGTGTGTGTGTGTGTCACTCCCACCCACAGGTGTGTCAAAGGCAGTTTCCAAGCTGCTGCCCCTGGCATTTCTTCAAGGATATCAGTCATGGCAGCAACGAGCCCCCCCAGCCCCCCCGCAGCCGGTATCAAGGCTACAATTTGATTGCGCGAAACCTCATTTTCACTGATGTCGAGCTGTGTTTGGGGGAAAGAGAGCGTGAGGGGAATTTTTTTCCCCTATTTTGCATTTCCGTTGAAATGATTTCAGTTTCGCTAGTTTGATACCTTCAGAAGAACCTGTGACAGATGGCTTCATGCAACGGGAGAGCACAAATATGCACGTGGATGGTCGAGACGAGAAAGTCATCCTGATTCCATGATACCCAAAATACTGCGTGCGTATTCCTTCGCTTCAGAGTCTCTTGCTACTGTGCTCTGCTGATGGCAAAACAGACACTTTTAAAAGGCCCCGAACAGAACCAAAGGTCACACCAAGATATTCTATCAGAGTACAAAGACACACAGCCTGTTTTATTTTATTTTTTTGTTTTTTGTTTTCTTTCTTCCTCAGCTGGAGCTTCCCCACGGAAGAAGTAAATAAAATCGTCACGCCAATGTATCATGAGAGATAAAACAGAGACGAGGCTTCTCCTAAAGATACCAGAGACCATCTTATCCTGTGAAGCAACCACAAAATGTTCAGCAATTCGGAGGAAAAAAATCCAAGTCATCAATCACCTCGCACACTATTTCGGCACCAAAGGGAGAAAAAAAATGGAATACAACAAACTTTTAAACTTCAAGACCTGCTTAAAATAAAGCATTTCACAGGCTCGCAATATTCGGTTAAAATGAAAAAAAAAAAAAAAAAAAGCTCCTGGTTACAAATAAGAGCAGGAGCAAAAATTACCTGAATGCCACATGCACCGTACCTCAAAAGGTCCCCCGACCGTCACGTTCAAGACCCAAGTTTCTGGCAAGCATTCCGCCCCCCCCCCCCCCCCCCTCCCCAACCGCCACACACACACACACACACACACCATTTGAGGGGAAGGCTGACTACCCTAAAATGTGACGATGACAATCCATTTCTGCCTGCTACACACAAACACAAATTAGCAAGTCCGAGGATGAGGGGGAAACCATGAGGTCACTGTTTGCTGCAGAGTGTGTATCATACATTGATTTTTTTTTTTTTTTTTACCACAGGCACAGACACACGCGGCTTGCACCTCCAGAAGCGCTTGATCTCTTTTGAAACGATCACGACGCCCTTTTCCTCCAACCGGCGCGAAGCAAAAAAGCTTTGAGCTGTATGACACACCGCTGACACGACATTGGGCAAACACACGGGCAGTATATCATGTCGCAGTTTTGTCCATACTTGTGTGAAAAGGATGTAGAACGTAGTACAGGATGTGTCATTGCTGTCGAGGGGGGTGGG
>NW_017806158.1:1357632-1397353 GCF_001891065.2 Hippocampus comes
GGGGGGGGGTCTGGAGGCCAACTCCCGTCTGTTCTGATTCCTGCTTAGTCACCGGGCCAGTCGGGACAGAAAGGCGACCAGTAGGCATGATGTGGAACATGAGTTTGGTGAAAGGAATCATAACACGTGTGATAACATGTCCCGCACACGCGCGCCATTGTTTCCAAGTTGCTGAATTGAAATCGATTCAGATATGTTTTGATAAGCGATGTTGTCGGGAGGCATGACGGTTGGAGAAGACCTTAGCCCCTGGCTAGTTTGGCCTTGCAAAGTCAAGTTATGCATCAAAAAAAAAAAAAAAAAAAGAAAAAAAAAAGGAGCGATTCAAACCCACAGAATCTTATTTTAAATTCTAGTCCAGAACGCAGTGTTTCCAGGGGCAACTAAATATATACTGACGAATTACAGGGACAAGTGTATTAAATGACACACAAGACCTCTAGAATTTTCCATTTGATATAATGATGGTGCCACACACAAAAAAAAAAAA
Organism: Hippocampus comes; assembly: GCF_001891065.2. Lineage (NCBI taxonomy): Eukaryota > Metazoa > Chordata > Actinopteri > Syngnathiformes > Syngnathidae > Hippocampus > Hippocampus comes. Next base: position 1,358,123 of record NW_017806158.1, read on the forward strand.
AAAAAGAAAGAAAAAACGTCTTTGATCAGAAGCTAATACTGACGACCCCTCACGTTTGGCTTCCGAGCCTGGCGGCAGTAATGACGAATGACACTCATTCGTTGACGCAGACAAATGCAGATTTATTGACGATAGCAAATGAAGAGGGGAAGCTGCAAAAGGTCATGCGCAGCAAACCTCCAAACAAACTTCAGGGTAGTATGATCACCGACACTATAATTTGATAAAAATAACTCCAGGAGCACAAAAAAACAGCGGAATATCAACTTCCATCATCCTACGACGCGATGATCGTGTAAATAATGTGCGATGTGGTGTCGTTCATCTCCGCACTATGTTTGTTTTATTGATTGATTCATGATTTATTCTATCACTGTTGCTCTGTGCGTATGTGTTCAATGTGCTCAAAGCGTCTGTTGAGATTTGTTCAGCCAAAACATTAAATTATATGAGTAATTCTTGTCCCAAGAAAAAAAAAAGGCAGCAAACTTCATACATACTTAATTTGAATGATGTGAAAGTAAAATGCCTCAAATCAATAATCTTCCGTGTACAGGAATCAATCAGTCCAATGACAACTTTGCTCCGTTAAACATCCAAACTACCATTAAAACCATACAGAAAGAATATCAGACTATTAAGTGATATTTTGACGACCGCTATTTATTATTTGGTAACATCAGTCCACAGCTTTGTAGACAACCTTTTACATTATTAGTCTCGCTCGGGACTTTCACCCCCAAAAACATTTGGTGCTTGCCAACAAACCACATTGATCCGTCATCACACGTAGGCACAACTGACTCAATGACACCGTAAAATCTTTTTTTTGTTTTTTTTTTGGGGGAGGGGGCGTGGCAAGAAGGATTTTGGAGTACCGGCAGAATCCACTCAAATAATATGAAGAATATGCAAACTCCAGACAGAAAAAAAGCCAGAGTTAAAATCAAGGCCAGAGCCAAGAATTAAACCCAGATTGGAACCATAACATTTGCGCTGTCAGGCAACAGTGAAAACACGGTGGAACCCAACTGTCAGTCACACGACAGACCCATTCAAAAAGCCAATGCAGTATTTGAATTCCCCAAATAAATATACAGTATATACCGGTATATACATATATATATATATATATATATATATATACATATATATATACATACATACACGTACATACAACTTTTGCTGTCAGGGTATACCGACTATTTTTTTTTTCTTTTAAAGCACTCTTTAGACTTGCTTCATTCTGATTTAATTCATTGTTTGACAATATTTAAGTATACAATAAGCACAGCAAACACAATTTATTCCAAAAGTAACCAATTCAGAATGCCGTGAAACCTCTTTCATATCTTTGGAATATAATATATTTTGTGGGCGGCCCGCTAATCGAGTGGTTACCACGTCAACTCCACAGTGCAGAGGTACCGGGTTCAATTCCAGCTCCGGCCTTCCTGTGTGGAGTTTGCATGTTTTCCCCGGGCCTGCGTGGGTTTTCTCCAGCTTCCTCCCACATTCCAAAAACATGCATGGCAGGCTGATTGAACACTCAAAATTGTCCCTCGGTGTCATTGTGAGCGTGGATGGTTGTTCGTCTCTGTGTGCCCTGCGATTGGCTGGCAACCGGTTCAGGGTGTCCCCCGCCTACTGCCCGAAGCCGGCTGGGATAGGCTCCAGCACCCCCCCCCCCGTGACCCTAGTGAGGATAAAGCAGTTTGGAAAATGAATGAATGAATGAATATTCTGTGTCAGAAAATGACTTTTCGCCATTTCTTAAACTATATTTACTAAGTGTGGGGAAACATTTGGGCAAAAATAGACAAGCAACACATTTTTTAACACATGTATACAAGAGGGCAGCACGGTGGTCGACTGGTTAGCGTGTCGGCTTCAGAGGCACAGGGTTCGATTCCGGCTGTGTGGAATTTTGCATGTTCTGCCCGTGCCTGCGTGGGTTTTCTCCAGGTATGCACGCCGGTTTCCACCCACATTCCAAAAACATGCACGGCAGGTTAATGAAACACTCTTAACTGTCCCTTGTGTTATTGTGAATCGTTGTTCCTCTATGTCTGTCCTGCGATTGGCTGGCAACCAGTTCAGGGTGTACCTTACCTACTGCCCGATGAAGGCTGGGATAGGCTCCAGCACTCCTGCGACCCTCGTGATGATAAGCGGGTTAGAAAATGGATGGATGTATACAAGAGTTGAAAAAAAAAACTACGACTGTAATTGTAAGGTTTTTGAAGGTTTTTGGACTGAGCAGCCTGGACAGAAAAGAGTTGAAAGCAGTTATTTTGATTTCTGATTCCAGGGTAGTAAGCAATTTTTGTCTTTGGCTTGCCACTATCAGTACACTTGTGTCACGGCATTTCAAATATGTACATTCCCAAAAATATGACAGCACTTGCCTCAAAGTACTTTTAAACCGTTCATTGGCAAGCCATTTTATGGTGGATTGGCACAATTCAGACTTTTGTGTTTTCACATGCATTGTAAATAAATCTAAAAATCAATTCAGCACGTGCGGTTGACAGAGCGAAAAGAAAAACACGTCCAAAAAAAAAGAGCAAGTGTGGGACTAATTCAAATTGAAATCCGCACCGTGTCGCATAATCATTGTCACAAACATGTACAGTGTTCAAAATGCCAATGTAGCTGGTGACTCTAAAGTTACCAGCCGATCAGAATTTTCACCAGCCTTTTTTTGAATAGTTTTTTTTAAACTCTTATCTCTGCTGTTTTTATCTCCCTCTAGCTTTCTCGCGCTGGTTGCACTCTAGACAGTAGTGTAAAATTCACGTTGCCAATGGGTCTATTAAAAGTCATTATCAACCATTACTTCAATATTTGTGTCTGAAAGTAAAAAAAATCCCTATTGAGATCGGACTGTAAAAAGTCTGCTGGTCCAAACCTGATTGAGCCATATTTCCTTAAGAGTGCGGTAAACTTGCTTGCTGGCCATATCTCCTACATTTTCAAATATCAGTCTACACAGTGGTTCTCTTCTAAAATCACGGAAATCTGAATTTGTCCTCCCTCTTCTAAAAAGTGGAGACCCTTGAGTCTAAAAACAAATTATTGCCCACTTTCCAGAATGCCTGTCTTGGCAAAACTGTTTGGGGTTACAACAGGGGTGTCAAACTCATTTCGCATTGTGGGCCACATACGGACTCGGTAGATGTCAAGTGGGCCGAACCATTAACATTATACCATACTGTGCTATGAATCACCAAAATATCATCTCTTTGTTTTGGTCTCAAGAAACATTGATTGGCGCTTTCATATCATTTGCTACGTTGGGTCTATCTCCGTGACAGACTGAGACTGCTGTTTTCTTCCCCAATCAAAACAATGTTGTCTTCTACTGTGATCAAAACAGTGTGCCCCCCTAGCAGATAATCCACAAATTGCATTTTATTTAAAATATTCATTCTGTGTCTTTAATGCATTTTTTTTTTCACTTTTAAATGATCCCGCGGGCGGGATCGAACCTCCTTGGGGGCCGGTTCCGACCCGCGGGCCGTATGTTTGACACGCCTGGGTTACAAGATTTGGATAACGAGAAGAGTTGTGCTGCTTTATTTCTTAATTTATCTGAAGCATTTGACACCGTGAAATGTCACCTGCTCCTGCAAAGACTAGATTTTAGGTTTTATTAGTAGTGTGCGAAACTGCTTTCACCCTTTCATGCACCGTGTATCCTGATAACATGATAAACTGTAGTACCCGCAGTCCCTGTAAGGGTGGTATAACTCAGTGTGTGGCATTGGGTAATTGTACTTTACCCTTGCTGGAATTAAAAAACGGGTGTCCCACAAGTGTCAATGTTGGACCCCATTTTATTCTCCATCTATATGAATAATTTAGGTCGGTACTGAGGGCAAATTTTAAATTTTACGCAGATGAGACTATTTTGTACATCTCCGCTACATCAGTGAGTGAGGCAATTACATATTGGCAGTCAACTTTTGTTCAGGTACAAGAATCTCTGATGGGGTTAAAGTTAGTATTAAACGCTACATGAATCCAAATGAATGATTTTTTACCTGTTCATGCTTTACACTGGAAGTCACTTTGTCAACTCAGAATGGCACTATAGCAGAGAGCGTGTCATCCCAAAAATACTTAGATATTTGGTTGGACGGGAAGCTGTCTTTTGGGGTTCACTGTGAGAGCCTTTTAAAAAAAAATAAATAAAATTAGACCCAAGTTAGGTGTTTAAAATGAAGAGGTGCTTTCCTTTTTCAGCAAGGAAAAGGTCAGTGCAGTGCACTTTTTATCAGTATTGAAATATGGTGACCTTATTGAAATGGATGCTTCTTCAAAAAAAAGGTTTTAGTGAGAGGAGCGGACACCGAATTTGACTCACACAATCGTCAATGAGTCTTCATACAATTCATTAAAATCAACTGGTGGTCTGATCATCTTCGACAACAGCGTCAATGTGAGTCTGCTGGCGACTGATGATGTCATGGTTTTGCTGATGTGCTTTACCGAAAATGGTTGAAAAAAAAAAAAACATCACTTATTCATACGAGTCATCTGCGCGCGCATGCACGCGCGCGCACACACACACACACACACACACACACACACACACACAATGTAATAATGAAGTATTAAATCCATATTTTGTTGAAGTGACAATAAGGTTGTCATGTTGATACAGCTATTCAATACCACTGGCATAAGGGAAACTGCATCATAAACATGCCACACGGCGACAAAAGTTGCATGTAGTATTACGTTTCTCAGAGTCATATCAGATTCACCTCCACCACAGCTCACACCCATAACCCATCTCAAGGGCCCCAAAAAAGTGTATTTCCATGACATCACCTATTCACATTTCACGAGAAGATGGAGCAAATGCAGAACAAAAAAAAAGGTCTCCTTGGAGACTCCTGAGGACACACCTGAACCAGTGAACACACACACACACATTAACATCAAAGGTAAAAAAATAAATAAAATGAACAATCATCATAATCATAATAATAATAATAAGACCCATGAGGTACAAAGTCACCTGCTTCCTTCGTGAGCTTGATATTCTTGCTTATAATAGTGACTTGTTGCATCAGACCCAAAACCAGAATGTGAGGAAAATTAACACAAGTAGCTACTGGTAAGATTGGGGCCCCACCGGACATGTCGGAGAGACGGGGTGAAGTCTTTCTTTCCGTGAGACAGAGAAGGACACACCTCGGGCAGAGGGGCCACTGGGTGTTATCTGGTCTCGTATGTGTAACCATGTTGGGGCGTGCAGGACAAACCCTCCTTCTCTCCTCCTTGCCCCATCATTTCTCTTTCTCCATCACCTCCCACAAACAATGTTCCTCTACATCAGCTCTTCTTGATGGGGTTCACCCCTCTCTCCCCCACCTTCCCCTGTACTCAGGACAAATGTCATCTGCCTATGATAAGGAAGGAGGACAAACGGGCAAATACGCTCAACGTTTGAACTCTTTCTCAACAGTGAGTCCACCCAAATACACAGTGGAGACCGTCATCAGACATACTGCAAATACCTTACGGATTATCCAGGATTAGATCTATGAAGTCAATTCCTCTTTATCAGCACTTTCTTTAAAGGGTAAGCTTGTATATATTTCTTCTCTGGACGTTTCTCAAGCGCTTGGAGTCTGAACAGGGCAGTGAGCAAGCACAAAATGGGGCGGCTGCAGTGACAAGCACAAAATGGCTGACTCTTTCCTCTCTAGCCCGACTGCACAAAATGGCGCCCCTACAACAGCTCGCAACGCGACAGAGGTACCGTGATCAAGTCTGATTCATGATTTAACCGCTTCCTACCTCTAGACAACATGAAATATGGACGCAAGGCCAAAGGGAAACAGAATATGTGCTTGTTCAGTACAAATGATGACAAGTATAAGAAGGTCAAATCTTAAAATGAATATATTTAAGTTCAATTGCAAAGTAGAATGAAGAAAATGCCCTGCTGCTTTTTCAATGTGGTTAAGCATACAACCAATTTTATTGCACAATCAACACAAGATGACAAACTAATTTAGAAAAAATATATACTTCTGCCTTGTACACCAGCATTTAAAAACACACATCTGTCCCCTCTGCTAAATAGACTTCACATTCAATTTGTTAAAGACACTTTTTCCTCATGATTTTTTTCTTCCTTTTTACAAAACACGTATAAGTAGCTACACTATGAAAACATTATTTGGAGAGTGTGATGAAGGCTGTTAAGAGGGCAATAATTCATTAAAACAAAAGAATATTGGATTTTGGTTTTACTGACCTTCTGGACGACAACTTCTGTTGCTGCTTCAATTTGCAGGGCAAATTCCTGAGGAGAAAGAGGGAAAATGTGAGTGTAGTTTATATTTTGGCATTAATATAGTAGGTTTTATTGATGTTGCTTCTGATCACATGATGTACTTCATCATAGTGTACAGGTATATTTTCATACGATCTTTGGTGCCTTTAAAATAAATTAAATTATAGTTTAATAATAATTCAAGTTGTGGGGAGCATATCTGTAAAGAACAATTTTTTTTCCCCAGCCAGCAAACTTGTAATATTAATATATGCTCATTTTAATTTTATTGAAAGCTTTTAAATATTTTTTTTGTATCCACTGGTTAGATAAATCACACATTTAAGATAACGTTTCACAAAATTGGTATTAATTCAAGAAAATATTTAGTTTCGTTTGCTCAGTCAAATCAGCAGTCGGTATGATTTAGAAACTCCACAAAGAAAGACCAAAAGGTGGAGTTTGAAGCCAAGAATTAGACTGGATCCACTTTTTTGAAGATTAAAGCTATAAATTCACATGAAATCATTCCATTTTATTTCTAAAAACTCGCACATATCATCATGAAACGAAAAATATACGGAAAAGTTCACCGGCTTCTTTCTATTTTCAACTAGAAATGATAGATAGAGAAAAGACATAGCAGCTAAAAGGTTAATATCTGAAGAGTAAACAATGCAGATTTTCAAGATTTACATTGAATTGAATAACTCCCGAACATTTGTGGCTTATTTTGATATAGTTTAGAACCTTAAAAATGAAGACAAAAATTGATTAAATAATTAAGAATGCAGCATTCATCATTTTCCACATTGTGCCCATTTAAATCTCCAAAGTGTAAAAAGAAATAATTTCACCAAACAAATGAACCGACAATTATTTTCCAAGTAGGTGAATCATTTCTTCAAATACTTAAACACAAAATGCCAAGTTTTTGTGCTGAATTGAGATCAATCCATTACTAAAAATCTCTCAATAGTTCCCAAACTAAATTATCATCCTTAACAGTTTTTTTTTTAATGACTGATTTTGTGTTTTACAAATTTTAGAGCAATCAATCTGGTCACCGTGTTATTGTGCCAGAATGATTAATTGTGTTTATCACATATATTTATGTTAGCTCCCTGTGCCAATGTTTAATTGCAAGGTTGCAGGGCAGAAACCAGACAAAAGACTTTTGTCATGACACTGACTCACAAATTCTTCTTCTATGAAATGCCCTATTCCGACTGACAGCCCCACAAAGCCTCTTTTCACAGCAATGACACAGATCTTTCCCCCCAATATACCTTTTCTGGGAAGGGGGAGCCTTAATCTTTCTGGATTTTACTCATATTAGTTCTGGGAACACAGGAGGGCTTGCACAGAGAGGAAATTGCCAGCATTCTTTTTTTTTTTTTTGGAGGCGTTGGGGGGGATTTTGTCAACACAAAAGGTAAATATAATTGATCATTGATATTGATTTGTTTTGAATTTAAATTGCCATTCTCCTGTCTAGAAATGCTGAAATAAGATTTTGTTGGAGCTGATTTTTCTTTGAAAGACTTTCTTCAAAACTAATTTACAATTCTAATGATTTTGACCATAAAGATGGATAGTGCAACATGAAATATAGGAAACAGATTTTCTGAATGTGTCAATCAAGCCCTAATTAAAGAAGGCAGTTAATAATACAGTGGGAACTGGTTTATTTAAAATTATCCACCTCAAACTAAATACATATGGTTTGGCTACTATTAAAAAAAAAAAAAAAAAAAAACTATTATGGAATTTGGAAAAATTCATTCTGACTACTTTAAGGACCTTAGTTTCTAAATTTAACTCTGATGGTAATCAACATTTTTTGTTATCTGAGAGTAAGATCTACATAAAACATTTTGAGCTCAGTTATATTTAATTGTAAATCATGTGGAGGATTTTCACTTATTCTCTGCATAGTTTCCATGTCCAAATTTGGACTTGTTGATTTAGAACATTCCAAAAATGAACTTTGAATAGTTTGCGGGGCTTGGCCTCAGCTTATTGAATCTAAATAAACATGGTTGCTGTTTTACATAACGCAACGCCACTTCAACGGACAAAGACGCTAGAAAAGGAAGAGATGAAAAAAATATTTTAGAGATGAAAATAATATTTTATATACGCTGTGTATAAAGGACAAGAAAAACAAATTGATTTTGTTTTCTTTCAAAAAGAAGGCCTCAGCCTTCCAAGCATCATGTTAATTAAAAAAAAAAAAAAAAAGGAGTGGGAGGAGGCTAGCAATCCAGGATCTGACCTAATATGGTCAACAAAACCAGTACATTGCTAATGACATCCTACGCAGGGTGCAACCCAGTGGACAGGAAATCTGAGAGCCATGGGAGGTCGTCTAATAAGGTTATGGAGGGGAAAGGGGAGGGAGGGGGAGCAAATGGACACAGGATCCGATTGGTTTACGAATTGAATTTCAGCCTCCTCTCACGTCCAATCAAGGCGCTTCCTCATTCGACAAGCATGTCATTTGAATTTCAGCCTATCCCCTTGTGTGTGAGTGTGTCTGTGTGCGTGTATGTTTGTGTGTCGGTGAGAGAACAAGAAAGCGAGAGAGAGCAAGCTGTTCAGCTGGTGGACAAGGAGGAATGCGTACGGGTGGTTTGCTGCTGAACCAATGAGGACACCGTCTGGCTCGAAAACACCTGACGAGCGCCGGTGCTGCAATGTACATGCAACCCCTGCGGGGACCCATCTGTGATTTGTGGTGACACCATGCGCGCCCGTCATTGGTTTCCTGACACACACGTGGTTGGCATTCAGTGTGCAACTTTTTGACTCAAACCGAGTGCGTGAATGTATGACCCAGGCGCAGGTGACCGGAGGGCGAATGAGAATGTGTGGGTGACTTTGCGACATTGTGATTTACTGGGGAGGAATATTCTCTCTCTCTCTCTCACACACACAACTGGGGAGGATTCTCTCTCTCTCTCTCTCTCTCTCTCTCTCTCTCTCTCTCTCTCTCTCTCTCTCTCTCTCACACACAACCGCACACACAAAACAAAAGTCACCAGTGAGTTTTTCAAAGGGTGACGTGTGGAGGCTTCGAGGTTCATGTCGAGTAATGGGAGGGGCGTTCCCACGAAGGTTTGGCGGGCATTGCAAATACAGTACAGACGACGGTATAAAGCGTCCGCAAAAACACAATGGTGATCGCCGGTCATCTCACATTTTGTGGATTCCGGTGATGCTGAGGCATTACTGAGCCCCGCATGACAGCAAGGAGACTCGTGAAACCGGACCAATCTTACGTTAGCAAAATTAAACGGTGTAACATATAATGCAAATGAGTTGGCCAGCACTGTAAAGCTCGGTCAAGAAGTCGAGACAAGATGGAACGACATGTCTTGAATATGCCCTGTGAAAGAATATTTTCTAAAAAGAAACCGTTCAAAGCCAAACACTCTGGGAAAGCTGTTACTTCTAAATAAAAATGACAAACAAATTATCCTCATAGCACTTGTTGCATTTTGTTCATAGAGTCACACAAGCACATTCATATCATTTTCTGAAACAAACAGCCAAAGAATTCTCAACACTGTTGACCTTTTGGGCTTCTAGACCACTTGATGGCACCATTGAGAAAATGAAGCACCATGAAGCTTTGAACCATGTGCAAATCATTTGGTTGCAAAGCTTCATTGCTTCATGAAGCTTCATTTGGCCGTCACTCGTGCCAATGTTCAGGCCAATCTAGTGTCCCTTTAATTTCGAGCTCCATCTTGCAGGCATCTTAATTTTCCTGTTAACTCCTGACAGTGGAGCCATCGGCGAGCGCCACAAGCTCCATTTACCTGCCACCTGATTAGAAGAACCTGTGGCTAATGCCAAACCGTGGCAGGGTTTTTACTTTCTGGACCTGGATTTGAAACCTCTGGTGAGCACAAAATCCAGTCCGTGACACAGGAAGTGTCACGATATCACTAACTCTCTCTCTCTCTCTCTCTCTCTCTCTCTCACACACAACTGGGGAGGCCTCTCTCTATGATGACAGGGGTTCAGACATCCAGACTCTGTGGTTGGTGGTTTTTAGAAAAATCATGATCTTAGCCAGGCAGTTTGCCAAAGGCTGCCTAAAAAACCCCCACCCACGCCCTGACACCCCATCAACCAGTAGCCTACGGGTGAGCAGTCACATCTGGCGAGATCTTGTCAAGAGTGCAAGCGTCATTAAAATGATCGAGGTTTGGGGTCAACGCTAGGAATAAGATGATGCACTCAGCAAAATGGCGCGGTCGCCAAACATAGGAGGAGACACGTGGTGGACGCAGTCAGTCATCATTTTTTCCAAGCGTCTTTCTATCATCCAACAATTAATCACGTGAACAGACATCACATTTTTTACAATGCAATTTTCTCTTTTTTTTTCTTTTTTTTGTAGCTACGAGGCAATATTAACTTTTGACGCTGTGGGGGGAAAAGCAAGTCCCATATTAAATTTGTGAGGACGCAGGAGAGAGAACATTACTTTTAATATGGTCTGAACGTGCGTGTTGCCAAGTGATGACAGTTGATAAAAACAAAATCCTTCGGGAGGAATCAGAATTTTGTGAACCTGAAACGGTGGCGACCACAAAGCGTTGACAAGGAAAAGTTTTCTTTAATTAATAAAAAAGTGGCAGTTCACCATCATCATCATCATTCACAAGATTCAACAAATAAGGCAGGGTTGTTTGTCTTTTCAATTGCATTCCAGAGCGTGTTTATGATCGATTAGAGACTCTTTGTGGAAAAATAATGTTGATAGCCCAGATTCAGTCGCAAGGCTTGTAACGAGTAACCAGTAACAAGACACTCGAATCCATGTGGAAAACGTAAGCGTCAGACAAGGAAAAATCTATGCATAGCCTATACGCGAGTCAACACAAACACACACATTTTCCTCGCCCTCTCTGTGCTTTGATTTTTATTTATTTATTTTTTCCCTCAATGAAAGTCCTTCACACAGAGGACACACGTCTCGGCAGCAGTGGCGTGCCCCCCCTCCCACCCCCCCCGACACAAAGATGACAAAAGTTCATCTCATTAACTCCTGACTAGCCTGCGCCCGCTCTCTCTGGCGAAGGAAGTGGCGTGATTAAGCGACTCCTGACGCAATCTAATTGTCCTCCCCACTTCAAAAAAAAACACAAAAAGGAAAGAAAAGAAAATGAGAAGACCTATCACTCCCTCACACACACATTCACACAAAAATGTACCCCTGAGTCCACGTTGACAAATTCTTTAACAAGCTGTGGTTAAAAGGAAGCTGGTTTTACTCTGAGTCACCCCCCTCCTTTCAAACGGTTTACTGGAAATAAAGAAGGAGGAGGAGGGAGGGGGCACTTTCAGAGAAGTCACGTGACGGAGCTGGGCAAACCACAGCACAGTGAGCCTTTGAGTGCAGTAGGCCAGGGGGGGAGGCAGGCATACGCCCAGTGCAGATGGCCCTGATTTGAGTTACAGGAGATACAATCCTGGGAGTTGGCGATCAAGATTTCACAGCCCGTTAACCCTTTCGTAACCTCCCCAAAAAATGGGGAAAAAAAAAAAAACCTCAATACAGGAAATGACTTCATCATCGAGCATTCCTATTTCATATTCTTGACTCTCGCCAGGAAAGGTTCCCAGGCGTGGCATCTGAGGATGCTGAGGAAGTCCAGAGTTCTTTTTGTTCAGAGCGACTAATTTCTTAGAAGCGATTGATAGAAGCGTCTGGAACCTGAACAAAAAGGCATGACTTCACTCTTCTTAAATAGCCAGCGTGAAAAAAATAAAAATAAACGCGACCACTAGGGCATCACGCGACATTCATGGCAGGAAGCTGGCACGGGTGTGCTAACAGAAATACCACGGCGTTTAAGTCAAGATGCTGCCACCTTAAAAAAAAAAAAATTCAGCCATTAACAGAAGGGACAAAGGCAACATCGAAAAGCAGTTCTGTTGCCACAGGGTGGGGGAATATGGCAAGGTAAAGTCGGTCATACACAAAATGTCCCGTTACACTTAATCCAGTTAGGTCTGACATGAAAGGTTTCTGTCCAAATCCACAATGGATGAATGCCTCTGTTCTCCTTTAAACATAGAGAAAAAAACAAAGGTAACACACGGAGTGGTGGTCCGGGACGTCCTTGGAAAAGATTGAAACATCCGAGTCATGTAAATGCGCGGCCAACTCATCCAGACGCCGTCCAACCGTACGAGGAGAACACTTAACCTCGAGCACAGGGCTGCCAGACATCATCAGGGAGCGAGTAATGCACAGTGGGAGATGAACAGAGTGCGTGAGAAAGAATAGGCGCATAGGAAGAGTGAGACCCAAAAAAAAAAAAAAAGAAAAAAAGAATCAACGAGAGCAAGAGGGAGAGCGAGACAACGGGAGTGTTTAAAGACGGCAGCATGCGACGTCACTTCAGATCTGCTCTCGCTTGGATGCAGGACGCGCGGAAGATGCTGTTCTTGCATCACGCCGCAGGAGTGCTGCCATAGTGAAAGTCACGTGGAACAGAAAAAAAATATATTCTCTTCCACGTGGTGTCTCCTTGTATGATGTACGCTTGGCGTTCAGATTAATAAAGCGCAACTTGATTAGCGAAGCACGCAGTATATTGGTGGCTTGCCAGCCATGTTTTTGGAGCGAGCTTGAGTTGGACTGCATTTCTGTGGGTGTTTGCGATGACATAGTGACACGCTTTTTTTTTTTTTTTTTTTGGTTTAACATGACATTATGAACACAAAAATAAGCCTATTTTTAGATACTGTACTAAAACTGGCTGGAGGAGTGCTTGTTTGCATGAACTGTGGATTCGCCCCCTAAGCAATTATGTGGGTAACTGCCTTCCTTGAATGAAGGAAAAAAAAAACATACAATTCGAGTTACGTCCAATTTACGTACTATTTTTAATATATGACGAGTCTTGGCGTGGACAAGCGGATGGATCTATGTTGTAATTCTTCAGCGCGTCACCATCCTAACGCATCGCTGTGATCTGAAAACTGGTGATATCCCTCCGTGGCTTAACGCGGAAGCTGTTGCATATGAAGGCGGGAGTTCCACCTCCGCATCCTTCATCACCCATTCACACATTGCCATCGTGAAGTTCGAAAATTGTTTTTTTGTTTTTTTTTGGGGGGGGGGGGGGGGGGGGCAAAATAATGGATATTTCCAGTATGTATGTTATTTATTGAAATGAAACCTCTCCTTAATTCGAGAACAAGCGCTAATGTCGATGGGATAATGTCAGTTGTCGCTAGGTAGAAGTTCCATTTCGATAGTCATGTACATTGATGGAGGGAAATCCTTCATATTTTTTTTATATATACCAGTTTTCATACATGAAAATGCAACTCAAAGTGCTGTACCAAAAAAAAAATACTATAGGTACACACACACACACACACACACACACACAAAATAAATTAAAATCAATGTATAAAATGCACGGCCCAGTGGGCCAATGGTTAGCACGCTGACCTCACAGTGCATAGGTACCGGGTTCAATTCCAGCTCCGGCCTCACTGTGTGGAGTTTGCATGTTCTCCCGGGGCCTGCATGGGTTTTCTCCGGGTACTCCGGTTTCCTCCCACATTCCAAAAACATGCATGGCAGGCTTATTGCACACTCTAAATTGCCCCTAGGTGTGAGTGTGAGCGCGAAGGGTTGTTCGTCTCTGTGTGCCCTGCGATTGGCTGGCAACCGGTTCAGGGTGTCCCCCGCCTACTGCACAAAGAAGGCTGGGATAGGCTCCAGCACCCACCGTGACCCTTGTGAGGAAATGCGAATCGGAAAATGGATGAATGGTGTAAATATGCTTTTGTAAGCCAAGCGAAAAAGATGTGCCTTAAGCCTATATGGACCACCGCTTGGCATTTCCTTCAGGGATTGTTTTGTAAAGTTTTTAACCATGTCCTACAGTTTGTAGTTCATAGTAAATGTTGTGAAGAATGTGAAGTTTTTTTTTTTTGTTTGTTTATTTTTCTTCCTCTGGCATGTTGAGTCCCGAGCGACAGTGTGATCCAAGCTGTCGCATTCCTAAAAATGGTACACGGCATATGAAGTCACCGCACTCACCCGATTGGTCTTTCGGCTGATTTGTGTCCCATTACAGAGCACGAGTGGCATTTCTAAAGGGGGCACAAATGGCGGGACGATTAAATTTCAGAGCATCATTTGTTGCTCTCTTAGTCATTGAGCTGTGAAAGCACACACCAGTGACGCACCGAGGTGTGGCTTGGGAAGTTTGTGCGCAAGCGGGCTGACTTAAGACGAATGTTTGATCGCTGACAAAATGGAGACACGTGCGATCGGCAGACAGGTGAAGTGAAAAATAAAGAGAATTAAAAAAAGAAGAGATCATGAAGATGACGAAAGGCTGAGCGAGTGTGGTATCGCCCGATGCCAGCTGCTTTTGGCCCCGAATAACTCAGAATTGAGTCATTGTCTGTCGCGGTCATAAAGTCCGGCGGAAGCTTTTGTAGATATTAATGCTCAGCTGTTTATGATTAAGTTAGTGCTCTCTGACATCATGTGTCGACAACACAGGCTTCTGCTCACCACGTCGATAAATCTGAATTCAAAAGGAGTCGCTGTAGTTTGGAAAAGGCAGATGTTACTTCACCACGGAGCAGGAGGAGACTGACACGATTTATGAGTGTTGTGTTAATACGTGACTGCGTTGTTTTATTTTCAAATTGTAACAATCATGCGTTTGTCTTGTTACAGCAATGACGAGATGATCCCCCCCCCCCCCCCCGGTGGTGTCAAAATGAGTCATCACGTTTCCAAAAGACAGAATTGTGAGATGACGACGCACAATAGAAATAAACAGAATGGACTCGCGAGGAGCGATCATTCCGCAGGTG
Source organism: Hippocampus comes (assembly GCF_001891065.2). Lineage (NCBI taxonomy): Eukaryota > Metazoa > Chordata > Actinopteri > Syngnathiformes > Syngnathidae > Hippocampus > Hippocampus comes. Next base: position 1,373,292 of record NW_017806158.1, read on the forward strand.
TTAATGAGTGCGGCGTGCATCAACGTCAAGCTCGTTGAACAGCCAAATGTCACCTCCAAACGCCGCGTTCAATCCGCTCCGCACGCGCGGGATGTAGCATCTTTGCTTTTATAGGTCAAAAGTTCAAGTTTAAGAAGTGCTCCACAAAACCAGTCGCGTGTGACGGCACCGAGATCCTGATATGTGACCGTCAAAAGGCGCTCGGAGCTATAAAAACGATGGAGCCCGTGTGGTTTAGGGGAGGCTTAGGATGAAGGGGACAAAGAGGAAGCGATTTGAAGGGAATAAATCCTCAGAACTTGGTGGGTTTACAGCGCCAAGACATGAGGACCGCGAGGAGGAGGGAAGTCGAGGCTGAGAAGGTGAGGTGGTGAGGGGCAAGGGCCACAATTAGCACAATGAAAAAAAAAAAAAAAGCTGCCAAGAAATGCAGTGGGCTTTATGGGCTGCTTACAGCTCATTACTTTGATGTTTACAGGCACGGGGGTGGAGCTGTAAAACGGGGATGAGAGGAGAAACCAGCATATAAAATGAATGTTCCAATGACAGATGTTCTTTCGGATCCATTTAAATCTCAACACTTCCCTGACATCATTACAGACGCAGACAGACGTGAGCAAAAGAGCTTGTGGCTCCACGCTTACGTTTCCCCCACCAAAAGAATTCAGTGCACTCATCACAATAAAATCATTTGCATGTAGCTGGGTAACTTGAGGTTAGCGAGCAACCATGGCAGCGACAACAAGCCCAAACAATCACTTTTTTCAGTTGGTCTTCCTACCCGGAACATGGCTTTTTTTTTTTTTTAACTAATCTCGACACCCTTTTTCTCTTATTGAAACCGGTCTTTGATGAAATCAGCCATTTGTTTTCTTTACAAAAGGGACCCGGCAGCTGCTCTATTCAACAGCTTCTGCCTCTGCACGCGTTTGTGTGGGGTGCCGCGAAATATGTCCATCTGCGAGGCAGTGACGTTTGAAGTGGGCCACCGATGAGAGCTGCAGTCATGGACCCCAAAAAAAAATAAAATAAAAAAAAAAAATAGGGGGAAAAGGAAGCTGAAGTAGTGAGGACGGGACAGCCTCTCCAACGACCCATCCAAGAGGGTAGGGGAGTTGACATTGTTGTTTGTACCACAGGTGTCTATCACTCTACAAAGCGGACCGAACACCAGAAGTCTTTGATCGGGCGGCGTGGGCAACATCAGCTCGAGCGGGGCGATAACGCGATGGATTTTATTACGTACGATAATGACGAAATCACTGCCGTGCTGGCTTTCAGGTACGGAGTCAGTGTTGTATGCACACGGGAAACGAGATCTCGATATATTGGACCTGACTCAAGGGGCTCATCTTTGTTGAAACAAAACCTGAATGAAAATGCTTTCATATGATGACGATCCTTTGGTTTTGGTTTTTACAAGCGTCTGGATGGAAGGGGGTTACGTTACTCGTAAATGTACAACAAGAATGATTTGCGAGACAATCAAATGTTACTGGTTCACAACAGATTAGCAAGAACAGAAAATACCAAATGACTAATAGCCCGGCGGTCGACTGGTTAGCGCGTCGACCTCACACACCCACAGGTTGTGGGTTCGATTCCAGCGCCGGTCTCCCTGTGTGGAGTTTGCATGTTCTCCCCATGCCTGGGTGGGTTTTCTCCGGGTACTCCGGTTTCCTCCCACATTCCCAAAACATGCATGGCAGGCTGACTGAACACTCGAAATTGTCCCTCGGTGTGAGTGTGAGCGCGGATGGTTGTTCGTCTCTGTGTGTGATCTGTGATTGGCTGGCAAATGTTCAGGGTGTCCCACGCCTACCGCCTGGAGACAGCTGGGATAAGCTCCAGAACCCCCCCACCCCACCCTGCGACCCTCGTGAGGATAAGTGGGTCAGAAAATGGATGGATGGATGGACGGATAATAATAATAATGATGATGATGTATGCCTTACATTAAAACTTTTGACTCTTGACATTCATGTTTCCTGCCTTGTTAATTCATGAACATGATCAGCATCTTCACACAGATGAATACCAATAATTATTAATAATGACACAATTAAAGGTAAATCGAGCAAATTCATTATTTCAGAAATCTGCGTCAAACTGGTAGCCCTTCGCATTGATCAGGAGACACGAAGTAGCAAGAGGTGGACATTTCCTCCATCCAGCATGTTGGACATCAAGTTTTAGTCTGAAAATGATTGACAGTATAATTCACTGGCAGACTGTTCATTGGCTGCTCATTAAGTTGACTGCAGACTGTGGATGCACGCGCGGCAGCTGCAACATTGGTTCCAGGTGTGAAACCACCAGGACTGCTTCGGGGAAACTCTTAGCACCTAGTGGGGTTTTCCTTGCTAACTTGTTTAAAAAAAAAAAAGTCACTGTACTTGCACGCGCAGTTTGAATGCAAATTTGTTTCATTTCAATCTCAAGCCACCAGTTGTGGAAATAATCATCAGTCTCTGTGGGTGAATTTAAATATTTTCCTTCAGTGCGAAAAAGCGCAACTTATATCAATTTGTGAATACAATATAACTAACTCAGTGTTTAAAATATTGCTACGGGTGTTTGCTTCCTCACACCAGGGCACAAATGACATTTTAGCTGAGAAACAACATTATTCTTGTTTGTGAGTTGCCCTAATGACGCTCCCATTCGAAAACTAAAACGTTCTCACGTAAGGTTAATGCGGTCCTGCGATAACATCAGTGATCACAGAGCCATTTTTTTTTTGGAACAAAACTAACTGGCAAGGAGGTACTCACCCACATAAACGCTTCCAGACTGACGTTGGATGAGATCACACAGAGATACAGTAGGTGTTCCCATGATTGCTACTATCCTTCTCTTCCTCTTAGCCTCATGCTTCAGACTTCAGACTTGCTTGGCAGGAGCAACTTGGGAGAATCCAAAGCACACAGGCCGCAATCTCTCCGAGGCTGTGTAGTGAGACAGAGAAGAAGGGAAAGTGGTTGAAAAAAGAAAAAAACCATGACAGGAGTGAATCCATGACTGGAAATAGTTTTGAGTCAGAGAAAGACCCTCTCTCGATCAGACTCCCAGCAACAGTGAGCTAAATGATGAAGAATAAGCCCCCGTTTGAATAAATTAACAAAAAGGCAACCAAACCACAAAGACAGAATAGAAAAAGACAGTTTCATAGCCTCAGACGAACTACCGTGACATGACACGCAGCTTGGTGGAAACAAGCCCTTGTAAAAGGGGTCGGTTGGCAAACAAAGACTACTGTAAGGGTGAAATTAATAATCAAGATGGGTCATAAAATGCAGAAAAACAAAAGAAATTAACAGAGGATGAATAGGAAACAAACCGCATCCACAAAATGAACTAAATATCAAATAGGCTCTGATGAATTGTTCGCAAGCATTTTACAATATTCATCTATTTTTATTTGTAGATTTTTTTTCCATTACATGAAAAAGATTTTTAAATAGAAATCAATCCCCCCCCCCCCCAAGTCCATCAGGAAAAAAATGTGTCAAATGTTCATCCTTAACCCTTTGAGGGACAGCGGTTACTCCAGTGGACAGCTTATCATGTTATCAGGTTACAGGGTGCATGAATGGGGTAAACGGTTTTTACAATTTCAATAATAGACGGATTCATCAAGCCTGCCGCTCCGTGAGGCATCATGATTTTTTTTTTTTTTAAATGAGAACCCAACAATGTATAATTGCTTAATCGTTACATTATCTACAGTATCATATTGACGGCTCTTTGTATTTTAATCTTGCAATTACGGTGGTGTGTGAGAAAACCTCGGAAAGGAAGGACGAGAGGAGCCGGATGGATTTCTTCCGCCAATTTTATTTTTTTTTTGGAGTCGCCAGCTTTGTGATCCCGATCTGAAAAACTCAAACAACTTATTCTACCGCTGCTCACACACATTTTCCATTTACGTCAAAGAACCACAAGGAGATTCCTTTTCAACGCGCCATTTGTAACGGCGCGACTCGCTTGAGGTGTTTTTTTTTTTAATTGGCATTCATTTTAAAATATATTTAAAACATATAAACACATTTATAATGCTATTTCTTCATGAAAAAAAGGGGCCACATTGTTTGAGTAACTGGTAGAATGGGATTACTAGTATGGATAATCATAATTAATTTCACACGTGCACCATTAAAAAAATATATATCCCAAATTTGGTAAAAGGTCAAAATGTGTGTTACTTGTTTGTCCAGAGTGCATACAAAGCATGATATCTGGTTGTCAGAAAAGAACAAATAAGCTTCGTGCAACTTGGCACAGCGCTAGTGATACGATAACGAAACGGACGACAGCATCACGCAGGAACATTAAACTGATCAGGCACTTAATTAGAAAGAAAAAGCCATGTGGTTGCGCAAGTCTTCGGTACACACACTGTACACCCACTTGAACGGACTTGCTTGATTGACAGATATAATTAAACAGGTTACTAACAGTTGAACGGGCCACAAAGGGGGCCAGTGTAACGCTGCGTGCTCCGTTTGTTTAAGCTCATGCACACATACATGCATGTGGAGAAAAGGGTGCTTGTGACGCACTCGGGCAGTTTGGTATTACGTAACGGAGCACCAAAAGCAATCTGGCTAAACTTGGGTGGAGAGAGAGAAGTGCCGGACTTAGATTAGGCGAGGCAGGACAAGACTTAACAAGTTTGTGTGTGTGTGTGTGTGTGTGTGGGGGGAATGGGTTGTGAGCAATGTCTTTAGACAGGGACAGTGAACCCCCTTTTGATGACACCGACGCCTTCCTGGAATCACAAAAAAAAAAAAGACTAACACATACATGTGTTTAATAAAAAAACTGAAATCATTTTAAGGTCCAATTTATGACTTTACAAATGTGTTAAGAAACTCACGGGCAAAGTAAAGAAACTGTCCGCCATGACTAAAAACTCCTTTGGAGGGGGTGGGGGTGCGCAGCAGAAGATTTTGAAACAATGTCGAGATATAACCGCCATCTGTTAGGCGGGGATGCCCCCTTATACAGTACAGATGCCCCATGGAATTTTTCGTTAACGGGAGTGAAGCGTCTGTCTGTGTGTGTGTGTGTGTGGGGGGTGGGGGGGGGGATGCCTCTTCCTATGTGATTCAAAAAGCTTCATGAAGCAGTGCGGATATAGAAATGTTTTGGATCACATGTATATCCCGCGCTGACGCACCAAAAATGGCGTCTCCTGTTTGTGGAAACCCAACAAAATACATTTTGGGGGGTATCTGTCGCACAAAATAATCAGACAGGACCTTTTCCCAAGATGACATTGGTTCTCCTTCAAAACAGATTAAAAACATTTTATGATGCAGTGGCTAGGTATCGCCGACGTCACACCAAAGAGACAGCTTTGCAAATCTTGTGAATGCAGTTTAAAACACACACACACACACACACACACACACACACACACACACACACGGAGACCACAAATAGGCCTCCTCTCACTAATTCACAACGGAGCTGAGAAGGCAGTGTCAATCAAGTGGGTGATTGGAATTGCCATAGTGATCATTAAAATTGAATACACAGACTCTGGAGGAATTTATGGCTTTGACATATCGCATTTTTGTTCATGCAAGGTCGAGCGCGGACAAGGCCATCTGTAGAGGGACAAGAACCATCCTTCCCCACTTCAAAGAAGAAGACCTTCATGGCAGAGCTATTTGGCACGGTTTTTAAAAACAACACAACTCCAACACCGTCTCCAACATTGTTGAAGATCTAATTAATTAATTAATTAATTAATTAATTAAAATTCACTGGATACAAAACAAAGCTGGGAGGCTTATTTTTTCTATCCCACTAGCGGAGGAAATCATTTTGCGATGCCCCCACTGGGTCATTAATTTTGCACTTTCCATCCTGAATTTAGAACAGGGGTGTCAAACTCGCTTTTGTAGTGGGCAGCATTTTAGTTACCGTTTCCTCTGGAGGGCCGTTATGACTGAAACCTTATTAAAAGGTCAATAATAACGGTTTATTCAACTGTTGTTTAAGTTACTGTAATGAGCGGTTTGGTAACAAGAAAACACTTACAATATGTCGCTTATTTATTACATATGAGAATTTTACATTTTGGTAGAGATTTTAGCAAGCATCATGGAAGTTTGATTTGCTTTTGCAGGCCACTTAAATTAATGTGGCGGGCCAGATCTGGCCCCCAGGCCTTGAGTTTGACACCTGTGATGTAGAAGAATGCGTATGGCAAATATTTGCAAAGGACAAAAGTGCATCTTTTTAATTTTGAGATAACTTAGCTCGCTACCGCCCACTTGCGCTCACCCCAATCATCGCCAAGGGTCGAGAGTGGCTCTTCCTACAACACAACGAGGCCTACCATTCCTCCCATCTTCCAACCCACGCCATTTTGCCGACAGAGCTAATGCGCTGACAGAAGCTGTAACAACTATCGCACTCGACACCGCGCTGACCCACGACCCCTGATCTGGGTTTTCAGTGACATTTTCCATAATATTTGGATTGGATTTAGTTTTGTTTCATGTCATGGACTAAAACCAACTCAAAACATACTTTGCGCGCTTTGACCTGGCGGACTTTCAGTTCATTTTTGTGAAAGAACATCGGGTGTTACGTAAACACTATTGGAAGTATGGCAAAACATATTCTGTAAGAGCCCCGCCACTTCCAATGTGTTGAAATGTGAGGTCATGCTTCAAAAGCAAAAAAAAATAAAATAATCCTTTGGATTGAATTGTTCCTTCTAAAATTTGGCTGCTGCTGAAGTACAAAGTGAGCTGGACTTAAAATAAATGGTGTGTCAACGTGCCCAGCGAGCGAAGATGGGAAAGCTCGTTGGCCAACAGACGCCGCTGAGAGGAGCAACTCTCATCTCACCCTATCGTGCGCTTTGTCCGCCGTGTGATTCATTTGTCATCACAGAAAAAACGAGGCTGGAAGAAAATGGCAATGGTTTGCGCATGACCGTCACGGCCAAATTTCAGGATTGTTATTCTTATTGTTATTCTTATTAAAAAAAAAAAAAAAAAAAAAAAAAGGGACAATTAGTTGATACAACAATGCAGTTATAGAATTGATATCCATGTGCATTATGTCATCTGGATACAAAATATAAACAAAGTAAAGCAAAGATTTATTTTCTAAAGATTGACCAAAAAGTACCTCTTTCATAAAGACATTGTTTTTAATACCTATCAAGATATTCATTCGTTGTGTTGCCCATTGATTTTCATTTCCAGACTTTATAATTCTTGTCAATTGTGTCCGTTGTAAAAGTCCGCCTTGCACGTCAAAAGCTCAGGTGCTTCCCCACTTTGTGCCATTATGGGAGTTTCCGACACGTCACATTTACCTCTTTCACCAAGTCTCGAAAAACATTTTTTTAACCCTTTCAGGGACAGCGGTTACTACGGTGGACAGCTTATGTCAGGGGTGTCAAATTCATTTTAGTCGCGGGCCAATTTGGAGTTATGTCTTCCCTCGGAGGGCCGTTATGACAGTGGAACCACAAAATTATTGAACATAAATTAATAGATTACGACTTTTGAAATCAGTCAAGTTAATTATAATAGCTTGTTCAAGTGAGTGTAAACTGGGGAACAATATTATTGCAAAATCTCAATGTTATTTATGACACATGACAATTTGGTACAGATTTTAGCAAGTTGACATGATTTGCTTTCACGGGCCACATAAAATGATCTGGCGGGCCGGATCTGGCCCCCGGGCCTTGAGTTTGACACCTGCGGCTTATGTTACTGTATCAGGTTACGGGCTGTCATTATTGGTGCATGAAAGGGTTAATATTAAAACTAAAAAAAAAAAAATTTAAAGAAAGAAAAAACATTTGTAGGCATTGCTGCATGCTGGAAGGACTTTTTTTTTAAACAATCAGGCCACTGAAAATGAACCTAGCAGAATTCTTTTTTTAAAGATCCTATTTTTCTATTTTATGTACTCCTCGCTGCCCATCTTTAAAACCCACCTCAAAACTCACTTGTATTCTTTAGAGTTTGACTCAGCATGACTCAGATTTGATCTTAGTTTTACTGTTTGGTGCTGTCTACCATCTTTGTTACTGATTTATTGCTTTACTGTTGTATATGTTAGTTGCTCCATGTACAGCACTTTGTGTGCAGCGATGGCTGTTTGAAAGTGCTCTATAAATACATTTGAGTTGAGTTGAGATTATTTGTTTTCATATCTTGAAATGGCCTCGTCCCACCTGACTCCTCTGAGCTCCTCCGCCCCTACACACCTGCCTCAGGTCTGCGGACCAGACACTATTAGAGGTATCGAGAACAAAGCGGAGGTCCAGAGGGGATCGAGCCTTTTCCGTTGATGGTCCCTCTCTTGGGAATGACCTCCTGCTGAACGTTAAGCAAGCCCCCTATCTGCCCATCTTTACAACTCTTGTTAAAACTAATTTGTATTCTTTGGCTTCTGACTCAACATGAGACTTGATTTTTTTTGTTTTACCGTTTTGGGGCTTTCTACTGTCTTGTTGTATGAATTAATTTTGCTCCATGTGCAGCACTTCGTACACCGGTTTTAAAAGTGCTCTAGAAATCCAGTTGGGTTGCATCAACAATCTTTCCCATGCGGGCGCTACATGTGGCACCCAGCCACTCATTAAATAATACAATTATCAACAATGTAATTAATTTAGTTTATTTCATTTAAAAAAAAAAGAAAAAAGAGCCATAAACAGATGACCATAGTTCACTCCAATCAAGACTTCCAAAGACAGTAGGGAACAACGGGCAAAAGCTTGAAGCCTTTGCCAGTGGCGTCTTTTAACCAAATATCGATTAAGCCAGCAACCATCTTGTGTACCTTAAAAAAAAAAGGAAACATAAGCTTGGGTAAACTTTTTTTTTGTAGTGTTGCCTACAATTTGCTTCCTATCTGCAGTTCGCTCTCTCTTGTGTGTGTGTGTGTGTGTGTGTGTGTGTGTGTGTGTGTGTGTGTGTGCGCGCCAGGATTGGTGGAATAGATGGCGAGTCAGACACATGCCTGGGATGGCTAAGATGTTCCATTTGAGAAGCCATTAATCCAATTCATTAATATGTGCATTACATACAGTACACGGAGAGCGCTCCCCATTGACAAATCCCTTTGGTATTTGTGGATAAAATCCTGGCGGAGATGCGTAAGTCACAAAAATTTTGGGCAGATTCCTGTCTAACAGGATGAAGATGGAAAATAGTTCAAAAAAAGAACGATAGCAGTTGTGCTTGTCTTTTGGTCTCTTTTTTTTCCAGGAGAGCAGAAATATTTGTGGCTGGGTATGTCATTCTCATCCCAATGTAGAAATCACCCAAGCATCAGTGCGTAAACTCTCCGACAGATTTAGCGTCATGATAAATACTCAAGACGGCAACAATGGCACATCACCGCAATTCAATTCAATTGTAATTCCAAAATGGATGCTTGTTTTACTGTAGAGCAACTCGGGGCTCTGAGTTGGGAAGCAATTGCGTCAATCATACGTGTCAAGTGACACCAAAAAAAAAAAAAAGGCAAGTGGAAAATTTACTCCAGATCGGTGCAGCGTGAGCATGAGTCACGTTTCAAACAAAACTGCGACATTTCAAGTAGGTGTTTGTTTATGGAATTTTACAATGGACGGCACACACCGGTCAGGTGAATTGAGAATGCTGAGCCACATTCTGGGTTGTTTTTTTTTTGTTTTTTTGGTTAAGAAAAAATTCAGACTTTTTGTACAGCTTAAAGTGATGTAAATGAGAGGTGTGCTACCTCTAATTCCCAAGAATTAAAGCCTACATTTAGGAGTGAGATGTGGAAAAATTGACAAACTATGCAATTTATAAGTTAGCAAGCCTATTTGGTGAAAGTTACAGTTGTGTAAAAATTAAGTTGGTTATTTAGGTAGCTATTCCTGGAGAGGTAACCATTCACTCAAGCCCCAATTTGATTTTCGATTTTTAGCTCCCAATTTCTATGAGATTATTTTTTTTTAAATCTTTTTTTTTTTTTTTTAACAAAATGAATGAGTCATTTTAGAACCAAAATATGTTTTGATTTTGGCATCTGCATTTGGTCCTTGTTACAGTCACTTTTTGTAACTTTACAAAAACAAATTTGAAAATGAGCTGCCGTAATCATTTGGACTTTTTTACTCCATTTTTATCTGCTCTTTGTTCTGTCAGTGCCTGAACTAAACATGAAAAAAAAAAAATAGACACTATACAATAGATTTGTCTGTTACCGTGACCAAACCTTTTGTGATCAAAAATTTGATAGTGATCTTATTTTTTACATTGATACAGATTTTATCGAGTTTAAATGTTTCAATGACTCGTGACATTCCTACTTATTTCCTGCGAGCCAACAGAATTATTTTTTTATCCTTAAAAGGGAATTAGATGAACTTTCACTGAAAAAAAAAACTCCTTCAGCCCCCCCCCCAAAAAGCAAACTTTAAATTGCATGCATCAACGTATGTCTTTTCAATCCTAACAAATTCACGTCACAACTACCGTCATTCTGCTCACTCTTTGAATTGTTCATTGTTAATCCCGTGACAAGTAGACTGACCAATAAACTTCTAAAAGGGATTTAAAAAAATCGTTAAACAGCGAAATAACAATCACTCAAGTGTAATGTTCAAAATAACTAAAACTGACATGTCCAGAACAATGTTCACGTACTTTGTAGAAAGTGAGCATACTGATTCCCACCTCTGTGCCCCCCTCAAGTGAAACAAGATCGCGTTAATGCTCATGCTGTATTTTATTGTCTTTCACGGTCTGTGAATTTAGCATCCACCACCCACTAACGTCCTCCCTGGGAACAACAGGTTAAAATACACTTGATGTAGTGCCAAGAAGGGTGCTTTTTCTCTCGCTACGCATGAGCGGCATGGTTTTTATCTTTTTTCAAGGACCAGTTCTGCCCGTCTACAATGATCTCCCGCAGTCTCAGCAGGATGCACAGACCCACAAAAAAAAAAAAGAGCTCCAATCTTCCCAAGTCAAGGAACAAGAGAAGTGCCACCATACTCTTCACTTCGGTTATTCGGGATTTGCAACTCCCTCTACCGGAGAAATGTCAGTACTTGAACAAAAAAAATGTGTAGTAAATTGGTGATGGGTGTGTGATTAGCCAGCAACCTTCAACCAGCATTTGTGGCAAGTCAACCAATGTGGCAAAAGAGTGCATTAAGATGGCCACGTATATTTAATTTCAAGACAGTCAGATTTATGGGGTTAGAGATGTGACAAATTCAGCTTTCTAAATGTCAGGCTTTATAAGAGCCACCATAAAATTAGACTTCTTCCATCCAACAGGAATTTTTTTTTGGGGGGGGGGGGTCCAAACATGAAGTATGTTTGACAACTTGTATGAGAAATTTCAAGGTGCCATTTCACAAAGTGCAATGAGATAGAATAACATGCAAACAATGCGAGCAGATGGCGAACATCGCGAGACAACAACGTACCTGTAAATTTAAAAAAAAAGGGCACAGGCAGCTTTACATTGATTAAACACTCCCAATCATGCACAACCTAATGTGCTACAGTACAGTAGTTAAGTTGTGAAAATGTATAAAATGGGATAATAATTATTATTATTATTGTAACGATTATGTAATTGTAACTATTATTGTGTTGTCAATGAAGAATTTTGAGCCACAATTGGATCCAAGAATTTTTCCCCCAAAACATAAAACTTTAAAGCCATACCCCACTGGGGGCGCTCGAATAAGAACAGGTTGCAGAAAGGCGTGTGTTTTTAGCTGTATAGAATCAAGTTGCCATGGTGATTGCACCCCCTTTTGTTGTTTTCTCAACACCCATTGAAAGATCTCTGGCACCCCCTACTGATAACTTCGGAAAATACCACTCAAACGCCACACAATGACTAGTACATTACTGTATACTGAAAATCATCCAGAACAGGTAGGATTTGAAACCTTTTCACATCGTACTATGAAGAAGATTCTTTAAAAAAAAACCACAACGGTATACATTGTATATATTTCGAATGGAATACAACGATCTCTAAAAGTTCCCAAAATAGGCTGCTTGAAAGGCATGAATGTAACTCAGCTTTTCATAGCTTGTCTGTTCTTCATAGATCTGTCGACCTCAAACTGATGCTGTATATTTAGCTAGCTGCATCCAAATAGTGCAAGTTTTTTTAATCACACTCAATTGACAAAATTCTTAACTATCAAAAAAATCTGTAATCCACCCACATTTGCTTTGAAAATGGCCTAATCAAATCACAGAAACCATAGATAATTTTCGTAAATTGAACCCATTTAATCTGTACAAACATTCACTTTTAGCATCTATAAATAGCCTACATATATCAAAGTGTAAAATCAATATCAAGCAAATATGTATTAAACGTTGAGGTAAAATAAAACGCAATAAAATATCCAGATAAACTTGATCAGTTGGTGGATCAAACAAAAACAAAACGGTTCCTTTAAAAACAACCCAATTCATAAAAAATGCATGAGAGCGGCCCGAGCAAGGAGCACAGAGTTTCATCATGAACCCAATGACACCAAAACCTGCAGTAGCAAAACGACACCCGCTAGATGGCGACATCCGGCTTAAAAATAGCTCTCAAAAAGTGAGCAAGGCTGAACTCATTGCATGTGGGAGGGAATTAGTTGGGCTTTTAAAGCAGCAAAATGCGGGCGGTGCACGTTGTGGTTTCAGTTCAGGTCCAACGGACAAGGGGACGTGCGCCTGACAGTTTTGATGACAGATGGAGCCAGAGCACCAAACACAAGCAGATGTCTTTGCTCAATTCGATCGAATCAACAGTGCAGACCTCCTTGGTTCTAAAGAGCAAAAATATTCTCAGGAGATTGACAGAGTAAAAGGGGAATGAACACACAGAAAGGAGGGTGAGTGAGTGAGTGAGTGAGTGAGTGAGTGACGAGCGTGCGGGGGGGGGTCGGGCGCGAGAGTCATTTTATCCTCGTGCGCATTCATTCGGAGGGGTCAGCGAGTGCGATTGTTCTAGGACGGCCTGTCAAAACAGTGCAGCCACCATGTGTGCCCCCACTCTCAAACGCACGAAGCCGTGCCAACACGCTCCCGTGCGCCCTCAAAAGCTTTTACCAACAGCACCATCGGGACCTCTTTTTTTTTTTTTTTTTTTTAAAGAGCTGCGTCACAGCGGCAACATCACCCACTGACACGCAGAGGCAAGTGAACAACATCACACAAGCAGTGCACAACTTGCTGCGGAGAGTCAAGAAAAACGTTTGCCTTACCAAGGGAGCTGGAGTCAGGTCGTGCAAACATCCCCCCCCCCAAAAGAAGGGGATGTCGAGGCCAACCCGACGGCGCCTTCCTCTCCAAGTTGAGCGCACACTGCGGAGGCCAGAGAGAGGCAATAGTCAAACACATGGCAGGGACACGCTATCACAGTGTGAGCAAAACAAGGAAGACAAGACGAAGGGTGGGGTGGGGGGGGGGGTACAGCAGAGAGAAAGGGAGGGACAGAGACAGAACCGGAGGAGTGAGAGAAGGTAGAAGAGTGAAAGTGTACCGAAACGGCACTTGAAAGGGTGGGAGAGGGCAAGTGAGTGGTGGAGAAAAGGGAGGGAGAGAGGGAGCGAGAGACCTAAGGAGACAGCGGTTGTTGTTGTTGAGTTGAGAGGACAGGGCCGTAGGGTAAAAGTGTTCAGCACACTGACACAAGAACAGCTCCATTATTCTGTCTGCGTGCAGATTATATTTCACATCCCATGAAGTCATTTGAACACAAGCAAAGATCTCTCCTTGCCTCATCCCTCTCATGGAACCTGATCATTGCGATTCCATTGCCTCCTTCCCCCATGGAAGAGGTACTTGCATGAGATTATCGGAAGGTGACGGAGTGGATATGGGCTCTGACAGGAGGATCTCAACTTCCCAGGAAACCCAGCAAAACAAAAATAACAACGTGTCCAGGTTCTCTCTGGTGGCCGGCTACTGGGAAGTGGCATGCCAACAATAAGCGTGTAGTCACCAGGAGGCCATTGCACAATACTTGAGTCCGTGTCAAGGGAAGGAGGGGGGTAACACAGCGGCAGGTTGCAAAGTGCAACAGCTTGTGGCAGGAACAACAGGAAAAAGTGGTCGAGGCCAGCGGGAAGGTTTTCTTTGACGCTGTCGTTTAAACGTTTCCAATAATTTTATTTGGCTCGTAAAAGCAAAACACAGCCAAGCTTAACTTCACTGTACCCTAAACTCAGTTTTGACCTGGTCAGTGCTTATTCATTTGAATGTCCACAACCAAGTGAGACAACTGAAAATGTGCACACTAAAGGATGTAATCACACTCACGTGTATTTAACTTTATTTAAAAAGTTAAAAAAAAATTTGAATATTGACTTACCCTGTTATTGTGGCTCAGGTGGTCAAGTGTAAACACTCTCACCTGAACATTGATACGGTCATGTAGCGTGGTGGTAGAGCAGGCAGGCAGGATAAGCAGGGTGGACTGAACAAAATGTATGAACAAAACACTGGAAAAACGAAATGGGAGCGCATTAACAAAGCCTTGAAAAGATCAAAATTCAAAGTAACAACAAAACACCAGGAACTAAAACACCAACCACTACGGGAAACAAAACACGACTGCAATAGAAACAAAACATCGCAGTAACACAACAAGACTGACAGAGCTCAGGAAACTGAATTCAAGCTAATTGATGTGACAACGAGGAACACCTGGACGAGACAAGACAAAAAGAGTTGAGCGAGCTGATTGGTTGACACAAAGGACCCGGATGACAACAAGTGGACACAACCAAAGGAGGAAGACAAAAACGCACGAGAAAATAAAAAACAAAAAACGTAATCCAAACAAAAACAGAATCATGACAGATTGACACTGTTAAACTGGCAGCACAAAGCAAGGGAAAATCAGAAATATATTACAGTACATACGTCGTCCAATAAGACTATATGCGTCTCAATACATGAGTACGATTCAAGAAAAAAACAGTTCAAGGTTTTGTAGTGAATGCCAAAATGATATCGTAGTTTTGGTCCAAATGCTTCATTAGCAAGATTATCGTTAGCAATCAGGCAGATGTTTTAACAAATAGGTCAATCGTAGCGCTAACGGACCTGAGTGTGGATAGCGTGTTTTCCCTCACGGGTACAATACAATACGCAACATACAAGCAGCAGCTGAGAAAGTGTTTACCGAGTAGACCGTCTGATTTTTTTTTAAACCCTTGTCATGCACGTCGATAGCTCAGGTGCTTCCCCACTTTGTGCCATTATGTGAGTTTCCGACACGTCACGTTTACCTCTTTCATCAAGTCTCGAAATTTTTTTTAACCCTTTCAGGGACAGCGGTTACTACAGTGGACAGCTTCTCATGTTATCAGGTTATAGGGTGCATGAAAGTGATAAATGCGGATGTTAAATTGCATGGCACGGAATCTGAGAATTTTGAACAAAAAAACATGAACACTTGGATGCAAAATTTCATAGAAAAAACACTTCATCATTTTTTCTCGTCTATAGCTTGACCATAAAGATTTTTTTTTTCTTAGCACAGAAAGCATATCAGAAAAATTGAGCCTTTCATGCACCCTATAACCTGATAACATGATAAACTGACCACTGTAGTGACCGCGGTCCCTGAAAGGGTTAATCTCCAACATTGTGATCAGCGAATATCAACACTGGAATTCGTCATTATGTATTGAAAGGCGATTTCTCAAAAACAACACGACAAAGAGTGACTTTGTCTCCCAACCATTGTCCTAAATCACATGTGAAGCAAAACAACTTTGGAGCCTCAAATCAGAACAGCATGTAACCTTCAGCTTGCACACGTGTTTTATAGAAATTGTATACCTGAATGACAACGTATGCCTTGAATGCACTTGAATAACCCGTAACATGAGCTCACATATCCGTGAGAACCACGCGTGGAGCCATGTGCTTTTCAATGTTGTCGAAGAGCAGGTCCTCCTTTCGAGAGCTCGCTGCTCGTAGCTCTTGTGGCTCACCGCATCCTCTTGTCGTTTGCAAAATAAACACGTTGTCATCACACACTTAGAGGCCTCCCCGAGCACGCGCATGCACTGACCTTCCCGGAGGCCCCGCTGTGTTGTACAATACGCGTATTTTCCGCACTATAAGGCGCACCTAAAAGCATTCCATTTTCTCAAAAGCCGACAGTGCGCCTTATAATCCGATGCACCTTATATATGGATCAATATTCTGATTTCTTGGACGTAGTATTTTAAATGTTCTGTAAAGAGCTTTGTTCCAGCTGCAGCGGTTGTAAAAGCTCTATGTCAATGGTTCTTAACCTTGTCAGAGGGACCGAATCCAACAAGTTCATCTGCACATTCATCGAACCCTTTATTCGTGAAAAACAAAAATATGACTTTTTACAAATTCAAGACATAAAAAAAACATTTATTAAAAACGAAACAAAGGCAAATACAATTTCAAGATATAAGTATAAGTTTTTTACAGAACATTTGAGCACTGAGCGAACTAAATTTCCCACAGCACTGATTGGACAAGCAATGTCATGTGATCATCTGCAGCCAGTGATGGCCAAGCGGGCGTGTCATAACTAATTGACATGTTGAGTTGAGTGTGTCTTAACCTCTCTGGCAGAGGCTCCGTCGAACCCCTGAGACCGATTCACCGAACTCCTAGGGTTCGATCAAAACCAGGTTGAGAATCACTGCTCTGTATAAAAGCTGAATTGTATTGTGTTGTATTCCCCTTAGAATAGCTCCATCAAGTGGGTGCATAATGCAACCGCAGCCACTATTGTGGCTTCTATTCTATGCGCCCTATAATGTGGTGCGCCCTATATATGAAAACAGTTTTAAAAATAGGCCATTCATTGAAGGTGTGCCTTATACTCCGAAGCGCCTCATAATGCGGAAAATACGGTACTTGTTGTGCACCCCACAGATTTTCTTCTTAGTCTGCTAACCTCCAACAGCACCTGTTTGGGATGGAAAAATTCAAGTCTTATCAGCATGCAAGATGAAGGGTAATGACAGGAAAATGATAAGAGTGTCGTCAGATTCCTCTTCTGTGCAGAATTAAATATTTCATGAGGAAGACTAAACAATGAGAAAGAAGGTCTTGCGAGTTGACAGCACCAAGATCGCCAAGGTCACCTCTTGTCTCTCTGTAACGGGCATGAGTTTTTTTGGGGGGGTTATTTCTGCCGTGTATGCGCTTGTGAAAGGCAAACAACACGAACACTTTTGTCAGTCAGTATGAACCCTTTCATCCACCAATAATGAGAACCTGTAACTTGATAACATGATAAGCTGTCCACTATAGTAACCACTGTCTCTGAAAGGGTTAAAATCTTCCTTTGTTTCATGCTCAAATTAATCTGTCGCAGTTTTCAAATCGGACGGTAATTTGGACAATGATAGCGTCTTTAACATTTTTCCCTTGACATACCACCACGATGGATCTGCGATAAAATGAATAAAGTGTAAACTACAGTATCAGCTTTCATTGAAGTGCACTGTGTACAGTGGGTAAGTGGACTCTTATTCTGCGACTCGTTTAACTCCGCTCGCTAAGTACATGTAAATCCTGGATAAATACACTTTTCAAAAATACTCAGTGAACTCATTGCCTTAACATTTCCAAATAATACCAATCACTGCCGACTCATTTTTTAAAATTCAGCCTGTTAAATGAGAATTCCTCCATTATTTGTTGATGAATCTCAAAATGTCTTTCAAATCAAAGGTTTGCATCACGTGGTACAATGTTTACGGAATTCAGCGAGTTCATATCGCCAGAGTAGCGAGGCGGGAGGAGGTAGAAATATTTTGAGGATATCAGGTAACACTCTTCGATGTCATTAAATGGAGACGCCTACTGAAGATGACATCACGTTATTGCCGTGTGTAATAGATGTACCGTCTGTGTGGCTGAATTACTACTATCGCCGCAGATGTCCACTTGATTCATGTTTCAAGTTGGATTAAATTAAAGTCAAATGGAATCACAACAACTAACTCAAAACAACCTATTACCTTGATATTTTGAGGACATATGGGTTGGATGTGTACGGATGAGCTTTCATCTTACAGATGCGTTGTATACATATCCAATTTATCTCCACATACAGAAGACGCCCAGTTCAGATACGGAAAAATTGGAAATTGTGGTGTTCACAGTACATGAAAAAAAATCAGATAAATGTCATATATGGGCAAAAATAATCAGAATTTAGCTTGGGTGTAATATAACCCCATAGATAGGGGCAACAAGAACAACATGAATTATCAAACATGATCAATGCAAAGGTCCAGATGCATAGAGTAGCATGACCCCAAAAATCTGTATTGACATGAAAAATTCACACACACACACACACACACACACACACACACACACACACACACACACACACACACACACACAAAATGTTGCCACGGATTTGTTTTGTTTTGTTTTGTTGTTAAGTGAAATCCAGTTTTGGAAGTGGTAATTGCTACTCGATGCAAAAACTTTAAGAACCACTGAGCTGACTAATAATTTGAGCTTGTCTGTGGATAGCTGCTTCACTGTCTTTGCTCCCCAATAGACCCCATTTTACTTTCTCAAAGCAGTTGAATAGTTGATTAACTTTGTGGCTGATGACAAGCTAACCTTAGAGTTGGGACTGTAATAACATGCTAGGAGTGGAAGGGTCCAACTCAGGTTTTTGTAGCTGAACTCAGTTTCAGTGAAGCTTCCTGGCTTGAACATGTTGCTTGGTAGAACCTCACACATAAAGGAAATTAAATCCAATACCGCTGATTTGCTTTCTCCATCCATTGTTTTCTCCATCCCTCTCTCTTTCTCTCTCTCTCTCTCTCTCTCTCTCTCTTCCTCAAACTGCTTGACTAACCGCTGTTGTAAATTGTCGGTAAAAACTAAAGTCAAAGAAAAGCAGTTGCATTGAGTGCTTGTAACAAGTTCACTTCCTCTGGAAAAGCACGTGTGTGTGCGTGTGTACAGGGCTGCCCATAACAGGTCGCTCAGGAACATGTCAGTGGGCAGCAAGGTGGGGGACTCTTGACAGTGAAGCTATCCAGCTCACCATCTGGTGGAAGTGTCAGTCATGTACACATTTAGGAGTTCAGTCCTTTCAGATCCAGATCGCCTGCTCGTGTTTCTTCTATCTGGCGGGCTTCAGAAGCAGACCGCTGGTGTCTCATGTAACTTGTGCTTCGTTTTTAAAAGCAGTGTACCAGGGGCCCATTTTGCTTTCATGAAGTTTTTTGAGAAGCTGCTATTTTGGTTGACAGTGATCATGTTGAGGTTATCTTGAACATTTCGAGTTGTCCTTGGAAAATCAACTCGTACTGCGCATTATTCCCACTTGCAAACAATAATTGGAATCAGGTACAGTATTACAGAGACTAGGGATTGGCAATTTATGGAGAAATATGTGCATGTGTCATGTTTGAGATGGTAGAGGACCCAAAAAGCAGGCTGGCAGGAGTTGAGTCGAATAATTTAATTACTGAATACATTTACGTCCTCCCGGTTCAAAACCAAAAGGTAACGACCAATCACGGCTTCCGGGTTCGATCATGTGACGTACGCGAGCGGAGCCCTTCGGTACTGTGACGTCACTTGCAGTCGAACAAGTGCCAAGATGAATAAAACGAGGGGATTTTGCTGATTCATATTCTACAAACGCAACATTAGAATATAATGTTTTGACGAATAGGTGCGCACAGAACATATTGAGACAATCTTTGACTTGACTTTGTCTTTAAAAAGCGGCAACCTGACATTGGAATAATGTAAACAACACTGCCTGAGCACTAACACTGCTGCAATGAGTTATAGCAGGTGTGTGAATTCAGCAATCATTATCGGTAGAATAGCAGGCTCAAAAATAAAAATAATACCCGTGACGCATGGTTTCTACAATTGTATGAGAACCAGGACAAAGTTTTCATGACTTTGCCGCTCGTTTTAATCATGATGAATTTGTTTATTTTGTGTTATCATGAGTAGGCTAAAAGCACACATTAGAATCGCATTTGTTCTTGCAAAGGCATGCCTTTGAAGCAGGCTCCTGGCATTTAAAACATGCCACCACTCGAACTGTTGACAAGAAAGAAGTTATTCATTTCACGCAAGTGGACTTGTGCACACCAAACGCACACGTCAACAAGTCCAGTTTATGTGCTTCATCCAATGTTTCAACTGTTCATCACTGTCTGTGCATTGAAAACAAATCCATGTCAACATGCGTGTGTGAGACATAGCGCGGCTCCAGCACTTGATTGCGCAACTGCTTTCGACGAAAACAACTCAGACCTGTTGAGTAACTCGCTGAGGGAGGGAGAGAGAGAGAGAGAGAGAGAGAGAGAGAGAGAAAATCCAGAGCACATAAACCTCAGGATGAGAGGTTTAATGGGTGGCAGAAAGCTTACATCGTTCAAAAAGACAAGCATGGGACACTTAAAGAATTATAAAAATAAGACATGGCACAATAATTCAGTTGTGAGATAAATGAGTAGGTTTCAACAGTTATATAAACTGCCACTGTGGCAAAATAGGCTCACGATGCATTGGGAGTCTCAAGAGTTCAGGGTGTGGCGATGGTGGAGATATGGCACAAACAGACACACCCCCTCAAAAAAAATCACGTTTTCCCTTGGGAGGGGTATGGAAATGGTGCCGCCTGCAAGAAGACATTAAACAAGACAAAATGTTCATATTAGGCTGGCACAAACCACAAGACGAGACAGTCTAATTAAACCTCTATAAATAAGCAGATAACTTGCCCTGGAGCAGTTCTGTGACGTGTCAGATCTTGGTGGGTTTCACATAAAAACACATTTCACACAAAGACCATCCAAGACACATCCAAGGAAATTGGGTAGCAAATCAACAGGAGGAAAAATGTGTCATTTAAAAATGTGCCGGCAAAAATAGACAAATAAGTAAATAACAGAAGCAGACAGACACTCGTAGTTTACTTGTAGAACTGGATGAAACTACTCATCGCACGCAATTGACAACACCAACTCAGTTATATGTTGTTACAAAGACTTCCCGTAAAGCCTTTTGAGCATTTGTGGAGATAAGGAGGCAATTTATGTGTGACATATGCCTACGAGGGGCCAGTATGTTACTCGTGCAGCACCATACTAGTATGGCTTAATTGCGTTCTAGTAAGCTTAAAGTGGCACATATCGTGTAAAAAAACCCACTCGAGACGGCAACACATTAGTGCATCCTCGTCATTCTCGATACATACCAGAAGGGCCTACAAATCTTGCTCGTGATGCAGTTTACGAGTGCGTTTTAAACGTGTAGTAGTGCTCAAAAAGCGGCACTAGTAATAGATCAATACATTATTCATAATATGATCTTACTACTGGTAAACTGAATCGTCTTAGTATTCGTAAGACTATCCACAAGAAAGTTCCAAGTGAGGACAAAGCACGTGCTAGTTCATGGACTTTAAACTGGATGTAACCGATACATGCTCCAAATTTGAAACGGCTTGCCAAGGAAACTGCGTTTTGGAAAAGGTAAGTACCTCTCCAATATGCTAGGTGGCGTTAAAATACTCTTCTACGATTGAGACCAAAGAAGAAGATTGCTACCTCCAATACACGAGGTGGCGCCACCATACTTTTGTACAATTCAAAAAGACGGAAGAAGAAGCAGCTTCTGCTCGGTACGTGGAGCAGGTTTGAGTGAGTAACTTTTCGAACCTTCTGTGAATAAATGTTCACCAAAGCGTTTTTGCATTTAGCCAAACGAGCGAATTGAGCGTCAGCCCCACTGTCATAAAGACTGATGTGCGACTGACGAAGTGTTTGTTGGCACTAACGTTAGCTTTCCAACTAGACCGTCCTGCACCAAAATTGACCCGTTGAAGCTACGTCACGTGAACGCACAATGACGGACAGCAAAAGATAGTTAATGACTGCCGAATTAAAGTGGACGGAAAACGGAGCGAATTAGCGACTGTAAACGTTATTTTTGCCGATTGAGCCATGACACCCACCACTTCAACTGCTGCGTTCACTTGACCGGAATTCACAGCGAACGAGCTCTTTCATTGTTTTCAATTCCGTATCCCCTTAACACCGGAGCTGATTTAAAACCTTATAAAAGTCTGGACGCATATTAGTTTTTTTTTGTCGCTGGCTGGGTCTCTGGGACGAGATGCTACACTCACACCAGGTGGGGCAAGATGCCTTGTAATGGGCAAGGTAAAACTTGCTTATGATGCTGACGTCTTTTTTTCTAATGCACATTCCGTCCCGTTTCCGCCCAGTGCCATGCGGTAATATAATGACTGAGTAAAATATGTGAACAATGATTTACTAACCCTGTAAAAATTGATCGCTGCAAATCCTCGAATACTGCTATCCATCACCGTCTTTTATCGTCATCAAAATTATGTGATTAAAAAGACAAGTTTGGTGTACACTCTTGTCTATTAGTACACCCGACTGCACAGCAAGATATGACAATTTTAGAAGATAATTGCTGATATAAATAGATACTGGATTATTGGCTTTTCGGGAGTTTCAACAGGTGCAGTTATTTTGCTGTCTGTCTTGGCGGTGGGGGCGTTCCTACGAAGACTCGAAGAGATTTTTTTTTTTAATTAAATAAGCTCTCTACATTGACAACATCCGCGTGAGATTCCATTAAGAAACAAGATGATCAACTGGAATCCACTGTAAGTTGGGTTAAATTGTCTTGTACATTAATAGTAAATTTGGATGTGAAACTTGGGTTAGATGGATGGCTGCAACTTGATCCAAGTTTTGGATTCAATCATTTCATTGAAGAACAAAAACAGCATGAATGTTGTTAAATATTGCTCATTCCAAATGAAAATTACACACCCATCCCTCCAAAATCTCCAATTCAAGATCCTCCCGTTTCCTACTAAAACGTTTTGCTTCTTTGAAAGTTTAGTCTTCTGTTGAAATGTTAATGTTTAAAGCCATTGTCGGCAGATGAAATTAATTGTGCCCCCTGTTAGGAATACACTACCCATCAAAAAAGTGAGTTTTAGCAACCGTAAAAAGGTATGTAATGTTTCGCTGTTTGTGTCCCAGGTTTAACATGGACTTCCTCAAGAGTCCGTTGGACATGCTCAAAAGTCCAATGGGGATGGGTGTCGCTGTAGGACTGGGCTGCGGGCTCCTCGTAGGTTGGCAGCTGCGCGCCTTCTTGGGTCCATCACCCCGAAGTCTGCTCAGCTCTATGGCATCTGGATCGAATGAAGCCATGGTGATGGGGGAAGGAGGGAATTTCAAGATGACCCTAGTGGTCCGCAGCGACCTCAAGATGGGCAAGGGGAAAGCGGCCAGCCAGTGCGCCCACGCGGCAGTGGCGGCCTACAAGCAGGTGCAGCGCAGGAACCCCGAGCTTCTCAAGATGTGGGAGTACTGCGGCCAGCCCAAAGTGGTGGTGAAGGCCCCAGACGAGGACACCCTGGTTCAACTCCTGGGGCTCGCTAAGGAGATGAGGCTGCCCGTCAGCCTGATCAAGGATGCAGGCAGGACACAAATTGCCCCCGGCTCCTGCACGGTGCTCGGTATCGGTCCTGGTCCGTCTGAGCTCATTGACACTGTCAGTGGAGATTTGAAGCTTTACTAAAGCTCTTCACATCAATGTCCTGGATGCAGCTTCCTCTACTAAAACTTGTGAATGGGTATTCAAAGGAAATGCAATGACATTTCCTGTCACAATATATCAGTGGCAAAGATAGATGATCAAAGATGCATTATTTTTAGGAATCATCCAGACCATGGGGTGTCAAACGTACGGCCCGCGGGCCGGATCCGGCCCGCAAAGGACTTTAATCCGGCCCGCGAGATGATAATGTAAAGCAGTGGTGTCAAACATACGGTCCGCGGGCCGTTCAATCAGGCCCCACAGGATAATTTAAAAGTGAAGAAAATGCATAAAAGACACAGAATAAATATTTTTAATAAGGTGCAATTCATTGAGTATCCGCTAGGGGACACTGTTTTGATCAGAGAAGAAGACAACAGCAGCCTCAGTCCATCACTGAGACAGACCCATGACAGCAGA
>NW_017806158.1:1397381-1414538 GCF_001891065.2 Hippocampus comes
ACCAATTACTTGTTAAAGTTTGTACAATCAGTGGGATCAGTTGCAATGCATATATGTGAATGATAAAAGTAAATTGCACATTTGTCGAAGGAAATGTAAGGTGCTTCATGAAATGTTTTGTAAAAGATATGTTCATTTAATTTCAACATTTTCCTAATGTTCTTGTGCTTCTTTATACCAAAACAAAGGAAAGACATATTGTTTTGGTTATTTATAGCAAAGTATGGTATCATTTTAATGGTCCGGTTCACTTGACATCTACCCAGGCCGTATGTGGCCCACCATGTGAAATGAGTTTGACACCCCTGATCCAGACTAATAAAGTGGAATTGGTCAATGTCCTATGGCACATGATGAATCTCACTGGTTTAACTTAAATTTGACAAAAGCAACCAAAATGTGCACCTTGTGTTGTAGCCACAGCCACTATGTAAAACAGTAGTACATGTTTGGTCAGTCATAATTTGAATCCTGAGTCTTAAGGCACTGCTGCCCCACCTTGGACCAACACTATTATTAACATTTACCTTTGTAAAAGCTGAATTTGTATCTGGTTGTCGTGGCCATTTGCAGTTAGTGTTGTGTAATTGGGGGTGGGGGGGGCATGTTCATTTCTCCCCAAGTTGTTGCATAAACTCTTTTCTACTACATTCACATCACAAATAACATGTCAGTACCATGTAACATTTTTTTCAAAAGGCCATTCCTACAAATTTCTACAGTATATAAAAGTACATTTCTTCAGGAGGTGAATTTGGTGTTTTTTGTGAGCTGTTTATCAAAATTAAAAACTACAAAAAAAACGAGTGCAACGAGTTTCCATTTTTTTTAATTGAGCTACTGAAATTTTTCAATATTCAAATTTTAGATGCACCTGCTTGGCCACATGACTGAACAAATTAAGTCTTTGCTACATTTTTGTATTAGCATTTGACACATTTATCCTATGGCAGGACTAATCATTTTACAAGGACAGAATTTCCCTGTCCTTAATGAACCCAACATGCATATTTTTGGAATGTGGATTAAACATGCAAAATCCACAAAGGCAGGCCTGAATTGTCAACAATGAGGCAGTCATTGAAATGGCTCATTTCCCCACACTTGTTAATTGATGGTAATCGCTGTTCTCAATATCTCAAGCACCATGTTTGTTGACATGTTAGGTCACACACGCACACCGGCACAGGGCATGTTCAGTTAACACTAGACTGTTTTGTCATGACTGTATGGCCTTTAACTTTTCCACAGCACTGACAAATTCAAGTTCCATTTTCTGACATTTGTTGCCTAGTTATTTTGATTCCCAACCAAACTGCCATGGGATCAGCCATGTCGTGGCAATTTTTTTTATTTTTTTAAGTCGGTCCAAATGACCGCCAATGTTCTTCCATAAGTGACATTTTTGTTTGGTGGTGTGCTGCGAGATTTTCCTAATATAAAATGTGCCTTGGCTCAATAAAAGTTGGCAAACAATACAAGTCATCCTGTGTATGGATATCTACTCTAGGTAAAGATTGCCATTACACTTTTGACAAACCAGAAGCCTTTATTTTTTTTGTGGAAAACAAAATGGCTGTTTCATTCATCATGATCCTGATTATGCACAATCAAGTATTGTAAGTGTACAATTTCATTGTGGATAATTTAGGCAGGGTTATAAATTCAGAAAAGTAATTAATGATTTTCTGTATAGATGCAAACTTGTTGATATATATATCTCTATATACTTCAAATTACAACTCCTGCGACAATTCTGCACCACAAGAGGACATTTATTTTGGGAATTTCCGCAGCGACCCAGACTAAAAAGGGCAGAAATGAGCTGCAGCATCGAGAGGGTGCATTATGGGTCTGCTTCCCTCCTGAGTTGGAATGGTCCCACGTCACAAACGCATTTAAAGCACAACGGCATGTTGTATGGATGTACAAAGTCCTGCATAGACTGGAAAGAGTCAACCTTATCTGAAAATGCTCTCGTTTGACATTCGGCCGGCCCCGAAGACCGTTTTTGATTGGGACGACGTCGTGTTTCCGGACTACGGCGGTCACATTATCAAAAGAAAAGGAGCACAAGTGGGTTTCGTGACGGAATATACAATATCAAATGCATTTTACAGTCAGGAAGCTGCTTTCAAACACGCCGAATAGGGAGAGGGTCTACATGAATTTCTTCTCACTTGTGAGTGCAACGCCGAAGCTTAACAACTGAGAAGAGAACTAGCTCTTCCCCCAGCCAGGCCCCTGCCCACCCTATTGTACATAAACCACATACCATTCAAATAAAATTATTAATCTAGTCAATATGGAATGTGAGCAAATTAATCTTTTGTGATTAAATCTTTGAAAACAAGAGTCCTTCATGAAAGCTTGTAAGGGAGAAAAGTACAAAAAAGGAGGTGGGGGGGGGTTCTTTGTATGATCCCTAAATTTGCTCTGTGTTGATGGCAAGGACAGAGAGACAATAATGGTCTGCTGAAGGACTGACTGGATTCGAGCGCCAGTCAGCATGTGGACAAAAGGGCAGGGGGGACCTTTACATGCCGTAGCCGAATCCCGGCGCGGCGGCTGGCTGACCATACCCGGCCGGCGCCTGGTAGCCGTAGCCATACGGTTGTTGGGGGGGTACGGCGACGCTGGGGCCCGCTGTCAGCATCAGCTGGGGTGTGCCTGCAAAAGAGACATTGCAAAGAGCTTGAGGAGAAGAAAAAAAGGGAACATACCCAATAGGATTGGATTAAATGTCTTGAGTCTTAAGACGCACTGCCCCACCATAAGTATGAAGATGGATGCATGTAACCCTCAGGGACTTATGTAGTCCCCCGCTGTATTAGTTCATCTTTCACACACACTACCGTATATTATTAATTTTTAAGAAATTGTAAATACCGTATTGGCCCGAATATAAGACGGCCCTGATTATAAGTCCGACCCCCTCTTTTTCAAGACTCAAGTTTGAAAAAAAAAAAAATACTTTTTGAACACCAAATTAATTTTTATACAGAAAATAATTACAGCACATCTGAAACAAATGATTATAACAATATATTTGAGATAAAAAGAATGTTATTTGGCCTCATTCAAATCTTAATATCTGAACATTTAAATATGTAAACTAAACTGCAATCACATTCGTAAATGAATGGCTTCTGGTTTTTGAAATGTAAATTACATCATAACTTCTGAGCTGCCGGTGAAACTGGCCGATCTTCGACCCACTTTTCTCCAGATTGTCGCTACGTTTCACCATTTTCTGTTGTCTCTTCTATTATTTTCTTCTCTTTTCTTTCTTACCGCTATTTTTATTTTTATTCTTCGTGACAGGGGTTCGCTTTGGCCTGGGGAGTCAAGTTCGGCATTCGCTTCAATGGTATCTGGCGCCATCTAGCGTCGTGAATGGGTATAATGTCTAGACCCCGAATATGACGACCCCCACTTTTTCAGTCTTATTTCAATGCAAAAAAAACACAGTTTTATATTCGGGCCAATACGGTAGTACCGTAATGTCCCAAGTGTAAGACACCGCCTACAATAATACCCACAATCGCATAAATAAATAAATGAAACACCCTTGTAAATTGGGAATTTCTCCATTGCGAGACTAATAAAGGTTTTTCTTCTCTTAAATTTTTTTTTTTCGTTCTATAACTTGTGTATAATCCAGATAAGGGTCTGAATTGCAGCTTTGATGCAGTCTTGTCTGGGTGGCAGGTGCTTTCTATGTCCGCGGTCGCTTTTTTTAAGATCGGGAACTATAAGTGTCACCTCCCTTACCCTACGCCCTGAGTTGTCATGGTAACAAAATCCATGTCAAATTTGTTCTTAAGGCACCTGAGAGCAGTTTTGTGAAAAATGCACAGGTATCCTTTAAAAATGATACTTCGTACATTTTAGGACAATTCAATCTAAGACAATCTGTTCTCAATACTATATTGTCAATAAACTTTGGATGTAGAAGACAGTGAGGAAAATGTTAATGAGATTTATCCAAATGAGTACTGATGATTAAGACTTTTACCATAGACGATGGGCTGCGTCTCTGTTGCTTGTTCCTCTTCTTTCCTTAGTGATTCTGAGGTTTCAAGCTTGTCCAGCTGTCAACGCAAAGAACAAAACAAAACAAAAAAAGGCTTAGTGGCACACACAAATTACAAAAAGCTCTAGTCGCAACCAAAACAGCCAATAATTGCTATGCCCAAAAACCTGGCCAAAAAGTGAATTTCTCCACGATAAAATGGAATTCGTCTTTTAGTTGAAAGTGATGCGAGAAAAAGTCTGATAATTCAGTGCACCTAAAGCCATTACACATTCGCCATCCAGTTTGCTTCAACAACAGGCACTTTCCCATGCTGTGTGTCAATGTGGTAGAGAGCAGATGAGGCAGGAAGAGACGGTGTTTCTCTGGGCAAGTTTAGATTGCATTTCAAAAATACACACACACACACCATATACACACATATATATATATATATATATATACACATATATATATATATATATATATATATATATATATATATATACACACACACACACACACACACACACACACACACACACACACACACAAAAGGAAGAACTCGCCCCCATGTCACACATGCTCATGCCTGTCAACCGTCAAAACAACTTTTGAGGAGCCACATCTTGCCTTCATGCCATGTACAGCCATTACAGTAGGTTCTCGGCTTGCCATGCAACTAAATAACGTTCTCTATATGGGGACCAACAAGAAATGGAGGGAACTAATAATGTAGTTAATGCAAGAACGATGTAGAATCCTACATCTGGCATTTAGGGGCACATATATTCTCCCGTTCGCATTTTAAGTCAATTCCTTCCATGCCTTTCTAGACATGGGTGATTCTCCCATCTAAGTTTCCGCCACACCAACCATTCGTAACCGGTAAAAACTCGGGCAGCAACCGTTAGAGGTGTGACCCACTCACTCTGGGTAAACTGCAGAGATCGACAGCTAGGGTGGGGGAACCTGTCCTATTAGTTGCACACTGCACAAATCTAGCCTTTATGGAAGAGTAGCAAGAAGAAAGGCATTTCTCGAAATAAATAAGGCCCGTTTTTCAAGTTTACCACAAGCCACCTCAGGGTCACAACAAATTTGTGGAAGAAGGTGCTCTGGTCAGATTGGACCAAAATGTAACTTTTTAGGCTAAATGTAAAATGTGATAGAATGTATAAAAGTAACACTGCACATCTTAAACAGATGCTGTTTGATGGCACCCACAAGCTAATGCAGTGTTAAAACGGGTGCACTGTCTGCACTGGTGAACATTTGGTTGTACAAACTGGAACCATGCATCATCAAGGCTGCAGTAGTCATAACTATTTTAGATGATAAAAATCAAACCGCATTGAAAAGTTCACCTGCTCCTGGATTGCATCAGCCTGCAAGAGAAGACGTTCGGGATTGAATAGAGTTTAATATTTCCCTAAACAAGTTGTATGGACTTCAGCATCCTTATTGTGGCTATACATAAAAAAAATAAAATAAAAAAAAATTCTGAATGGGACACGTAAATCCCAAGCACATTAGATTCGCTTGATGTCGAACGATAAAGAAAAACAAATCAGCTTTGTTGTGCTGCTGGAAGCAGGAACACTCAATACTTGCGCCACAATCTTATGACTCTTTTCATAGTTGTTGGCAAACTGCAGTTGAAATCCCAGCTTCAAAATGGTGACAATTTGAGTTCAACCAACATTTTCTGGGAAAAACAAGCCTCAAAACGCCAAACAAATCTTGACAATTCTGCCCGGTGAGAATCACAAGGACCACCGCCACAGGAGTGTTTTGCTTTTTCTTTTGACTTTTTTTCTTCCTGAAGCCATCACAGAAGCGTCCAAGTGAGGTTAGCAAGAGAACTTCATACAGCATAGGAATACATCCAGCTCAACCGATGAATGAAATATTGCCGGACTTTTTTAATTCAGTTAATCTTCTCTATAAACTTACGCTCAGTGACCGTATTGCTCTGCAGACATGTCTGAATTTACAGGGCAGTAGTTTTACTGTACTGTTAAATGTACAGCAGGACCTCAATTTACAAAAGTTGTTCATTCCCATAGTCATGACGTAATGTGCACTTTTACGCAAGACGTAATGTGCCATAGTCAATCACCAATCTACCCCGACGCAAGAGTGAAGTCATAATTAAATATTTTTATGAAGGATCGGAACAAATGACTGTCATCTTGTGCAACATGCCATAAAAAAAAAAAACAATATCAATGATAGTAAGTTAAGACTTTATGATGAAGGGTCGAGGAAAGAATTAATTTGACATGGGTATGGGAAAAAAAAAAATCCATAAACTTGAAGGATGTGTTTCCAACAATACTTAAAAAATTAAATTAAATAAAGCAACAATTTGGGATGAGCTGCACTGATATAAAAAGTGATTGAATTGACTTACCTTAGTGAGGTGTTCTCTCATGACCTGAATGAAGTATGGCATAGAAAAGTCCATGATGTTGTGCCTCCAGGAGGTCTCCAGCACCACGTCGGGCCGCAGGAGGTCATAGCACGAGAACAAGCATGCAGCAAAACATTCCTTCTTGTTCTGCTGCAGGAACCAGGACAGCAGCTCCTCGGCCAGCTCGGTGTCCTTCGACTCTGCCGCGTATTGCATGGCGTCCTGCAAGGAGCACACAGTGGGTTAGGAAAAGTCAATCTCACCACTCTCCAGCCCCAAAAATAAAGAATTAAAAAAAAAAAAAAAAGGCACCTTGTAAAGCCTGTCCTTCTTACAGAGTTCCACACTCTGTTTCCAGCGGTTGTTACCCTTGAAAAGATATGCGGCAATTCTTCTGAATTCAATCAGCTCATGCTTCTCCAAACGCTGTGCAAGTGAAATGTTGTCAAAGTTGTCGTAGGCATCTATTGATGTCCTCAAGGCCTGCAAGAGATTTTTAAAAAATCATGAATCATAACAACATTCATGTCAGAATTAAAAAAAAAATGGTGAATAACAAAGAAGCTTGCTCACCTGATAGTCCTCTTCTGTGATGAAGAGGTTGTTCAGCGCTTCATTGACGGACTTGTTGTTGTGGTTCTGCACCGAGCGCAGGTAGGGCTTCACCAGTGGCAGCTGTTTCACCTGGGGAAAACCATCACACCATTGTGTCCAGTCCAACAATAACAACAATGGATGCCATTTAACGGGGAAAAGACACATAATGATACTAAGAATTATTTTTAAAAATTTAACAAAAATGATACATTTGAATATTTTATTTTTCTTGGGATCTGCTCACAGCCTCGGGCAGATTATATTGCGTGATTAATCTTTGGTGAGGCAGGAGTGATTCTCCCTCACCTACTTGCTCGGGAAACTGTCAGGAGAGACAACCGCAAATGTTTAAATCCTCACGAGTGTGTTCAAAACAGAGGTCGCCCGATCCACAGACTGTAGGATTGTGCCGTGAAATGGAAACCAGCAATTTAAGAAGCAACCTGAAGCATTTTTGTCGAAACAAGGAAGAGAGAACGGCTGTGTTTACTGTTGGTGAAACGGGACTCCTGGTCATTTACCGTCACCACAGTAAAAATGACAAGAGTTTTCCCTGTCAAACTTGTGAGCAGGTAGCCTTACCTTCATACTGTACATTTCCTCAACTACTACACTTTTAGTCTTTGTATTTTCCTGCAGTCTGCATGCCACTGTGGCACATAGTTGCTTGCCCACAGATCAAGGCTTGGTCGGCAAAGATATCTGTGCAGGTGTGGGATGCTATGTTGGTGATTTCAAGAACATTGTGGCACATTTTTCCCTCCTCCTCATCTACGGGGTCTTTGACATTTTAAGAAGCAACGTGTGTGTGTACACGTCACTGAACACGCTGTTATTGTGAGAAGCTAAGAGTACCTTGCTGAAGAAGTTGACAGCACGAGAGTGGTCCAGTCTTGGAGACAGCACGATGAGCAGATCATTCAATAATAAGGGCTTGAACTCCAAATAGAACTGGATGGCTTTGTAGTACAGTTCAACATTGGCCACCTGCACAGGTTAACAAAGAGAGAACACGTTGAAGAAACTAGTTAGCGAGAATGACAGTATGAAAGGCATGTGGTCTACAATTACATTCCTGCCATAATTGTATCAAAAAAATATTTGGCAAGGGCACGATAACCCGGTTGTTGATTAAGAATTATGCCAATTGGGTGGAATAGCTTGCGTCGAAGCAGTTGAGGCCAAAAGTGGAGTGCACATCGGGAGAAAAAAAAAATCTCAATGAATAAATACAGATTTTTACCCATAATTTGTCAAAAACTTACCGGTAATCAAAACACACTAAATGACGCCCTTGCGACAAAACTCAAGATATACCTTAGTGACTATGTCTTTGAACTGTCCTTCCTTCCAAGCATCCGTTGGGTGGCTCATCATGGTAATGATGGCGTTGTCGTACTCCTCATACTTGTCGTATAGGAAAACCAGTTCGGCCCACAGGTGCGCTTGTTCTGCTGCTCTCAGGACCTTGGGGATGTTCACTCTTGACCAGAAGAGCTCCAGGTGCTCCCTCATCTTCTGGGGTTTGAACTTTGAGTAAAGGATGGCCAGCTCTGTGAACATGCCCATGTGTGCACGCTCCAGGCCCAGAGCCGCCTCCAACATGGTGATCAGCTCCTCAAAGTAACCGCGGTCCTGAAGGGGAAGATGAGAGAATGACCTCAGGTCAGTAGGGGTTAAATGCTAAACGCAAATTTGATTAAATACCAAGTTTTAAAAAGAGTTAGCGCTCCCAGTTGTTTTGCGGCTAGACTTATTCGACCATCTGTCACAGAACGACCTATACATGGAAATCATTCTTACTTGGTAGTAATTGATTAGCTCTTCCAGTTCATCGGCGTGCACCACAATGTGGAGGCCGCACATCTGAGCCAGTCGGAATTCCTGTCCATCTACGCAGGCGAAGCAGACTTCCTTCCAAGTACGGGTGCTGTTGGCTTTACGGGCGCCGTCTACTGCAGCCTGGTATTCCCCGAGGTGCACGAGGGTTGAAGCCAGTCGACCAAAGTTGGAGACGTTGTTGTACAACAGCTTAGCAGCCTCGTACATTTTCTCATCAAAGCAGCGGTCCCCGACCTATGAGATTAGAAACACAAATATTGACGGGAGGTTGAGTTTTGAGCCAGCAACACAATGGCATAATACACCATGAGCACAGCTCACCTGCTGAATGTGAGCATTGTTGGGTCCGTTGATGAACTCTTCCAGTTCGGCGAGACGATTGGTCTTCGCCAGTGCAAAGATCAGCTCTGTCTCCACATAAGACTCGCGGGCCTTCTTACGGGCCATCTGGAGGAATTTGACCAAGTCTTCCCAGTTTCCTGAAACACAACATGGAGTTGTAATGAAGGGATTTTGAAAACAATTGCCCTTTGTTCGACAAAGACATTCTTGTGACATTCACAACTTAGTCATTTCAAATTTTGTTATTTGCCAACCTGAATGTTGACATATCGGGCACAACCATGGACCTGATTAAGAGCCGCAACAGCAAAATGTAGCCATTTAAAAAAATGTTTTGCATATATTGGCCGCTTCATATAATTAACCGATGGTCTCCACGTTGTCACATGGGATATTTGCAAAGAAAGAGGTCACAGTTTGATTTAACTTTTATTTAATCTGTTGTCAGCGACAATGCGAGTTGATAACCAAAACTGAGTGACGGCTGCACACTGCTCATTATACTCAACTCAAGACTTCTTTTTGCTCTCAATTCCTCCTTACACAGTCGAGTACCGCTATGTGCACAATCTTCCGCATTTCTTTCTCACCTCCTTCACGTGTGCGCATTCCAACCACAAATGGCTGATGAATATTCAGCATGAGGCAGACCACGTTGACATGTTTGGTACTTAATTTAGATGTGACAAGACCGTCGGTAAATTGATTAGCGGCATGAAGCTCATCACGAACAATTCCTAACTGTCACATTAAAAGCTGTACGGTTCAAACCGTGGGGAAAAAAAAAGTAGCAGTTTATAGTCCCGAAAGTACTGTAAAAGCCTTTAACGACAACCTTTGTAACAACTTAAATCCGTAGCAAAAGTATTTGACCAAGTGAGGCTAAAGCAGGATTTTTTTCAGTTAATACATTTTACAAATGGACTTTTTCCTCTTCACTGGATCTCTCCATCCATCAGGCCACTGAAAGTTTGGCTGACTTTGATGCTTAAAGTCGAAAATCCCAATTTAGTAATGCACCTGCCACTGGCCTAAATATGGTGAGAATTATTTTGAAACTGTTGAACCGAAACGCCTAAAACCCCTTTCGGTGGACTGTTCCAAAAGGCACATGAAGACTTATTTCAATTCTGTCCACCAGATGGCATCACACTTAGGGATCACTGTTAATGACCTGTGAGGTTTGCTCAAAACCAGCAGCTCTCTCTCCTTACCACTCTTATCGGCAGCCTGCACAACCTCCATGTAAGCAGAGGGGTCATCAGCTTTGATGTAGGAGTCTATGGCCTCTTTGACAAGACCCTTTTGGAGTTGAGCTTTGGCCAGCTGGCTCCACACCGCAGGTTCATTGCAGCGCTCTGCGAATTCATAGGCCCGGTCGAGGTTGCTAATGTGTTCAATCAGCACCTAGAGACAAAGAAGAGGGTATAAGCAAGTTAAAAGAAAAAAGTTACCTTCAATGCTTGGGCTATCAAGCCAGCGATACAAAGCAATAAACACTTACCTGCACGGCCGATGTGTTGACATCAAACTTTTTGAAGATGGCAAAAGCCTCTTCAAACAGCTCGTTGCTGATGGCGATGTTGGCGATATCGGGAGCATCGTAGTTGTCAAGTCTGTTGATGTACTCCATCACGCGTGTGCGGTCAGCTTTGATCGCCGTCAAGATCAGCAGATTCTGCAGATTTCTGCAGGCAAGAGTCATAAGGCCCATACTTTCAACACAAATTCTTTTTGACAGTTGATCTTGATAACATTTGGTGAACAGAAATAGGGAGCACTAGAGGCTGCAAGTAAATACCTGTGTTCACTGAAGACAGAGTTGTCCAACACAATCTTCTCCAGTAGCTCAATAAGCTCATTGGGCAAGTCAGCGGTCATGAAGGCCTTGACTGTGACAGATACCTCTTCTGGGTCCTGGGTCTCTGACAGTGCTGTCTGCACCACCTGAGAGAACATCAAAAGCTATATGTACTGTGGAAAAGACAATGAACGCCAACTGAATGTCTATTTGTGAATACCTGGTCAATAAGTGGTCGTCGGTAAGGGTTGGTCTCCAGCAGCACACTAGCCCAGAGATCGGGATCTTTGCGACGCACCAGGTAACGAGATAAGCTCTTGAACAGCGAGTTTTCATTGCAGACCTGTGTAAAAATCAGCAATACAGTTGAATGAAGATCAGGAAAAATGCACCGACAGTCAGGCTTAACATTTATGGAAAATGTTACATTTCCCCCTCCATAAATATTGTGATTACGATGTAATATCAAGTCATTTTTGTCCCGTGGTCCCTTTCTATGTGTGTTTTTTTTCCCCAACAAAAACAGGCAATAAATTAACCTCTATTACAATAAACTATCAGATTTATCATACATAAATGTTTTCGTCTTAGAGGTTAGGTTTCTGGCATAATAAAGGGAAATGAGACTCAATCATCAAGGAAGTCTTACATTGATCAGCTCCTGGTCACACTGCCCTCTCTCATAGGCCACACAAGCTAGGTGGGGGTCTCTTTTCTCGCAGTACTTGCCCACCACGCGGCTATCGTAGAATGGGTTTTCCCTCAAGAAGCGTTCAGGGTTGTTGTTGCTGTCAATGTAGATCTTGGCCAGGGCATTGTGGGTAGCTGGCTCTTCGCAGCCCTCATGTATGCGAGACTCCAGCCATGGCAGCAGGAGCTTCAGTCTTTGAAAAACACACACGTTAACACACATAAAAAAACAGCAAACCTGTACAACCAGCGTTGCTTTGCGCACATTCATGCTGTACTAGAAAAAGGTCTGGTCTGACTGAAGCAATTCCAACAAAATTGGAAGCAATGTTTGTCCAATTAGACTCACTAGTAGGCATTTAAGATTGAAAAGGGAACTTATAGGTCCATCTCAACCCATGATTAAATCACTAAATTAAGAGGTCTGCCTCAATATTTTTGTTCATATTTGGTTTATCACCACAATGTTTTCTTTACCTGTTCCTCTTCTCCACCTCAGCCACAAGTTCATCAGTTGAAAACTGCCCCCTGACTACCAGAATCAGGCTCTTAATGACATCTTCTGAGCAGTCCACATCCAAGAGACCCCCGACCACCACAGGCAGACGACTTGGGTTCACCTACAACACAGACGCGGTTTAAATTTACATTGCAAGGCTCAAAAGTACAGTCTCTAAAAGGTCTTCTAAAATTACCTTCTGAACATAGATCTCAATGTACTTCTGTAGGTTGTTGCGGTACAAGTACAGGACCAAGTCGTGGACAAAGTCGAAACGGTCACAGACGATGATGAGCGGCAGCTGGTCGGTCAGTTTTGCTTCCTGTCCATGACACAAAGAGAGAAATAAAGGCTTATTGCAACCAGAACCATTTAACAACATTCTACAGAGGCTTAAGCAACAACGGGGTTTGCCTTACTATCACACGATCGATTGTGCACAATGACATTGAAACTCATCTCAATCAAACCTGATCAGATATGTCCACCCAGCTCATGTGGTGCTTTATCAATTGAGGCAGGGCTTACAACTACAACCAAGAAATCCTCGGAGTAGCCATCTCCCTATGTAAGAGGCCAATGCAGTTCCTCTGAACCACAATGCAATAGGGTGTGCTGACAAATTGGACTCATCCACAAAAGATTAACAAAGTGGGATTTTGCAATAAAATGCTGCACAGACTTTGGGGTGTACTGAAGGACTAAGACTAAGACCACAACATTTAATTCACTTGAGTACAAGGAACTAGCTCCTTCACCAATTGCTGCAGTCACACTAAAGGATGGACAGCTAGGACTCAGGATGCAAGCATTTGTACCCCTGTGCGTGGATGGATTCGTGGTATGAGAACGTACGACTATACAAATCCCAGTTTCGATCCTTCAAGTTCAACAGGGATGATTTTAAAAAAAAAAAGGGGGGGGGGATTCTTTTCGATATGGAAAGACAGATTTACCTGATATATGTCCTGTAGACAAGAGGAAAAGCACAAAAATCACTGATGTAATCGGTTGAACATTTGTGACCAAAACAACATAAATAATTCGAGGGTTAAGTGCGATCATCAACTTTGAGGACTTGGTAATACGAATGAGAGACTCGATGACGCAAAATCTTGAAAAAGTAGTCATGTATCATCATGATTTATGAGTTCAAAACGTTCCGTGAACGATCGTAACTCAGGACATTGGTCTCTCAATTTTTTCCCCCTATTGAAATGAATTAATATTTCAAAGCACTATTGTATTGTACATCATAAAAACCTTACAACTACAACCAAGAAATCCTCGGAGTAGCCATCTCCCTATGTAAGAGGCCAATGCAGTTCCTCTGAACCACAATGCAATAGGGTGTGCTGACAAATTGGACTCATCCACAAAAGATTAACAAAGTGGGATTTTGCAATAAAATGCTGCACAGACTTTGGGGTGTACTGAAGGACTAAGACTAAGACCACAACATTTAATTCACTTGAGTACAAGGAACTAGCTCCTTCACCAATTGCTGCAGTCACACTAAAGGATGGACAGCTAGGACTCAGGATGCAAGCATTTGTACCCCTGTGCGTGGATGGATTCGTGGTATGAGAACGTACGACTATACAAATCCCAGTTTCGATCCTTCAAGTTCAACAGGGATGATTTTAAAAAAAAAAAGGGGGGGGGATTCTTTTCGATATGGAAAGACAGATTTACCTGATATATGTCCTGTAGACAAGAGGAAAAGCACAAAAATCACTGATGTAATCGGTTGAACATTTGTGACCAAAACAACATAAATAATTCGAGGGTTAAGTGCGATCATCAACTTTGAGGACTTGGTAATACGAATGAGAGACTCGATGACGCAAAATCTTGAAAAAGTAGTCATGTATCATCATGATTTATGAGTTCAAAACGTTCCGTGAACGATCGTAACTCAGGACATTGGTCTCTCAATTTTTTCCCCCTATTGAAATGAATTAATATTTCAAAGCACTATTGTATTGTACATCATAAAAACAAGTAACAATTAAATGAAGTGTGAAAAATTGTA
The DNA here is from genome assembly GCF_001891065.2 of Hippocampus comes. Classification (NCBI taxonomy): domain Eukaryota; kingdom Metazoa; phylum Chordata; class Actinopteri; order Syngnathiformes; family Syngnathidae; genus Hippocampus; species Hippocampus comes. Next base: position 1,411,619 of record NW_017806158.1, read on the forward strand.
TGTTTACCAAGGATTAATTCACTGTTTGTCTCCTTCTGGTGTGCATGCCTTTGCCACCAGAGGGAAGTATAACAGACACGACTAAACATGAAGGAGACTGTCGCAACTGCTCAGTGAATGTTAGGATAAAGCCCATATGCCTTGTGAGTATTGTTACAATGTCCGTATACATGCGTGGCTCTACAATTTGTGTTCATAAGGGTGTATTCTTTGGTGTGTTGCATTGTATTGTATCATTACGCTTGCGCAGTGTTTCTCAACCTTTGAGCCAAGCCACAAATTTCATATTGGAGAAAAATTCACAGCACACTACTGAGCAAAACAATGGACAAAAAGTGGATACATAGGTTCTGTCATCTGGTGGAAGAATTTTTGATTGTTCTGCCTGTTAATATATCTGTGGTTGGCATAGATAGATCGATTAACAATTTTTTTTGGGGGGGGGGGGGGGGGGGCAAACAAATAATTTTCCGTCCAAATAATTAACAGTGGACAATTTCCTGCGGCACACTTGATCATCACTCACGGCACATTAATGTGCACTGAGTCACTGAGCTAGCGGACTTGACACAAGTACTTGGGCCGTTTTTTTTTTAAAGAATTATTCAATGTCATACTCCTGCCTGTGACATTTGCACTGCCACCATCTTGCGCTCGTATTTCAAGCCAAAGCAAAAACAAACAAACGGTCAAGCGACAGTTCATATTTCAAGATATTAAAATATCATTTTGGGGGGGAAAATGTGTTCTGATAATTAAGTGGCAACTCATCCAACACAGGGCAACACACCAAAAAAAAAGTTCGTTAATTAGATGAAATTAAAGAGACAAAGGTGTATTAACCTTCAGGAAATTCTTGACACGCTCAGGATCATAACAGTTGCTCTCTCGACATATACGCTCCACCTCCTTGATTTGGCCTGTCTTGCAAGCAGCCTGGATGTATTTGAAGTGAACCTCGGGGTCTTGGCTGAAGTTCACAATGGAGCCCAAGAAGTAGAAGAGACCTGAAAGACGGAGACAGTTTACACAAGTCCAAGGGAGCCAAGCACAACAGCAAGTATAACATGAAACAACAAACATTTATTTACTTACTATATAAACAATTACAAACTGCTATGTAACATATGTGACATTTTTATGATGAATTTCTGAAATCCAGCAAATAAGGGGTTACAATATTTTCAAAACCAATCCCGCTTTCTAATCTGATCCATGTGGTGCATTCTGCACAGGTTATCGATTGCCCTGCATTGGCTCTGGCTTAATTGCTGAATTGATATTTTGGGGGCATGAATCCCGAGTATGCCACTAAAGCTCAGGGATGAGTTCAATGCCATTTAACAAGCTTGATTCTCCATCATACAAACATGCTTTTGAAAGCAGAGGTGTAAAAAAAAAAAAAAAACAAAAAAAAAAAAAAACATCGTAGGTTAATGTTAAAGGTCCTATGCCATCATAACCCTTTTTTTCTCCAGTTTTATGCATAACATTCCAAAATGCGAGATGGTTGAAGTCTTGTCGATTGCAGGCAATAACCTTTAAGAGGCAATGGGTATGTACAACAAGTGGATCTAAAATAGGCATTGTTATGATGCAGATATGCTACTCATCATTGATGTACCGAGCCGGTCTTTGTCGCGACAGCCGGTTGGCATCGAGAATACGCTGCTTCACTCATATCTTACAACAATGGTAGATGAAATGATCGCCGCTGTTTGTGGGCACCTGCAACTCCTTGAAAACTACTTCTACAAATACCTAGACTTTATGAAAAAAGAGCCAATCTGGAGAGGTGTTGATAGAGGAAAATGGCGTCTTTGGTCAGCAGGTGTGGGAAGTAATTGGCTGCATAGGGGGGCGTTACGAACTTGGGATATAAAAAATTGTCATCAGTTTCAGGAGAAAAAAACAAAAAAACAAGGTCCAGGTACACTATTAAAAATTTGCAGGATTAAATTTTTAATGCGGTGAGAGAGGCAGTGCAGTTAAGGCCTTGGCCACTCTAACTAGTTGGCAATACAATTGCATTCTTGGTATAACAAGTATTATTGAGCTATGAGCCTGTCTCATCGACCAACTACAACAGCTTGAAAAAGGGCACCCAAGGCATTTTCAACCCTGACCTTGAAAACCCAATAAAAAAGCTGTCAAATATAATTTTAAAATACATTAAAAAAGTATAGGCATGGCATCATAGCTTGGGTGTAGGATCTCACCTTCAAAGCTCTTGAAGGATTCAAAGAGCTCTGTGAGAGACTGTGTGGTAAGCTGTTCATGGTACTTAGAAGCCACCTGCACGCATATTTGCAGATTCTGGCGGATGTTGGCTGAGAGCATGGCCCTGAGGCACTCTAAAGAATCCTCCACAGACAGCGAGCCAAAGAAGTTCACCAGCCACTGGAATTTGAAGTGAGTACAACAGTTTTTCATGGTTCCATGCACCGAAATGCTGTTTCTCAGTTACAGTGAAACTCCTCTAGAACGAAACCTACATGGGCGAAAATACCCCCTTATGTGAAAAAATCTTCATGCATTAACACAATTCCCATTCTCCTGCCCCCCATAAGACGAAAACCCCCCTGTTGCGTTATACGAAATAATTTTCTCTGCTCCAGCCTCGCGAAGACATTCACTACAATGAAGTCTTATCCAACAGCGACCTCTACTGGTTCGTTCGGAAACGGCAACAGCAACCACCACACTGGTTTACATAGTGAACGATGTTTATTTCAGTCACAGCTGCGAGTTTGCTGGACTCAACATACTCATAGCTGCTCTGCCATTGGCTTACCGAGCATCATCCTGGCCTCCGATTGGCCAAGAGGGACCTCACTGTCTATGTGTGTAGATACTGAAGCTAGATCCGTAGCATCCGATTAGCTGCTCAGAGTAAATTGCTTATGGCTCGACGGACATT
>NW_017806158.1:1414661-1418338 GCF_001891065.2 Hippocampus comes
AGCTCAAAGCTAATAAAGCGCTCCAGTTAGCGTAAGGTTTTTAGCCTTCGAGAGCTAACTAAGGCCATCGAGGACTACGAAGCGTCCCGTGGCTGGCTTAAAAGTTCATTGCATGCCAGGAAGTATTTGTTATTGTTAGATTCAGACGAGGATGGACGTTGCATTGCTAAAATGGCTACAAAAGGGACCTTTGGATGTCAAGAAGCTAAGACAAGAAGAGCTCTGATGCTGGAAGAGAGGGTAAAAGTGATCAAAATGAAAGACGGAGCAAGCAAAATAAAATACATTTTCCAAGAAATTGATGTAAGTGAAAGTGAATGCTGATCGTAAATTTCGCAATTTCTTTCCCTTTTTTTTCTTTCTACACTGACAATATGAAGTGTCAAATAAGTGTGTGCTCATACTCATGCACTATTGGAATAAAAATAAAGAGTACACATACGTTTTTGTGTGCGTGTGCACATACGTTTGTGTGTGTGTGTGTGTGTGTGTGTGTGTGTGTGTGTGTGTGTGTGGGTTTCTTATATCTGAGATCAAATTTGCTACAGTGAAAACGCCCCCGTTGTGAAAAATGTCTTGCCGCAAACATGATTTCGTTGTAGAGGAATTTCACTGTAATTAGATTCAACTGTGGAGAATAAAAAATTAGATGATTAAAAAAAGTTCTACCTCAGGGTTGAGAAGATGTGTGTGCACCACAGCACGCTTGATGTCATACAGGTCAGTGTAGTGTTCCAAAGCCCTTTGCAGCAGTCCGGCCTTCTCACAAAGTTGGGCAATGTGCGCTCGGTCATAGTTGGTGAACATTTGGTTGCCCAGGATAGCATCAGCAACCTATAAGCATGACAAAAAAGTATTAAAAATTCTTATCTAATACTTGGATTTATGTCCTTTCTGCAAACCACATATCCACCTGTGGGGCATGCATGAGATTCATCTCCAGCAGGCGGGTCTGCAGGGGACCTTCTGATGGCCTGTTGTTCTTCAGTGCATCCAGCAGGAATGAGGTGCACTGCTGGATCAGATTGTATTCCATGAATACATCCACGATCTGAACAAACAAATGGAAATGAGAACTTGAACTGAAGAACAGATTACCTGCACTTCATGTCTGGCGAGTTCTACTTGGACAAACAATTTTTAGTCAGGACAGAAAATATAATTAAGGAAGAATGCCAAACTGAATTTATCAATGCCATGATTGCTACCCTATCTAACCTGTGTGATATCGGCCAGAGGCTCTTCATCCTGCACCAGCATCTGGGCAAACTGTAGGCCTTGTTCTGGGTTGATGCGCATTACATTCCTCAGAAGAAAGATCCAATCTGGAGTGTAGCCCACCTGGGGAGAAAAAAAAATACAAATATACAGGGTATTATGATCATCATTTCCATGAGGTCATTTGTACAGTAAAAGGATTGAGCCAGACAAACAAACCTTTTTGGCATAAAGGACAATCTTGGGGAACTGGCCAGTCTCTGCAAAACACTGAATGACCTTGTTGGGGACATTGGCCCTAAGGTAGACACTCAGCGCCAAGGTGGGATCCACAGCCTTCACCAGGTCTCCAAGCTCCTCTGAGCACTCCAACTAATAATAGGAAATAATGTGAGCACAGGATAATAAATAAAATATTTGATTTAACTTGGGAATTCCCCCGGGGGGCATAAATTCAGTCAGACATTGAATACCTTGTCTTCCTTGAGCCACTTCTCCAAAAGCTGTTTTCTTCCCTGCTGGAGGACAGGCCTGCAAAGCTCCAGAGATTCAAATTTGTTGAGCTGGCCCTGGTCCAACAAGATCCCAAAGTACTGGAGCAGAGGGGAGGTCTGCCCTGCTTGAGTAGGCACACCCTGGAAGCGACGAATGGTGTCCGGGGTTCGCAAAATACCCTGAAAAGAGGGAAATTGTCAGAAAAAAAAAAAGAACTGAATGGATAGCCTGTACAGTCCATTTCAAAGGACAAACGGCTTACATTGACATATCTGCATTGCTTTAACTTTAGTACCTTCGGAATTGGCACTAGGCTACTTTCACCTCCCATGCTGAAAATCTATCACTGTTTCTTAGTTGGCATCTGTACTAGAATGTGAAGAGGTTTTGGCCTCAGTGTCTCATACAGTCTGTGTTTTTCTTTTTAGTTTCCACAGGGGGTTCTGGGTTGGAATACATTTCAACGGGGTTTGCAAATTAATGCTTGAATTCATCAAAACAAAATAAACAAGTAACCTGAAGAGCAACTTGATCAGGGAATTTAAATCTTATTTATAATACACCATATTCGTGTAAGGCTGACAGGAAGAATACCTTTGGTGCATTGGCAGCCACCTTGGCAGCCTCTGAGTAGTTGCCAGCCGCAAATAGGTTGTTGAATTTGCGAGCAAAGAGCTCTTCAGCACCGGCGAGGTTGTTGCGTACAGCCAAGCGTAGAGCCAGATCTGGATTCTGCAGCACATTGGTGATATATGGAATGATGTTTTCTTCCTCCACACAGACCGACAGCACCTGTACAACATTGACATAGACGGAACATTTCAATATAATCTCTTGGCATGGACTCGGGCAAAATGTTGGGCACCACAAACCATGTTCAAATGCCAACTTGATGAAAACAAAAACATTTATTAAAATGTAAACAATACATTTTTTGTTTCTTTCCACAGAATGCAATCTGAAATGTGTGGCCTTTTAAACTAACCTTGCAAGCATATGACAAATACCTTAATCAAGCTCAAAAGCAAACTCGACTGAATCTCACAGAACACACATTAAGTCTCTGTCTGGCCTTGGGCTCTGGCTTCTGAATAAGAATGTACTCTGAGTGGGTCAGTGTCACGCACAGTTTTTGTGAACAGTCTGGCATCTGAATGAAAGGGGAGTTGAAAGAAGTCATAGTACCCCCTCGACTTACAACCTCAGCAGATCAGACCTCCATCTCTTAACATAGTTGATTAGACCGCATTCTTGTCAGAACTGAAGCAGTCTGTGTCACTTATAATTGTGGGGGTGATAACCAAATTAGCACAAATGGTCCAAAAATAAATCATATGTCGTGCCAAGTATACAACAACCAGCCACAATTTTATGACCACGAGCACAAAATAATGGGATAAGATAAATCACCAGGTACAGTGTAAGTGGCTGGATTGACAGAATATTTCAAATCAAACAATGCCAACTTTTTCAGGCGCGTGTCATGGCAGCGCAAATTTTAAAAAACACAAATGTGTCCTGTGATGTCTTCTTCCAAGCAACTGCAGAGTGGAATCTGACTGACATTTGTTGGCAAACACCAACTGTAGCAACAGGATTTTATGGTTTGATGGATTTGCTTACAGAAGCTTGGGAGGGAAAAAAAACCCCAACAAAAATGTTTACAAAAAATTTTTTAAACACGTTAAAACTTGCAATACGTGGTCATGGCCTACTGAACAATTTTAACTACAATGCATTTCCCCCCCAAAAAATTAAGTGGGTAAAAGCAAGTTAGATAGAAGGGAAACTTAGCATTCATCAAATTAAAAGGGAACCAAAAACAAAACTTCATTTGTTCTACAAGAGGCTGCTTGATTCATGATTTTGTACCAGGTTACTGATATTGCTGTCGACCTATTGACAAAACTGGAAGCAGAGGGGCAGTGGTCTTCTATTTTTCAGATCGCTGCTGCCACACCCGC
>NW_017806158.1:1418372-1437566 GCF_001891065.2 Hippocampus comes
CACACACACACACAACTGCCTGATCATGCTGCCAAAACTACCATTGCCTTACGATCAGTTTTCTTCTCTTTCCTCAATTATTCATGTGCTGCACAGCCTGACTGGAATATTCATCAGCTGCCTGGATCCAGTTCTCCTTTCTGGTTCAGCTTTACACGAGCAGTAAAAAACAAAACATGACTCCCTCTCTGTGTGAAATACTACACTTTGGATAATTTACACCGCTTTCATGCAGAGGCTCAGAAGTGATGCCGTCGTCGGCACAGAAGCAAAAGCTTTTGCGTGCCATTATAAATGGGAGTGCTTTCTAGGTATTAAAATGCATCAGTTTGTCTCAATATTTCAAAATCAAAAAAAAAAAAAAAAAAAAATCATAATTTTAATGGGGTAATGCTATTAATGACAGTGCCTTGACATGATACACTTACCTGTCCCTTCCTGTTGACCCCAATGATGCCTGAGGTGGCCTCATGAGGAGCTGTGACAAAGATGGTCTCTCCGCTGATGCGGTTCATATAGATGCAGGTGCCGGTTTCCAAGTCATACAGGTGAATGTAGCCATATTTAGTGATGAGGAACACAACATCCTGCTTTGAGCTTATCTGTTAAAAAAAATAAAGAGGGGTGGGGGGGTGGGATAAAATATAAACAGAACAACTGTGGTCGCATAATACTTGATAAACCGCTTGTTTTATGCGAAAGCAATTTAATGGGATCATGCCCAAAAGAAATAATGAAGATATGAATATCCAGCATTTGCAAGTTTCTTTGCTGCAATGGCGATTACTAACTCATATGTTTAACTCGACAAGCATATACACCTGCATGGCGACAGGGAAGTCATTTTGGGCTTCTGGAGGGAAGAAGACATCCACTGCTTTCTTTGGAAATGGCTGGTTGCCGGTTGGTGGGGTTCCAACTTCAATGATGTGCAACTACACAGGTTAAAAAAAAAAAAAATTATAATAACTACATTGTATTTTGACAGCGGACGTGCCAAGTGCATTCGAATTCATTTTTTCCCCCATCATGCTCGCTTACCTTCCCACCAGCCTGACTTCTGACAGCAAAGCAGAAAAGGGTTGACTCCTCAGAATTGCCCTCCATCTTGAACTGGGCAAAGCTGGCAGCATGTCCCTCAATGGGCTGAGAAACCTTTCTATCCACAGAGTACAACTGCATGGCTCCCACCACCCGACTTTGCTAGTTAGAATGAAAGAGAACCACAGTCGCACAATTCAGATTTCCAAACATTTCCAAGAGAAAAAAAAATTGCTTTAAATAAATAAAAAAAATAAAATAACACACCCGAGATCCGAATTAAGGAGATATTCTTAAATACTTTGTTCTTTACATAGTTGAAAGGGCTGACAATCACTAAAATTATCAATTTAAATCAAATGTATTAACCCATGGAGGTCTGGATTTGGAGTCACACACAAAATTTGAAGTGGAAAAACACACTACAGGATGATCCAACTCTGATGCAACGTATTTAAAACAAGTCAAAATGAGGCTCAGTTGTGTGTGTGGCCTCCATGTGCCTGTATGACCTCCCTACAACGCCTGATGAGCTGGTTATTTTTGAAGTGTGAATAAAACCAGTCATCCTTTGCCTTAACCCCGTACCCAGGAAAGTGACTTGCAGTTTCAAAGGGCTTGGTGACCTCTGGGGTGACCGAGGAAATCTATGATTACCTGTGCTGAAATACCAATGAGGAGGAGCCACTTTTGCTTGGCATCAGTGCGATAGTTGATAATCTGGCAGCCTGCCAGACTGGAGTGGCGGTCAAAGACTTTGACAGGCTGCGAGTCACCCTCCATGCTCCAATGGTAGACCGTGCTTTCAGTCACAAGTGCGACTGTATTAAGGGAAATCCACTTCCAAAAGGTAACATCATCGGTCATGGTGTGCTCCTTCATTTTGCTCTTCATTTCAATGTTGAAAATCTGAAGGGTTTTGCCAGCTAAAAGTGGAAATAAAAGGAGCAAAAACCACACCCAAAGGCCGTTATAGTCTAGACACACACAAACTCTTAAGATGACAAACACAAAATTGGAACAGAAATTGAAAGAATTTTTTTATCAGGCAACAAAGGCCATACACGCGACAGTAAGAAATCGCATCCTGTTTGAATGAAATGTGACAGTGTCAAAACAGGAGAACAAGTAAATAACGCTCTGTTATAAAATGCCAAAGGGTGGATGAATTTAGAATACACATGGCCATAATTTTTGGGTTACCCCTCTGTTCAAGAAAGAAAAACCTCAAAGGTTCAAGTTCAAGTCAACTTTTCAAGTCACTGAAATAATGAACAGAATTCTAAAAATAAATAAATAAATAAAACTACTGAGACATGCCTGGACAAAAGTGATGCCCTCAAATGAATATTTTGTTGCACAGCCTTTTGAGGCAATCGCTGCAAACAATTTCTGTAACTGTGAATGAGACTTCTGCACCATGACCTGGGTGTTCACCTTTAATTTCTTTGGACGTTGTTGTGTGCGCTTTGATTACTATTCAGGTGATCGGTGCCATCCATTTTCTTCTGGCGGCCAGCTGTAAGGAGACTGGCTCCAGTCCTGTGTAACTTCAACTTCTGAATAACTGTTAAGCGTCACTGACGTCACGGGAGCGTCAATTTGCTTAGAGATACTCATACAGCATTTACTGTTCAACACGCTGGTCTATAATTTTCTTGCTAATCTCCCAAGACGACTCTACATTCACTTTCTGTCGTCCATGTTCAGTGTGATACCAAACAGCATCATGGCTACTTGTCAGCTTTTCAAAAGACACACCAATTACAAGTCTGAAGACACCAGTAATGCTAGCTGGAGGACACAATTTAGTTTAACATGTCCATCTGTTCAAATTATTTCAAATATTTTCTATGGGTCCCTTCATTTTTGTCCAGGCTCCTGCTCCTGATTCATTCTGTTGAAACATTTCCAAAGCAATGTCTGATTTTCATTGGTTTCATTGTTATTATTATTTTAAACTTTTGGTGAGTTTCAAGTTATTACGCCGACAACTGTGGGGTTTTCTTTCATTAACAGAGAGGTACCGACATTTTGTCCACGTGTGTTTTTGTATCTACCCTGAGGGAACGCGAAACATGACTGCTTAATTTGCATTGCTGCAATCAACATTAAGTCTTGGTCGAGTTACAGCATTCGGGATACCTGTAATAAGATGGCAGCATGATTTTTCTATTAAAAAAAAAAAGATTCACCACTTGACAAAACTTTGTACATAATTTCCAAATGGATGTGCACCCAAGTATGATCTCCAATTATGAGACCAACCCATCAATTGAAGATGCCTTCAAAAGTTAGAAATAAAGGAGATTAGTGGGTGTAAACAAGAATTTTTTTTTTTAAGTTTTTGCATTCCAACTAAAACAGTGAAATAAGCGTCAAAGGCAATTCTGTATTCAAGGAACTTTACAGCAAGAATTTAAGGAAAATTTTCCTGCATTTCATTTGATTCATAACGTGACAATGACAGGCCACAAGATAAAATATGTTAGATTTACTCACCTGTATCACATTTAATTAGTTGGAGGTTAATTTAGTGAGTTTAAGCTTTATTAAGAAGCGGCGTGACATCATTGTTTGATCACTATTCGTGACTCTTATGAACATAGTGAAAGAAAGTAAGTACCAAGCCAAGCACAACCGTCACGATCACTTTGCCATCACTAAGCCAAGAGATTCAAACAATTTGCAGCAGCAGCCAAATTTCAATGAGCAAGCGCGGGACAATACAGTGAATCACAGGCTAGTGTGTGAATAGTGACTATTCCCTACGTTTATTACGTCAAAACTGTTACGTGCAAATCTCTCAAAAGAATCAATGATACAAATGCAAGAACTAGTGAGTGGTTGGGACTGTTTCAAGGTTTATGAAACCAAGACTAGTACTGACTATGACCTGAAGCAATATGAAGTTTTTATATATATATATATAGATATATAAATAAATTTGATGGCTATCTTTCTGATTCAATTAGTAATTTAATGGAAGAAAGTCGAACACCAACAATTTGGGTATGCCGATGCCCTAAAGGTCTAAAAGGAGATAAAATAATGGATATAGCAATAGTTTAAGTTGATGGATAGGAGCAACCCCTACATTGTAAAACCAATGCTGAGGTGTTCTAAAATATTGATGTGCAATGTGCTTCTTGCTTGTGGGTGTGTGTGACGTTTATGCAAACTGAATTTGTATTACTTGAACTGAGAGGTAACTACAGGTGTTTGAAATACGATGAATTAAAGATATCAAATACAATCAGGAAAAAAAAGAGCAACATATTGGATCGACAGCATGGATTTAAAATGGAAATTTAGAAATGTGAATTAAAATAATATTGGCATATGTAAAATAGGTTCTAAATCAATCACACTAAAAAAAAATGATGGAATGCCAGCTTGATATAAGTCATGAAAGATAAATCCTGTTTCGTTTTATTGAGGAAATGGTCCAAAAAGGAATAGAGCAAATTACAGTGGTGCGGCGGGGAGTGACTCAAGGTATTGTAAGTCCACCTTGGAACAATTTGGACCAAAACCTCATGTCTTTCTGTTTAGTTCACTCAAGCATTTGTTGAATGAATCGATGACATAATTTCAAAGTCTCTTTGAAAACAGGATTTTACTTCCACAATATGAAAGTTAAATTTTAACTCACCGTCTGCAAACACAAGAAAGCAGTAAAGAAAAACAAAAGAGCACAGAAAAGACAAAAACAAACAAAAAAAAAGTCAAAGCAATCATGGATACTTAAAGAAATATATATTTTTTAATAAAATTAAAAAAAACAATGCTTTGTCAAACAGTTATAGGACATATGTTCATATAAACACACCTGCTGAAGGGCCAAGTGGAGAGCTAAATTAGCTGCATTTTTAAGGCGACTGGCAAAAATGTTTGCCTTCCATACTAAAGTACTGCGAAGGAATATGTCAAGGCTGAGCAATACAGTCCATATGTAGAAACATTTGATAACCACTGGATGGTAAATAGACTGCCTTACCTTTGAGTGCAATGACCTTGCTTGCTGGATTCATGATGGCGCTGTCGGCTGAGATGGGCCTGCGGATTGGTGTGTTCGGATCAGCCACGTCAATGATCACCACCTGAGTCTGCTCGCCGACTTTCTCCCGGATACAGATGAATTTATCCGACTCCATGGTGAGGGTGCTGAAGCCGATGTTGGATGGGTTGATGCCCAGATTTTGGAGCTAGGGAAGGAAAAAGTACAGCATTTTAGGATGACGACAAAATGGGGGCGGGAGGTGAAAGTCACTCTTTTCACATGCACACCATCGGATTTCTGACAGCATCATGTCGATTTGAAGTGTAAAAAAAACTTTTGGGAAAAAAAATCTGTCTGTGTGACCTCTTTCTTTGCAAAAACCCAATAAGACTGTTTTTAATGGCTAAAACTTTTGCTGCTTTTAATCAGGTGCATTTTATAATCCCGAAAATACTGTACATGGTGTGTTCTTCCACAATGCTTCATGACAACAATGCTCCTTTCAGGTCATTTAGCGCTGGGAAGTCTCAACCAAACACTAAAACGTCAACACTACGACGAAGATCCTCTTGCAATTATCAGATGCCAATCAAAAGTTAAAACTCAGTCCAAGTCATGTTTTCTCTCTTGTATTCTTATCCTATTAAATTGAAAAACCTTGCACAGGTCATTCTTTTATATGCATTATGTGTAACATGAACATTTCTGCATTTCTTGTTCATCAAAAGAAACCAATTGTTATTTCTAAAGCCCTTTTTCAGACAATAAAATTCAACTCAAAAGTGCTTTACATAGTTGAAATCAATCCCATCCCGCCCACACAGACATGCACACATAGTTTAAAAACAATAACACAATGACCTATGGCCCGGGCAAAGAGAATGCTAGTTAGGAAACACCATCCCAGGAAGCACTGGCAGGGACCTCCATCGCAGTGGCCTAATTTGCACCTTTTTGCCACTGTAAAAAGCAATTTAAACACTGGCTCTGTATTTTATAGAGACAGAAGACTACGACGATATCGGGCACTGTTAATATTGCAGTATTGTGACAGTGAATATTGTGACATCCCTAATGTTATGAATTGATGGAATCAAGACCTGGTTGACTTCATTTTTTTCCCACGATCCAGTGAAACACTGGTACTTTGTGCATTGTCTATTTCAAGCCTTGTTTTGTTGAAAATGTATTATGAAATGTTGAAATAATTGCTGTTCATTCATTGTTTAGAAAGCATTTTAGCAGATCAGCTGATATTTATGTCCACCGTCAATCAAAGAAATTTAGTTGAATGCTCATTCTACAAGGATACTACTTCCATTTCAATGACACTGCGGACGTATTGAGAAAGAATAGGAAATAGCAAAAGAAAAATTGCACCACAATGTTTACAACTGCTGTGGCATAGGAGTGCCGACTCCTTCCTTTCATAGCTGCTATTGTCCAGTTTAGAGGCCAAAGGGAACATTACTCAAGTATTGAAACACAAACTGAGATAAACGAAATCAGCAAGCACTTAAATTCCAAATGAAACGGTTTTCAGTGATAAGCAGTGACCGTTGTTATCATACATTTGGAGACGCAGCAAGCATCCTTGAACTATCGTTGCTGTAACACAAAATCCACACAAGAGCTAAACTTTATTCGGAAACTATTTGAAGATGAGACTGAAGTTAAATCTGAATAATTTGTACCCTGATGAACCAAATTGAGTGTTAGCGCTGTTTAGAGGTGAACGATATATACTATCATCGATATTATCAATGTATTCACGAAGTGCAATTTTACACTAAGTATTCTCCCCAAAAAAATAATTGAGCGAGTCCTTTGATTGGCTGAAAAGTAGGAGGAAATGATGAACGTCTTCATTCTGTGAATCAGTAAACAGGATTCAGTCACATCACTCTGGCCCCATCCGAACAAAAAAACGTGACAAAATAAAAGACCTACCTAATCTGGTTCGCCACGACCCCCCCCCCAAAAAAAAGCATGGGGAGGAAAACACACGCGCGACTACCGCAAATGCTCGCCAAATTGCGTGAACACCCACTGTATCGATGACAAAGCTAACTGCTGGCGAGACACAACTTTGCCATCACCTCCATGACATGCGAGTAAAAGTTTGCCGGCTGTTCGATGTTCACTCAACATTCAGTTCTTCCACGCTCGTGCTCTGCATTATAGCTACATCTACTTCTTCCATAACTTCGCTGCTGTGAATTGGGAATTTCTCCATTGCGAGACTAATAAAGGTTTTCTTATCTTATCTTATCTTATTAGCGACTCCATCACTGTGATCAGGGATGGCTCATGGATGTTTTCCAGTACAGAAAGCGGCAGAGAGAAGAATTCCTAAATACATTTTAGAATTTAAAATAAAATGGAACATTTCAGAAACTAACTTCATTTGCTGTGCCTTTAAATAGTTGGGGGAGCAGTGCACTTGCTTGTGAGAAAAGTAGTTATCAAAGCAAGAAGCCACAAATTTAAGCCAGTGGTTGTTCTGGATAAACTTTCCTGACACCTCCAGTAGAGGTTTGGACTGCTCATAGAACATGCTTACCATTTCCTTCAAAGGAAAGCATCAGCTTACTCAGCTAAAAAAAAATAGTCCCGTGTATGTCCATCACATAAAGTTCAAGGAAGGGCAGGGAAGGATGTGCTGTGTAATGTGCTGAGCATTGCACCACGTCATAGCCATATTCCACAACAGGAAATTTGGGAGCATTGTCCATCGGGACTGAAACAAAAGGCCCGCCGAGTTTAGCCTCCTCCGCTAGCATGTGACATGGGTGGGTGACATGTGAGCAGCTGAAGAGTGAGGAGTAAGACTGCCTTTACTATTACACAGATAAAGGAAAGGAGAGCTTGCTCATTTTTTTGTGTCTATCTAGTTCTCAGAAGAATTCGGAAGGGGAGAGTTGTGGCTACGCAGTTTCCCTTTTCTCCCAAATGCAATCTCTCTCATTTAGACAACGCTGCACAATGTCAAGTGTTCAGCATATCCGCAACCTTGCCAGCCAGTCACAAGGTATCAGCAGTTTTGTTACAAGCAAAGTTCAAAGGCCAAACGTAAAACTTAAGGAAGCATGATACCAAAAAGTACTGGAGAGAGCAAAAGGGAATTCAATCTGCATTTCAAAATGACGAGTGACCTTGTCAACTTGCCGAGTCATTATATGGAACTGAATTCGAACTTAAATGCCAATTATAAGACGACTAGGAAATGGCAGAGTACATGACCAGTGAGAAGAAATCCTGGCAAAATCCAGCCTGGACCGAGTGTATGGACGCAAATCATGTGTGACAAACTATAAAGTGTGTCTAGCAAACAAAAGGTGTTCAAGAAAACATTTAATTTGACATTCAGGCAATTAAAGTTCGCTTAACAGAAGTCAGCACCATCCTATATAAATGGATGATGTATGAAAATGCAAGCTTAGCAAGTTGACTGGCTAACAAGTCAGAAGACTTCCAAGGGAAGGTGAGTCTTACCAACATGTGTTCCTGCTGATGTGAAAAACATTTATTATTTCATCCCCTAGCCTTTGTTTGCATACCAAATAGGGATGGACAATAATAATCTATGCATCAATTAAGAATTAAGTTGGATGTGGGGAAGTGTCAATGAGTCAGGTCATGTAGTTATTGAAGCAACACACTCTGCTGTGGCACAACTGGAGAACTTTATGCTGCTCGAGAAGACACTGGCACAGAAATGTGCTCACGTAGCTATATCGCTGTCTCAACCAGGAATGGGCAACAGGCAGCTTGTGGGGCATATGGAGCCCTCACATTCAGTCAGCGCAGCCTGGAATTCAGTGGCTGCTACTTGAGTCAAGTCCAATTTTTGAGTTATGGCGGCTCGGGCAACAGCATTCTTGTGGGTCTCCAAAGATTCGGTGCTGTTTGGCACTTGATGGAGCGCTGGGATTTTGCAGCCAAGGTTCCGTGCAAAGCGTCACCAATGTGCAGTACCGTTTCACAGTATTTCATGTGTCTGATTTTAGACAAAACATTTGTTGACCTCATGATCAGTAAAGCTCATCTGATCACTCATTTTCCCCATTATCAAACCAGGCAAGTTTAATCCTGATGCCCAGACATTTTCAGCTTTCACATCTCAGCCACTCAAATCAAGGTACACTATTAAAACATTTATTCTTAACCAGCTAACACATTTTGAATATGCACTGAAGCAGATTTTCTCAGCTATGTTGTCCCAAGTTTATCTTACAGAGGTAAAAAGAAAAAAAAAAAAAAAAGCAAAAAAAAAAAAAAAAAAAAAGGTTTTTAGTTAAACATCTGAAGGAAAACTGTGCAGTGGGGTTTTATTTTTTTGAGCAAAATAACATCTCCATTCATTTGCGATAGTTGCCTTTGAGCCCTCGGAAGTAGGGATAAACTATTTTTCGTTTTCTGATTGAAATCGCAATTCCAGACAACACAGTCGTGATTGACAAAGCTGTGGTGATCCACAGCATGTTAAGTATTTCACACAATCACCATCTCCCTCCTCTCCCGCCAAGTTCACCAATCCGAAGTGGCCCAGCTACTTACAAACTAATCAGCTCTTATTTTTGGTAAAATAAAAAAATATATAAAATACATTGTAAAAAGGCATCCATGTGACATCACACAGGTACCCATCCTCTCTTTGCTAGCTGCTCGTAAAGTGCAGGGAATGCAAGGTGCGAACCAAGCTAAATTGTTCTGCACCAAGCACATCTACGGGCACAAGCTACACACAACTTTCTGTTAACAAGGTATTAAAAGTAGCCATCTGCCATTGTGGGATTAAATGTGAACTTTTTTTTTTAGATATTACTGTTCTAGAACCAAGTAATTTAATTCATGGCCAGGTGAATTCTCAAAATGCAATTACATTCAAACACATGTCTGCATTCATCCCCAACCCCGCAAATTTGCTATTCATTAAATTGACCCCATATCATTGGGTTATAGCTGCCTCTTTAAATGAATATAAAGTGTAATGACAGCACATCACATGACTTCTTGAAACGCAGGCGATCGTGAGCTCATCCAACCAATACAACTATACATGTTTTAGGGCGTTCCGAGGTTACACCGAAACTTTCAAATACAAATCACACAATGTTAGCATTTCCGTTACCATCACGTAATTTCGCAATGAATAAGTACCACAAAGCAAGGGCATATGTAGGCGTGACACGTTCATACATTTTAATTGTGTGTTGCAGTCACAACGTAGTAGCTGCATGCGTTTAAGACCGTCAACTTACTGAGGTGATACTAGTGTTAGAAGTGCTTCGTGTACTTGGCCGAGTCAAATACACGAAATGCTTAGTTAACGTCAGCACAGTTCATAGTCAGCCGTGTAATTTCAATCGAAAACCATCGACAATAAACTGACGCATTAAAGCCAACAAGGGCGGCTCACAAAACTGTTAGCTAGAAGGCTAGATGCTAACTAAGATAAACGTCATCCACCCTGCCCGGCTAGCTAGCAATCCTGGCGATGCTAACTTTACTTGTTAGCAATGTTCGCTTTGAACGAAAAAGTCTCTCTAGCGCAACAAGAAAATTCATTGCGAGTACCAATGTAAGGAAAGCCACCCACATAAACGAAATAATTAAGTCATTACTTACTTGCAGGTGCTCCTGAAAACGAATTGGCAGGATCTGAGCCATGGCGGTTCCTCTCACTCTCCTCCGGTTTCTTCGAATGCTAACAAACTACGGCGTCTCTCAGATCCCAACCGGACAGCCAAACAACCTCAGTTCGGAGGTTCCAAAAATATAAGTGTAAGTGCTGTCGGTGTGATGGTACGTTTCGAATAGTCTCTCGGCTCTCGACTCACGAGCTTCCCCTGGCTAACCTCGGGCTGCCACTACACCGACTCCGTGGAACCGCAATGGCGGTGGAAATTAGCAAGCACGTAACACATCCCGGAAATGGAAGTACTCAGTGTGGCGGATGAATACAACGTTACACTTTTAAAAAGGTGAATTTTGGCCAGTCACATTCACTCTTCCATTGATATTCCAGCAGTGTTTAAAACCAACTTTTGATTTCTCGAATAAAACATGAGATTAAAAATACAGGACGAGGGCAAAACGTGGCATTATAGGAACTATTTCTTTTTATTTGCGCCTTGATTTTTGCCACATCATTCGTCTGTGTGAATGGACGTTACGTTTGTGATGCGCGTTGTACACTTGTTCCTGTCGACCAATTAGATGCGATTAACAACCACGGGTTCAATTCACTGCACTCTAAAAATAACAGCATGAATGGTTTTCCAAGTGATTGCTTGTAGAAGCTATGAAGTAGTTAATATGTCAATCATGCGTAAATCTACTGCGATAGGGCTGACAAGGGCTCAAAAGACAATTGACATCGGCCACATCGATGACAAAACGAGGCACTGCTTGGCTGGTGTCTAGGAGGTTGGACCAGAGAGATGGCTGATATTGGTCTGCATAAACCACCCCTTGAGATTCTGCTATGGATTCAGAAATCACTCGAATCGGACCCCTGACCTCGGGCTTATATATGACTGGACTAACGGCTGGAACCTCGCAACTGAAGTCCAAGGGCAGCCATCTTATGTTGCCACTGTAACTGACGAATGTCTTTTTGAAAACGCTGTTACCAGTGCATGTTTTACATCCATGAGTGCCTCTCCAACAACAAACTTCACTGTTCGCATCGACCATCCATAGTACATATCTCAGTATCGTGAATAATGACTTCCAGAAGTTAGGTTTATATTTCGCAACAAATTTTGTTCATTTCATTGTTTATGGTTGTGACAAGTGACAACATGACGCAGACAACTTTTTGAGTAGCACTTAGAATTAATTATACGTTCAAATACAACATTAATAATAGTACTGTATTCATATCAATAAAATGTGCAGGTGGTGCTTCTCCCAGACTTATTGTTACAACCGTATGCCACACATATTGGTGTTTTTGCTGTAGATATAGCAAATAATGTGAAAACGTTGCAGAGAAACGAATGTATTCAAGTTTGGTGTGCTAATTGAGTGTCAACATCAGATGGTTGCCAGTGGCTTCACTTTTTTCAATGGCGAGTAAGTGACATTGTTAGTCCATTCATATACAGTATTTACACTCGTGCTTCTGAGTAGCCGCTAGTAGTGTTTTTATCATTCTGAAAATTATCCAGCGTTCGACATTAACGGAGGCCAAATAGCCCTGGGCCAATGTGGCACTGTGTCAGGTCACCATGTACGGTACCTGATAGACACTGGCCTAACTGAGCCATGTATAAATGTCATACAAATATGTTGAAATCAACATATTTTTCTTGCTTCTTTACATATAAAACAAGTAACTGCATCGAAGTGATATGTTCTTAAAGCTTTAGATAACAAAACACAGACACTAACAATGAAATGATAATTGAAATTTATTTCACTTGTGTTTGCAACATGGTGGTTGCAGTTAGAGGGTTCAGAAATTTCAAATAAACAGAGTCTTCAGTCAGGTCACATTGTAACTATAATTTCAAATCAAAATCATTTCGTCAGAAATGGTGTGGTAATTTGTTGTTGTATTTTGTCATTTGTTTTTATGTTTTATGGTAACTTTTCTGCAAAGTGCTTTTCACAACAGATACAGCTGACTTGTCAAGCTGAATTTTACGCCATAGGATCCACAACGCCCCCCCCACCCAAAAAAAAAAAAAAAAAAGAAACAGCATCAGGGTCGGTTCAGTGTAGTATGCTGGCCACAGTGAGTACCCAAGTCCTCGTTTCCCCTTTTAACATCCACAATTTCTTTGAGCAGAGGATGTTACCTCAATTGCTCAATGTAAAAGAAATTGCTGGGTAAGCAATCTCAATTTTCTACAGATTTTTTTTCTTTCTTTTTGTGCTGATTTAGCATCTATGTACATATCCTCTAAAATTCTAAATGGCTGTAACTCTCTAAGTGATAAATACTTTCAATGCAGCATTTGTCTTTATTTTATTTTTTTTCAATTTGGGGTAATATTTGTGAAGCATTCTATATGATCTAGATGTATATTGCCTCATGTTGAAAGACGCACAAGGATTTTACACAAAACATGCAAAAGTATTTTACAATTAAGAGAGTCTTTAACCACAAAGAGTTGTGCAAATATATATATATTTTTAAGTTTATCAACTCCGCTATGACATTCTAGCCTTTAGTGTAGATATACTGTATATTGTATAAAGTGAGCTATTTTCCAAAAAACAATAAAAGCCAAACTTGATTAAATCTTTGTAATATTTTTTCCAAGATTTATTCAAATGAAAACAGCCGAGAGGACTCGTGAACTAACTTCTCTCCGAAATGACAAAATCTTTTCTCAAGTAATTATTACCTATCAGAAATGACACGACCGTTGGGAAGTCTGCCCAGCAGTTGAAAGGTCCTTGATTGCTGTATGGAGTTTACATGTTCTCCCAATGCTTGCAAGAGTTTTTTTTTTGTTTTGTTTTGTTTTTTTGTTTTTCCACACGGCACACCCAAATTTGGCAAACATGCTTGTCAGGTTAATTCAAGACACTCTGTTGTCCATTTGTGCGAATGATTGTTTGTATGTGCCCTGCATTTGACTGGCAATCAGTCAGTGGTGTACCAACAAGTCAATTGGGATAGGCTCCAGCAAACTACAACCTTAGTGAGAATGATATACAGTATATTCATCTGCTCAATTTGTGAGGTTGCTCAATTACAAAAAAAATCTAACCGACTGTATTTTCATGGCTATTTCTTGATTATGGAAATTGTATCATCAAAACTGTGGAAAAGTTCTCATTTAAAAAAAAATTAAGTTAAACAATGTTGGGTTGAGTGAAATCTGAATCAGTTGTTATGTTTTTAGTTGGAAACTACAAGCTTCAGCTCCCTCCACAGGTTTTCTACTGGGTTGCAATTTGGAGACTGACCACAGTATGAATTTGAGATATTTTGAGCCACTCCCTCATCGCCTCGGCAGTGTGGTTCAGTGTAACGCTGGAAGGCCAAGACAAGAGCGGAGGATTTTATCAAAAATACTATGTGGTTCCATTCATTGGCCCTTCAATGAAGACATCCTTCACCCTTTCCCACTTTTGTGCTTGATTGTGGAGAAAGTGCTCTTTTGGGTAACTCCAATTTGTTTTCCATCCCCAAACCTACTAGGTCAACTTGAAACGCCAAAAAACTTAGTTTCATCTGACCAAGCCCAGTCTGAGTCATTGATGTTCGCTGGTCTCATAAATACAGGCATGTACACGTTCCTTCTTGAGGACGGCACCCTTGGGAACAGCAAAATTTCAGTCCATTTCACCATTTTGCTTTTTTGGTGACTGAGGTCACATTTCCTTCAGATCACAGACAAGTTCCTGCCGCACTGAACTTCGAGGCTGCTTGGTTCCCTTTTTCATGACCATCCTTCTACCCACAATGTAAGACCTTTTATTGCCATCTGCTGCCTCATTCTTATGAGAATACATGCTGCTAATTCCAGAAATTTCTCCACACGATATAGCGCAAACACATATGCCTCACGATTTGTTTTTATTTTGTTTTGTGGAATTATTGTAAGTCGCTGATGGTGTCGTGGTACACTCTCCTATCTTGTGTGCAGGCAGCTTGGGATCGTTTCCCACTCAGTGACGGTGTGTATGTGAGTATGAATGGTTGTTTGTCTCTATATGTTCCCTGCAACTGGCTGGCAACCAGTTCAGGGTGTAGTATGCCTTCCACCCAAAGTCAGCTGGGATAGGCTACAGCAACTCCCCGCGACCCTCTTCAGGATAAGCGGTGTTGGAAATGGATGGATGGATGGAATTATTGTGACAAGGCCGAGGAGGTTTTCTTGGCCACTATTAAAAACAGCCATGACTTCCATGGCACTCATTAAAAGAAGTAAAGTGTGATACAATTGTGGCCTTCGGACTCTAAGGATGTCACATAGAAGGCCATAGATTTAGGCTATTATGAAAAAAAAAAGAACAGCAGCATCTTTTCCCCATATTTTCTCTTCCAAGAGCTGTTTTCATCCCCTTTATTCATTTTGATTTTCATCTTTAGCATCAGAAGAACAGAAATAGTCTCAATGTCAAGGCAAATGAGCAGCCATTGCACGGATGATGATACGCGAAGTAAATGACTTGCAGCTGACAAAAAGTCTCCTTTACAGATTTTGACCGTTAGTGCACTCCAGTACTTTGGCAAGGATTGTAGTACAGATGGGAGCTCTGTCTTCCTCTGGGGCCATCTCAGAGACTCAGATGGGCTGTCACTTGCATCCGGAAAGCTGTGCTGAAGTCCCATAGACACTCCATTGACTCCTCTGCTCTCTTTCTCTTCCTTCTCACTCCACCTCCCCTGCCTTGAAACATTAAAATATCTTGTATAAATAGTTTTTTAAAAATTGACCTTTTCTGAGTGTCTTTGTTTGAGATGGATGTATGAAAAGATGTCCACTCTCGGCAAAGATAAGACATTTTTATTGAAAAGGCATTTCAATAATGCTTTTAGATGGCAGAAAAATACTGACATGAAATGTGCATTTGCACTTTGATCTCATTATTTCAAGAATAGCATTTTATTTACATTTGTTTGAGATGAAATAACAAATACTATCGCTGACATGAAGTTGCTCTTCCAACTAGAAACTAGTTGGGACAATCTACAGTTAATCTGTTAGTTGGAGTCAAGTCTTGAACTCCATTTTGCCTCAGTTATTTCATGTACCGCATGTAACAACTAACTACAAGTTGCACTCGTGGTTAGTTTGTCTGCTTCATATTTCTAGGATTTAGTTTCAAATCTATTTGAAAAGTAGACCTATACATGTAAGCACTGCACAATCAGATTCTAAATGATCCAAATTAATCCAAAATCTCCACATTCTCAACTGAATCTTTACTGACATCTCGGAAATTACGAGCAGAACCTTTGAACCACTTTTGAGACTAAGTTACTAATTGACTAGACTTGGGCCTTTGCTCCCTGTATACAGGTGGCTGACGGTGTGATTTGAAACATGATGATGCCATCTAGTGGCCTCGGAGTTTCATTTAAAGCTATGAACATGCTTGGTTTTGAAAGGTTTGCAGGGAGGATACTCATAATACAGTGAAGACTATTTTTACTCCTCTTTTATGAATGGTTAAAACGTCACCGACCACCGCTCTCAACTCTGGTGCTTCTTATGCTGCAGTGCCACATGATAACCATTCAACCCGATTTAACAGTGGCCAGGAAAATACAATTTGAAATGTTTTTTTTTTTTAATTTATAATGGAACCTTTAAAAAATTACAAACTACACTATTTTTATTTATTAACTTTTATATATTAAGGTCTGAAGGCGCCAAAATCTTTGTATTATTTTAGCCTTTCGAGAGTAAAAAAAAAACAAAAAAACAAAAAAAAAAACATTCTAACTCAATGATTAAGGTTTGAAATCAGAACCACTATAGACTGAAATATGGTAGGTAGCCTAGTGGTTTGAATAAGTATTGTGACATAATTAACTAGATGGGCCATTGATTGTAATTCAATAAAATTGCAACAAGATCTCACCCCCATCGTTATTCTTAATATATGTCAGTTTTTACAGATAGATAGAAAGCCCACAATATTTAGAGATTTGTCGCGATTAACGTTGACTGCATGGCAGGGCTTTCTTCGGCCGAATTCTAAAATATCCGAAAGTATCTGAATGCACCTCTCGTCTCGCCAAACACCAATAATTGTGTCACTGTTGAATGTCAACTTCCCGGGATCACCCTCGCCATTCGAACCACAAAGGTGAAGTGTATTAAAAAGGGTAATGCAAATATTTACTCAACAGTACCAAAAGTACTTTTTGTAATTCCACATGTGCCACTCACGTCCGTTGCCAAAATGCGGAGCGAGTCGTCAACGCCTCAATGGAAGCGAGCTGAATGGGAAGTCGTATTTTCTAAAGCAAATCGTGCTACAGTATTTAAGTTAGATGGTCGTTAACGTTGCAAAATCAAGCAACGCAAAGTCTGCACAAATTTCATAATCATTAGACATTGCCCCTTCCGAGTTGCCCGGGGAGGAGCCACACTGTTAAGAATAAAAGTTTGGATTTAGATGACTCCCCGTTACGTCTCCTGCTGTGCGGCACAGCATGACATCAAGTACAGGTACGACATTTAAAATATTTTACCAAGTTGTTATGTTTTTTTGGTTTGTTGGTTTGTTTTGATAGCAGTCCGCCATCCATGTTGTAAATGTTTCTATCGTTTAATGTCTTGATTCCTTGTCTTGTGCTCTCGGCTGCCTTTCTATTGACTATTTGAATGGGTAACAACTTGTACTTTTAATACAGTTTAACTCAAAAGCTACAGTATATCTTTACACTCTGACTCGACAATGTGTCTCATAGGACAATTATTAGCAAAGTGAACCCTACTCTGATGAATAATGTAATCCCACTGGCCAAAAAGTTTTATGATGGGAAAAGCAAACAGTGATCCATTAGTAGCACCAAAGTGTTTTTGCTCTCCTCCAACCAAAAAGAGAAGTTGCATGGCCACATGCAGTATGTGAAGAATTCCATGCTGCCGAATTGTACTACTCAGTGCATTACTTTTATCCTGTCCAACTAGAAAAGAACAGGGAGGTTGAGGCACTGTAGTTTGTTACACTTTGTGAGATGGATTAAATGTAACTGACATCGTTATCAAAAGCATGGCAATCATCTGATCCCTGTATTTGAGGGAATTATGATTGTCCTTCATGTAGTATTAACTTGGAGTTGGTTGAAGTTAAGAAGCAACAAGAAAAGTTTTTCAAATGGAATCTGTATTCTTTCACACGATTGATCACAGAAAACGATTTTGGCAGATATGCTGTCAAAAACCTTCACTGTATGATTCCAAAGGCATCAAATTGGTATTGACTCAAAATTGACAATAATGAATCAATAATACAATTAATCAACCATATTCCATGACAACAATTAATGCGGAAACTACTGTTTATACTGCTATCTTTGATTGTATTTGACAGAAGATTACGAAGGGTTCACAGTGTTCTTTGGAAAGCTGACCCTCCTTGAAAGAGAGCAAAGATTAAGATAATTCTCGGAAAGTTGAACACAATTTTATGGTTCTGCAATTTAACTGTCAAACACGGTCTTGAATGCTGATGCCTCCATTCAGTGCATAGAACCGACATTCACAGGGCACGAAGTTCAAATTGATATTCTTTTCCTTGAACTGCGATTGACATTTATTAGTCTGTGTTTTGGGCTGGGCGTTTAGCAAATAAGAAACATTGTAAATATTCACTTCACTGCATGCTACTCAAACCAGAAACTTAATCTGACCTTTTTATCCCAACGCTTGGTAGTAATGAAATGCAGGAAAAAGAAAGTTCCCCTGTTGGTCTAAACATCTATTTCCTTATCTTTCCTCGCTCTTTAAATCAACTTTATTGTGAACAGAGAACTGCTCCAACATGAACATCAAGCCTCCCAAAGAAACACGGTACTGTATACAGTTGAGTATAATGATTAAACAACAGAGTTTAGACATGAAAACATTAGCTTGCGCAGTGCTCATGTGAAAAATATGACACTTGACCGTGTTTTTGATGTATTTATTTATGTATTTATTTATTTTTGTTCAGTACAGCATTTTCAATTTTAGGTCACTGTAATTTGTAATCCATTGGCACCAAGATAAAACAATCTTAACAGATTACGGTTTTATTTTGGCCATATAATTATCATGAAGGTGGCCAGGTGGTCCAGTGGTTAGCGCGTTCATCTGACAGTGCAGAGGTCATGGGTTCTGTCCCGGCTCCGGCCTTCCAGTGTGGAGTTTGCATGTTCTTCCCGGGCCTGCGTGGGTTTTCTCCGGGTACGCCGGTTTCCTCCCACTTTCCAAAAACATGCATGGCATGCTGATTGAAAATGAATGAATGAATTATTTACAATTTACATTCAATGAATATAGAGTCATGATAATTATCCATCCATCCATCCATTTTCCGAACCACTTTATCCTCACAAGGGTCGCGGGGGGTTGCTGGAGCCTATCCCAGCTGTCTTCGGGCGCAGGCGGGGGACACCCTGAATCGGGGGCCAGCCAAACGCAGGGGACACAGAGACAAACAACCACCCGCACTCACGCTCA
>NW_017806158.1:1437600-1478691 GCF_001891065.2 Hippocampus comes
TTTTAATACAGTTTAACTCAAAAGCTACAGTATATCTTTACACTCTGACTCGACAATGTGTATCATAGGACAATTATTAGCAAAGTGAACCCTACTCTGATGAATAATGTAATCCCACTGGCCAAAAAGTTTTATGATGGGAAAAGCAAACAGTGATCCATTAGTAGCACCAAAGTGTTTTTGCTCTCCTCCAACCAAAAAGAGAAGTTGCATGGCCACATGCAGTATGTGAAGAATTCCATGCTGCCGAATTGTACTACTCAGTGCATTACTTTTATCCTGTCCAACTAGAAAAGAACAGGGAGGTTGAGGCACTGTAGTTTGTTACACTTTGTGAGATGGATTAAATGTAACTGACATCGTTATCAAAAGCATGGCAATCATCTGATCCCTGTATTTGAGGGAATTATGATTGTCCTTCATGTAGTATTAACTTGGAGTTGGTTGAAGTTAAGAAGCAACAAGAAAAGTTTTTCAAATGGAATCTGTATTCTTTCACACGATTGATCACAGAAAACGATTTTGGCAGATATGCTGTCAAAAACCTTCACTGTATGATTCCAAAGGCATCAAATTGGTATTGACTCAAAATTGACAATAATGAATCAATAATACAATTAATCAACCATATTCCATGACAACAATTAATGCGGAAACTACTGTTTATACTGCTATCTTTGATTGTATTTGACAGAAGATTACGAAGGGTTCACAGTGTTCTTTGGAAAGCTGACCCTCCTTGAAAGAGAGCAAAGATTAAGATAATTCTCGGAAAGTTGAACACAATTTTATGGTTCTGCAATTTAACTGTCAAACACGGTCTTGAATGCTGATGCCTCCATTCAGTGCATAGAACCGACATTCACAGGGCACGAAGTTCAAATTGATATTCTTTTCCTTGAACTGCGATTGACATTTATTAGTCTGTGTTTTGGGCTGGGCGTTTAGCAAATAAGAAACATTGTAAATATTCACTTCACTGCATGCTACTCAAACCAGAAACTTAATCTGACCTTTTTATCCCAACGCTTGGTAGTAATGAAATGCAGGAAAAAGAAAGTTCCCCTGTTGGTCTAAACATCTATTTCCTTATCTTTCCTCGCTCTTTAAATCAACTTTATTGTGAACAGAGAACTGCTCCAACATGAACATCAAGCCTCCCAAAGAAACACGGTACTGTATACAGTTGAGTATAATGATTAAACAACAGAGTTTAGACATGAAAACATTAGCTTGCGCAGTGCTCATGTGAAAAATATGACACTTGACCGTGTTTTTGATGTATTTATTTATGTATTTATTTATTTTTGTTCAGTACAGCATTTTCAATTTTAGGTCACTGTAATTTGTAATCCATTGGCACCAAGATAAAACAATCTTAACAGATTACGGTTTTATTTTGGCCATATAATTATCATGAAGGTGGCCAGGTGGTCCAGTGGTTAGCGCGTTCATCTGACAGTGCAGAGGTCATGGGTTCTGTCCCGGCTCCGGCCTTCCAGTGTGGAGTTTGCATGTTCTTCCCGGGCCTGCGTGGGTTTTCTCCGGGTACGCCGGTTTCCTCCCACTTTCCAAAAACATGCATGGCATGCTGATTGAAAATGAATGAATGAATTATTTACAATTTACATTCAATGAATATAGAGTCATGATAATTATCCATCCATCCATCCATTTTCCGAACCACTTTATCCTCACAAGGGTCGCGGGGGGTTGCTGGAGCCTATCCCAGCTGTCTTCGGGCGCAGGCGGGGGACACCCTGAATCGGGTGCCAGCCAATCGCAGGGCACACAGAGACAAACAACCATCCGCACTCACGCTCACACCTAGAGACAATTTGGAGCATTCAAACAGCCTGCCATGCATGTTTTTGGTGTGGGAGGAAACCGGAGGACCCAGAGAAACCCCACGCAGGCCCGGGGAGAACATGCAAACTCCACACAGGGAGGCTGGTGCTGGAATTGAACCCGGTACCCCTGCACTGTGAGGTCGATGCGCTAACCACTGGACTACCGGGCTGCCAATTGTAAATAATTCCCACTTGATTTATGTCTAAATTTAGCGCAATTGATGCATTTTATTGTTCATATTTCTGATTACTTTGGGTTGATGTCACTGTGCCCTGTTGCAAACCAAATCATTCTACAAAGGACAATTCCAATGAAGTGAAGTGAAAGATTGTTTCATCAAGTAACTTACCCGATGCATTTAAACTGCACATGCCCACCTTAATTACACGTTAAACTAAAGCGATGTGGTCTCTTGTCTCTTACTGTGAAGGAAATTTACATTTAATCCTAAAGAGGGAATAGACAACCCCCTGATGGTCATCACGGAAGGTACCTCGTCATGCAAGAGCTTCTCATCATCCACTGTCGACAAATGCATTAAAGCACCGTTCTCTTCACTTCACAGAATCGACACCCAGACCGCGTCTCTGTGTGCTTAAAAAGGAAGAAGGGGAGGCCTACGGCTTTCATTTGAGAGTGGAATGGGTGAAACAAGGACATATTATCAGAAATGTAGTTTCTGGGGGGATCGCGGGGCGCTGTGGACTCGAAGATGGAGACAGGCTTCTTGAAGTCAACAACGTTTATGTCGAGGATGCTCCTCACCAGGAGGTAAACCAGTTGAGTCATCCATTTATTCTCTCCGCATTTTCTTTTATATCCGGGAGAAGGTTCTTGTCTGTGGATGTCTTTCAGCTGAAATAAGAGTCATTTTGCATCAGGTGGCCAGGAGAATAAAGCTCAGTGGACATCACTTGTGCTTATTGGTTCTGGACGGGGACGCATATGAAAAGGCAACCGCCAAGGGTCATGACCTCCGTGATCTTGTCAAAGCATATAAGGGTGAAGACTTGAAGCCACCTAGACTGTGTCACATCACCAGGGATCCTGTCTTGGGTCTGGGCATGAAATTCACACCTGTTGGAGGTAACACCACTTGTGGCACTCACGTGTTGAAAGACTGCGCAGGATTTTTCAGTTTTGTCCATTTTGCCACATAGCTGAAAAGGGTTGCTTCTCTGTCAGCCTGGTGCCTGGAGGGGCAGCTGAAAAGGCCGGCGTACTCAAGGGGGACCGACTGGTGTGGATGAATGGAGCCGTGGCTTCAGATCTCACACACTCTGCACTCAGCAGAATGGTATAAACAGCTCGCTTAATACATAAAGATCAAGCATTTGCACAGCGATGGAATATCTATGAGCGTATTTCCTTCTGTGAAATGTTATGCCAGGACTTCACACTCAGCCACCTCTGTTGCTGCTTGTTGGTAGAATTGCCTGCCTTCCTTATTGTCTTCAGTCAACAGTCTTGCTCTGTTTTGTTCAGATCGTGTCACTGAGTTGGCCAAACAGGAAGTTTATTTGTCTTATTAAATTACATCTCAGACAAGCTGGCTACGGATCCGAAGATTGTTTTTATTTTGTTTTGAGTTTTGGATTTTCTGTTCTTGAAATTTGCCTGTGATTTGCAGCAGTTTGAAAATCCACAGTATTTACAATTTTTAAGGCATCACCGAATTGTACATCATGATCATAATTGACCGACTGCAGAGTATTCTTGAGATGTTGATGCTGTGTATTTTTTTTCAAGAATCGATTTACAAGAAAATAATTTTATTATTGGCGGTACGGCGGCCGACTGGTTAGCACGTCCCCTACACAGTGCAGGGGTCAGGCATTCAATTTTGGCCCCAGCCTTCCTGTGTGGAGTTTGCATGTTCTCCCAGGGTCTGCGTGGGTTTTCTCTGGGTACTCCGGTTTACCCCCACATTCCAAAAACATGCATGGGAGGTTAAATTGCCCCACACCCGTGACCCTCATGAGGATAAGTGGATAAGATAATGAATGGATAATTTTGTTATCTTCCGTTTTCGTGGCCTTCTGTGGAGATTAAGATTTGGGAATTGGCCAAAATCAGTCACCAGATCTCAACCCAATAGAACATGCTCGTAAGGTACGGACTATAAATGTGAAAGCCGAAATTGGATGCGGCTGTGGTGAAGGTCTGGCCAAACATCTGCAGGGGAGAAAATCTGAATTTCGTGATGAGTATTGTCTCCAGATCTCTGGCAGTCATTGATTGCAAAGTCATTTCATGCAAGAATGTGGCTTTGTTGAAACACTTTTGAGTGCCTGAAAATAGACATACTCAGTTTAAAATGGATTTGATTCCTAAATAGTTTAATTCAAACCATATGTACAATTTTGTTGCAGATGAAAAAATGCGGCAAATACATCACCATCCTAGTGATCGACAGCAAGAGTGAGAAGAAGTACACTCAACTAAAAATGCCCATACTCCCTACTATGGCGGTTCCACACCATCTGCCTTATAGATCGAAAAAACTCGAGTTGGATTTGGCGCCTGAAGGTTACGGTTTCCTCCTTCGCTTCGAGAAGGCCCCTTCAGGACGTACAGGTGGGTGCTCAAAGTGTGTCCATCACCTGTATTGCATTTTGGTTTGAAATGTGTCTCCGTACGCGACAGCTCATGTGCTGCGTAAGGTGGACACTGGCAGTCCGGCAGAGAGGGCTGGGATCCGAGATGGCGATGTACTGCTGGAGGTGAACGGAGAGTCTGTGGAGTTGCTACAGCATGACGAGATTGTGACAAGAGTGAGAGAGAGTGGCCGACATATCTCACTGACCACAGTTATTCCGCAGGGCCATGAGTTTTACACACAGGTTGGTTTCCTTTTGCATTCCATATTTTATTTTTGGGGTGTGGTGAATACAACCACAGCATCTGTGAATTTCATCTTACAATATCAGTGAAGCTCTATACTTGATCTAATGCCTTTACAGTGCCACAGCATCTGTGAATTTCATCTTAGAATATCAGAGTGAAGCTCTATACTTGATCTAATGCCTTTACAGTTAGGTCTGTCACCTCTCATCTTCTGTGAGGATGATGCTATTCAAATGGAAAGCAGAGAACCAGTTCCCGCATCACAACATTGCCTGCAAACTGGAGGTTCATCTAAGACCAGGCTCTGTTCTCTTCAAAAAGGCTCCTTGGGGTATGGCTTCAACTTTGGCTGTAGACCACAGTGTCCTGGGACCTTCATCAGTCAAGTAGGGTTGAATATCATCTTTCAATTACACTGCATGAAGGTAACATTTTTTTTTCTCTTGGTCAGGTGGCCCCGGGAAGCCCGGGGAAGAAAGCAGGACTAAGAATGGGTGATATAGTGATAGAAGTAAATGGACAAAATGTGGAGGACCAATACTTAGAAGACGTAATTATGCTTGTGAAGGAAGGAGGGCCTTGCCTTTCCTTACTCGTTAAGGATAAGGAGGGCTATGACGACTTGAAAAAGAGCGAAGAACTTTCTTCCACCGCCAGTGAGGTGACAAAATATTTCACAGCACAATTAAACAAGCATTTAACAATGATTACGTGTATAACATTTTCCTTCCATTTCTGGCTCATTCTCAACAGGGCGAAGAAACAGAAGTCTCACGTTTGTGAAATGACTTCAATCGGCATGACAACAAACACTCCATGCTGTGCACCTTCTGATGGGACTTCCTCAACTCCAATTTTTTAACAGTGTTAATATTAACTGGGTGACCCATTTGAATAGCCTTATATGCATGGCGCGTAAAATATCCAAATCATACAAATATTCTCTCCATTTTACCGCGTCACACATAATGTGCCTGTATGCAGCCAAATGTGTTACTTGGATAATTCACGATTTTTTTTAACTCACGTTTTTTTTTTTTCTGTATTCCAGGACTGAAATGAACACCTTTGTCAAAACATAAATGAAAAAAATGCACAACATTAAATTATTGAGAGATTTAATTGAATTTCGTTTCACAGAATCACCCGATTAAAACATCTAGTAATATGCAGACTGGTGTCAACAGCTATCCATGATGATCTTCAGCTACTGATAACCACACAAAATATAATCTGCAACAACTGCATTACAATCAGTGGCTGACTACAAAAACACCATAAATGAAAAAAAAAATCCTGCCTTCACAGATGATTTCAGCAGTTTAAAAAAGTACACATTATGGCTGGTTAGATAATTAATCTTTATCTCCACTTTGGCCCCAATTAAGTAAATTCACCTAATGCACACCTAGCTACCAAAAACGATTGTATAATGGTCTTTATGACAAGGAAGGAAGACCGTACTGTTTCAAACTCGTGAAATATGAAACATAATGATGTTACCCGCTTACAGAATTAGCTCATCGTGCAGATGTTGGATAACAGGATATTTGCTGTCATGGCTGCAGCAACTTTGATTGAAGTCATCCAGGTCCAGGGACAGGACAAAGACTCCTCCAAACTGGTATTTTTTTATGTAATCAACCTTCGGAGCCAAGGGAAAAATGTTAACTGTACATTGTGCGCTTTCATATTATCAACTTGATAAACCACATTTTCCTGACTCCGTTTGAGGGGTTTGCCTTTGATTGAGTTGGACTACCTTTGCATCGATAGAAGCGATGTCATCAAAGACAACCTGCGTTGTTGTTGAAGCCCCAAGAAGCCCTTGCAGGAAAGAGCACACCTGAAAGGAAGACCCACATTTTGAAATACCGCATTGTCATCTGTTCAAACAGAAGGTGCCGCTGTTCATATTTTACCTCATAACGGGCTAAGAATCCTTCCGGTAAATCAGCTAAATTGCCTCCCACCACGTGAACAGTGCCCAGAATGTCAATCATAAACGATTCTCCAAATACCCCAATTCCCATGTTAATCTTATGGGCAGGTACTCCCAATTTATGCCAGACGTTCACTGCAAAAGCCTGAGGAAAAAGGCATGGTGGAAAATAGTTAGGGCCAAGAAAACAGAGATGGTGTTCAAACCAAATAAATCATGATGCATGGATTGATTTAGGTCAGAGGTCGGCAACCCAAAATGTTGAAAGAGCCATATTGGACCAAAATAAACAAAAAACAAATATGTCTGGAGCCGCAAAAAATAAAAAGCCTTATAATGAAGCCAACACATGCTGTATGTATCTATATGAGCTATATTAGCCTGTTATCAACATGACTATCAACAAGTTGGCTACAAATACACAACGAGCATTCATGTTTAGAGTTTTTTTTTTCCCCTGCAGTTCATCCTGTAGAGGAGGGGTGCCCAAACTTTTTTGACGGAAGATCTACTTTTGGAACAACGAACCTCCCGCGATCGACCCGTTACCACACACACGCGCCTATGTACACATATGCCGTAATGAGCAACAGCCATAACGGCCGCTAAGATGAACGAGGGACGCACTTTCACAACGGGCTAACTATCGTAGCTCACATTTACCGTTTAAAAATGCTTCTCTTGGCCGCCCAGATTCCCATTTTTAGCAAGTACCCTCAGTGAATTGTACACGAAAGGCAGCTTTTTTTTTTTTTTTTTTTTTACAACACCCCCCTGACTGACATCCCCCCCTGCAAATAGAAACGTGTGTCGCAGGCTATGACGCAAATATTCGTTGATGAAATGTTGACATTTAATTTTTATTTGACACATTTTTACAGCATCAGAAAACGTTAATAATGTTTGTGTCATGTTTGTCGTCTGACAGAAACCATATTAAAACAAAAATATATATTTCCCTCCCATCTTTTTCCATTTTCAAACATTTTTGAAAAAGCTCTAGGGAGCCACTAGGGGGGGGGG
Source organism: Hippocampus comes (assembly GCF_001891065.2). Taxonomy (NCBI): domain Eukaryota; kingdom Metazoa; phylum Chordata; class Actinopteri; order Syngnathiformes; family Syngnathidae; genus Hippocampus; species Hippocampus comes. Next base: position 1,445,264 of record NW_017806158.1, read on the forward strand.
GGCGCTAAAGTGCCACATGCGGCTCGAAAGCCGCAGGTTGCCGACCCCCGAGTTAGCTAAAGAGGGGGCTTGCGCTGGTTGTTACTTACCGCCTCACTGAATGATTTGGCCGGAGTGGCGAAAGATGGTTGGCCTTTTTGAAAGATGATTTCAATATCGGACGTCATCACGTTGAAGAAGTCGACGTGGCTGATAAAACACAGAAGACTTACCGCGCGGCAAAACATGACAAGGGCGCATTGTTGAAAAATGTTTGAAAATGTGGATTTACTCTGCAATGTGTTCGACCTCGTAGCTCTGATGAATGACAAATGGCTGAGCAGAGACACTCATAGTGAGCAGGAGTTTTTCAGATCCATTTTGGGCCGCCTCGGCTATAAAAGCTTCGTGCAATTCCTATACAAACAAAAAGGCTTTGTGAGGCGGAAACACATGTTTCTCTGACAGTGTCCTCAGTAGATGGGAATTTCAGGATCATACCTGGATGAGCTTTGTGTACTGTTCCTTGATTTCTATTAAAGTCTCCGTTTTAGCCTGCCACAAGATGTTTATCCCATCAAACATGTAAGCAGGTTCTCTCAGAACGGAGATTACAGACTGGATAAAGGTCTTCCTATTTTCTTGCGTGGCTATCAGTTGATGCAAACTGATGAACACAAGGAAAAGCACAGCGGCAAAACAAAATAAGTTGGGTGCAGACGAAGGGAGGGATGCAACTTTCCAGTCTTGCAATGATGACTTCAGTCATAGTAACTACAGTATGGCTACATCGTCCACCTTTACTTACAATGGATATTCCATCAGGTTGACCTCCAGAAGGATCTTCAGATCTGGATTACTGGTGGACCAAACATGTTTGCTTGTTTATTACTCAACATATTATCCAGTGGGGGGTAAAAAAAAAGACAAATTGAAATGCACAAGGTCTAACCTGGTCTTCAGATTCTTGAAGTGTGGGAATTTTGTTTTGTCACTCGAGTTTGGGGAAATGTTAAAACTCGAATCGATGGTGACAAAACTATAGATCAGATGGGTACACAGATGTGGTTGGATGTCATCAATTGTGAAATTTCCAACCCCCCATCTTTGGTCTGAGACGCTGTTATAGACACACACCAGTCGTTCGGTTGAGCCTGAAAAATTGTAAAAATCAAATGGCATGTAAATAGCGAATAATATCCACACTATTTAGACCTTGCAAATTTTCCTCACTAGATCTACGAACCATTGCAAGACAAAAAACTTACCCAACCAAGCAGTGGCCAGCAAGAGACCTGCAAATTGACATACCTTGTCAGAAATGTTCAAACTTCAAATGCAACGTGTTAATCTGACAATCACTGTTAAAAAAAACAAAAACTGATTTATCATGTATTTGTGCACCTTACCTGCAAATAGAATTGTCTTGTGCATTCTGTTTGCTATAAAGTTACAAAAAGAAGAATTAGAGGTCGTGGGATGCAAGATTTTACTTTGACTTGCCTTTTAGAATTGATCAAATAGTTGAATCAAGATTTTTTTTTCACCTTTTTTCTTATTTTTGGTGAGAAAGATTGAATCAGTGACCAAAGAATATCTGGAATGATTGGAGAAAACAGAGAAATCAAGAGCACAATTCCTTCCATCAATCCATTTCCCATTACCGGGGACAGCTGAGCTAGAGCCATCCCAGGTACCTTTGAGCAAGAGGCGGCTTCCAAAAAAAAATAAAAATAAGGATTTCATTGAATAGCTTTTTCAAATTACTAAATCAAGAATACTCAACAAATAAACATATCTACTTACCAACGCAAAGACAGCTTCGAGTACCTCTCTATGCTGACGGGTGAGCGATGAAGAGATGGTCTCATTTATATGGTTGAAAAAGGCGTGTCATTCTCTTCGGAAACTTGCCCTTCTTTATTCAATCTTCTTATTGTGCCTTCATTATCAAAACTGATTCTAATAGCCCAAAAATGACGAGTCAAAAAAAAAACAACCCCAAAAACTGTTGCAATCAACACAGCAGAGCGCCTGAGAGCTGAACATGTTGCACCCCTCAATGAAAGTTCAAGTTCAGCCTACAATGGCTTTTGGAGAGTCTCTTTAAATTTGACTGAAGGGTTTGGACAAAGCTTTTCGCAACACTTGTTACCTTACACGTCACCACTTATTGATAAAGCAGTGAATCATTACAGTTCAGGTTGCGGCTTCTTTATTTATGAATTCTAGTCACCACTTATTGATAAAGCAGTGAATCATTACAGTTCAGGTTGCGGCTTCTTTATTTATGAATTCTAGTCACCACTTATTGATAAAGCAGTGAATCATTACAGTTCAGGTTGCGGCTTCTTTATTTATGAATTCTATTGTTCATTAACCAGTCCGGTTTGGTGATTTGGCCATTGCCGTATGGAGCATCTGAGCTGAACTCAATTCAGTCCAAATTAACTTAATTTATAGAGCAGAGTCTGCAATCTGTAGCCCTTGATTATGTGGAAATGTTTGTCATGTAAACATTGCATCGAGCATTGGAATGACCCGGATTGGTCATAAATGTGATCTCATTATCATCCACGTCACAGCAATAGTGACTTTCCTCAAATTCCTGAACTAATGACATGCAAACAATGGATTTAAAAACTGGCTGAGTCCATTTTGGTAGTGCAGCAAAAACCTCAACTCAATGTTTGCTGTAGTTGCAAATCAGATCTGCATAACGGTCAGGAGATTTGACCTTTTCATAATTCATCAATATTCTTGGGCTGTGTTGTGTGATTGTCTTTCTTGAGGTCATCCCACAGTATCTCAATTGGGTTGAGGTCTGGACTCTGACTGGGCCACTTCAGATGGCAATTTTTGTTGTTGTTGAAGCCATTCAGTTGTTGATTATCTTCTGTCTTTTGGGTTACTGTCCTGTTTCAAGCTTCAATTGCTCGACAGATAGTCTTGGCATCTTTCACATTATCCATAAGAGCCTGTCATGTACCAATGATAACCTGTAACCTGATAACACGATAAGATGTCCACTGTCGTAACCGCTGTCCCTGAAAGGGTTAAAGACAATTTCATTGTCTTCCTCAGTAGATGAGTGTAAAAACACTGACTAAAAAATGAAATATTTTGTCATTTTTATCGCCCAGCGTATATTACAGTAAACATCTTCACTTACCAATATGGAAGGAGCCTTGAATCAAGGAAATAATGTCAACTGCTGTGTAGAATTTTCTTTTTCCTGAATCAGCCGCCATCTTAAAAAGCTTGCAAAATTGCCGAAGGCACCCTTTATTTTGACTCAGGCAAAATAAAACTGCCAAAGTCACACTCTTGACATAGGCAACTACATTAAATTGGTTAGAATGGCACAATCTGTTTAACTCAGGTTAGCGGCAAATCAATAGGCAGTCATAGCATGAAAAAAAAAAAATTGTACAAAAATGACTGGCAATTATTTTAAGAGGGTGATGATCCGAATGAACAGTTTGTACAGTACAAAAACAAAGTTTTGATTGTTCCAGCAATGTGATCATTGCTCATTAAATAATTCTGAAGGGCATAATCAGAAAACACACCCTGGATTTTATTGTAAGGTAACCTTTCCCTTCTCACAACATGTGGTGACTGTCTACTAGTTTAGGTAAAAATGCCATTGTATTGTTGAACTTGCCCTAGTTTTACTGCAGATAGCGCAGGTTCAGTTCAGGGACATTCAGGCAGGGCCTACTGTCGCCTGATTGCAGAAACAAATGAGTGAAAAGTAAAAAGACCAACCGAATGATTTTTACATTATTTTTTATTTTAGTTCGCTGGTGCTTTATACGTAATTTTGGTTTTCAATTCAATCATTTATTTCTTCAATAAAATAGCTGAATTTCCAATATACTGTATTAGAGAGAAAGGGGATAGACGTGTCTCAAGTGACGACACACATTAACTGATACAGGCAGTTATCGTGTGCGGTTCTGTCTGTTTTGATTGTGTTTCAACTCCAGCTGGAGTGAAGGACGGTTCCCTCCCTCTCGCGTTACCCCATCAAGCCTTGCCAAATATTTAAGTCTCTGTCAGATTATGATGTTTCCAAGTTTCCAAGTTTATTATCCAGGACTCAACTAACAGCAGATGTCTGTGGCAGGGCATCCAATCCATGATGACATGGCTGCCCTCATCCCCCTGTAAGGACAACGTCAGCTTCCCCAATGAACTAATACGTTTTTTGGATGAAACATCAATCCTACTTTGTACATGCGTACCAAAAATTGTTGGAAGTAATTGTAATGGAAGTGTTTTAACCCGAGGCTTTGTCGTCCTCATGCGCTGCAGAGCACGCCTTCCGTCAATAATGAGCATCTCGGTAATTATTCTATCCATCCATTTTCGAATCTTCTTATCCTCACGAGTGTCGGGGACGTGCTGGCGCCTATCCCAGCTGTCATCGGGCAGTAGGCGGAGGACACCCTGAACTGGTTGCCAGCCAATCGCAGTAATTATTTTACATTTTGCATTTTAAATATAAAAATTAAGTGAAACAAATGTGGGAACCACGAGAGGGAGGTTTCATCACTCTCTAAGAGGCGGAAATAGCCCCCCCTAAAAAAAATAAAAACCTACTTCATGGATTTCACCCGGGTAATTTTTGGAACATAACACCCGTGATAAATGAGGGACCAATGTGGGCAAACCTGTGCATTTATCACAGGGTAATCAGGTGATTTTTAGGCAACGCTGCTGAACATTGCCAGATTACAACCCTGCCACCTTATGGCCATATGCAGAATACACAAGGCATATTTGAAATATAATACTGACTGTACTGCATAGGTAAAAGCAAAGGTGTAAAACATATTTTCGTCAGGGTCACATTTTGCATGATCACATCCCATAGGTCTGTTTTGCACTCCTCTCAGAAAAATTAGCTGTGGCTTGTTAAAAATGGGGTTTCCACATCTATTTTTAGATATGATGCATCGGGTAACCTCATCTGTTACCCCATTTTCAGTTTGATTATTTTCATGCAGTATTTCTATGTTAAATGCACGGGTCGGCGGGATAACTCATGTATGTTGACTGCCCAAAAAGTGTTGAAACCTAGGTGACATATTCATATCAACCGATAACAAATAATTTGGAGGGGTTTAGGTGGACATGCAGACGAAAATCCATCCAGTTAAACATGCTAACATTTGTGTCACCAAACCTTGAATGGGGAGCGGGAGATGCAGGACCAGGAAAAAAACAGCCATCCCTGCCAGTGACGGTGTGTGTCAACTTTAATTGGCTCTATTAATTAAAACTTATTATTTATGTATTAATCTATGTAATTAATTAACTATAATGATTACTCGGCTTGTGAAATGGAACACTTTCAAGTTGTCTATCATCTTTATAATTCGGTTCATATTGTAAGGTCTTACGATCTCAGCTTCATTCTTTTTGTTCAAAACTGATCACAGGCCATTCCATTGTTTTGAATTAGAAAGAAGACGAGACTTTTACACGCATTTTAAAGCCTGTTAAATGGCATACCTTCCTTAGTTCTTAACTCGTTAACAAATTTAAAACGCCTTTTTGTTCTTTGATTCCAACTCTTTCTGGTGACATTGGTGTTGCTGGAAAAAAGTAAAATATTTTAATTGTCAGTACCTAAAGCATGGTCGTTATGGAAATACCTACTCACAGATTTAGCATGTTTGAAAGAACTTCGGCGATATGATTCAATTCAGATTCACATTCAGAAAACTTTATTTATCCCCATGGGGCAATTAGAGGTTGATTCAATTGATTTGTACGGTACAAAGAGTATTTACTTAATTAAATTTGGGCAACGACTTGACTTAGCATGCATGTTGCAAATTAACCACAAATCTAAAATTATTAGACACTTAGTGGAACATTCATTAAAGAAAACAATACATACAGTGTATGAAAAAGACTTGTCGGACATTCGGGACTAAATAAAGCTAGGCGCGTAAAAAAACGTCACGTGACGCCGGCACTCATGATGCTCGCCTCTGAATCAAACACGAACGGTGACATTCGTTGGTGTTTAGGTTTTATGACGATTCTGGTGACGACCGTATAAAATACCAACACCTTAGCCCAGGATGGGGTAAAAGGACACTTTCGCCTACCTTGTCAGGAGGAGGAAAACCAGACTCATAATTTCAACTATTGGAAGAGCGTTCGGCTGTAAGGACATTTCAAGCTTTAACAACCTTTTATGAAAATGTATATTTTGATACACAGTACACGCAATAAAATTTAAGACGTACAATAATCATGATTAATTGATAAGTGAAGTGGATTTTCACAAAATGGGAAAAAATCAATTTCAATAATGTCAAGTTTTGTCAACAAAACATAAAAGTACGTTATATGGACTAGTGTATAGACAAAACGTGTAATTTTTAAGGTGTGCCAGCTTAAGATATACAGTACACACTTGACATTCCTCAAAAGACTTGCCTATTTTTCATACACTACATAAAAATGATATATTCAATTCAAACGTTTGACTTTTACTGGACAAACTTGTAAAGTTCACAGGATGGATAAATTCAGTAAAACATTATTTGTAACACATCTTTATGTTTTAAAACTGCACACCCACAAAATTATCTTCTCGTATCTTTAAAGATTGTTTCTTTGCCTTTGTAAACAAATCTACTTTATGTACTCAATCTTACATGTATGGAACATAAAAGTTAAATAAAAATTGTAAATTCTGAAAGTTAAATTCATCAGAACTATTTTAAACATTGATTCTGATTCTTTCACAAATCACTAAAGGGGAGTCCACGAACCACTCGTGGTAGAGCAGCATATTTTGAGTATCATTGCTTTGGCCTTCGACTCTGAAGAGTCTGCTGTTGTGGGTAATGACTAAGTGAAACATATTGATGGTGAAGTTCGCTGTTTTGTGTGGGTTGCCTTTTTAAAAGAAGGGCAAGTGTAAAATACTTTTGTTCTTCTCTTTTTCTTCTAAGGTGCAAAAATGCAAATCTTTGTGAAGACCCTAACTGGCAAGACCATCACCCTTGAGGTTGAAGGCAGTGACACTGTTGAGAATGTTAAAGCCAAAATCCAGGACAAGGAAGGTATTCCTCCTGATCAGCAAAGGTTGATCTTTGCTGGCAAACAGTTGGAAGATGGCCGCACCCTCTCTGACTACAACATCCAGAAAGAGTCCACCCTCCATCTTGTCCTGCGTCTGAGAGGTGGAATGCAGATCTTTGTAAAGACCCTAACTGGCAAGACTGTCACTCTTGAGGTTGAGGGGAGTGATACTGTTGAGAATATGAAGGCCAAAATCCAGTACAAGGAAGGCATTCCACCTGACCAACAGAGGTTGATATTCGCTGGCAAACAATTGGAAGATGGCCGCACCCTCTCTGACTACAACATCCAGAAGGAGTCCACCCTCCATCTTGTCTTGCGTCTGCGAGGTGGCATGCAGATCTTTGTGAAGACCCTCACTGGCAAAACCATCACCCTTGAGGTTGAGGACAGTGACACTGTTGAAAATGTCAAGGTGAAAATTCAGGACAAAGAAGGCATTCCTCCTGACCAGCAGAGGTTGATATTTGCTGGCAAACAACTGGAAGATGGCCGCACCCTCTCTGACTACAACATCCAGAAAGAGTCCACCCTCCATCTTGTCCTGCGTCTGCGAGGTGGCATGCAGATCTTTGTAAAGACCCTAACTGGCAAGACCGTCACTCTTGAGGTTGAGGGGAGTGACACAGTTGAGAATGTGAAGGCCAAAATCCAGGACAAAGAAGGCATTCCTCCTGACCAACAGAGGTTGATATTTGCTGGCAAACAACTGGAAGATGGCCGCTCCCTCTCTGACTACAACATCCAGAAGGAGTCCACCCTCCATCTTGTCTTGCGTCTGCGAGGTGGCATGCAGATCTTTGTAAAGACCCTAACTGGCAAGACCGTCACTCTTGAGGTTGAGGGGAGTGACACAGTTGAGAATGTGAAGGCCAAAATCCAGGACAAAGAAGGCATTCCTCCTGACCAACAGAGGTTGATATTTGCTGGCAAACAACTGGAAGATGGCCGCACCCTCTCCGACTACAACATTCAGAAGGAGTCCACCCTCCATCTTGTCTTGCGTCTGCGAGGTGGCATGCAAATATTTGTGAAGACCCTCACTGGCAAAACTATCACCCTAGAGGTTGAGGACAGTGACACTGTGGAAAATGTGAAGGTCAAAATTCAGGACAAAGAAGGCATTCCTCCTGACCAACAGAGGTTGATATTTGCTGGCAAACAACTCGAAGATGGCCGCACCCTCTCTGACTACAACATCCAGAAGGAGTCCACCCTCCATCTTGTCTTGCGTCTGCGAGGTGGCATGCAAATATTTGTGAAGACCCTAACTGGCAAGACTGTCACTCTTGAGGTTGAGGGGAGTGATACTGTTGAGAACGTGAAGGCCAAAATTCAGGACAAAGAAGGCATTCCTCCTGACCAACAGAGGTTGATATTTGCTGGCAAACAACTGGAAGATGGACGGACCCTCTCTGACTACAACATCCAGAAGGAGTCCACCCTCCATCTTGTCCTGCGTCTGCGAGGTGGCATGCAGATATTTGTGAAAACCCTTACTGGCAAGACCATCACCCTTGAAGTTGAGGGAAGTGACACTGTTGAGAATGTGAAGGCCAAAATCCAGGACAAGGAAGGCATTCCTCCTGACCAACAGAGGTTGATATTTGCTGGCAAACAACTGGAAGATGGCCGCACTCTCTCTGACTACAACATCCAGAAGGAATCCACCCTCCATCTTGTCCTGCGTCTGCGAGGTGGCATGCAGATCTTTGTAAAGACCCTCACTGGCAAGACCATCACCCTTGAGGTCGAGGGCAGTGACACTGTTGAGAATGTGAAGGCTAAAATCCAGGACAAGGAAGGCATTCCCCCTGATCAGCAGAGGTTGATCTTTGCTGGTAAGCAATTAGAAGATGGACGCACCTTATCTGACTACAACATCCAAAAAGAGTCTACCCTTCATCTTGTCCTGCGTCTGCGAGGTGGCATGCAGATATTTGTGAAGACCCTTACCGGCAAGCCCGTCACCCTTGAGGTCGAGACTAGTGACACTGTTGAGAATGTCAAGGCCCAAATCCAAGACAAGGAAGGCATTCCCCCAGACCAGCAGAGGTTGATATTTGCCGGCAAGCCACTGGAAGATGACCAAACCCTCTCTGATTACAACATCCAGAAGGAGTCCACCCTCCACCATGTCCTGCGTTTGAGAGGTGGCATGCAGATCTTTGTGAAAACCCTAACTGGCAAGACAATCACTCTTGAGGTCGAGGGCAGTGATACTGTTGAGAATGTCAAAGCCAAAATCAAAGACAAGGAAGGTATTCCGCCTCATCACCAGAGGCTGATCTTTGCTGGCAAACAGCTGGGATGTGATCGCACCCTCTCTGACTACAACATCCAAAAGGAAGCTACTCTTCATCTTGTCCTGCGTTTGAGAGGTGGCATGCAGTTGTTTGTGAAGACCCTCACTGGCAAGACCATCACCCTTGAGGTTGAAGCCAATGATACAGTTGAGAATGTCAAGGCTAAAATCCAGGACAAGGAAGGTATTCCCCCTGACCAACAAAGGCTGATCTTTGCTGGAAAGCAGCTAGAAGATGGCCGTACCCTCTCTGATTACAACATCCAAAAGGAGGCTACGCTTCATCTCGTCCTGCGTCTACGAGGTGGCATGCAGATTTTTGTGAAGACCCTTACTGGTAAGACCATCACTCTTGAGGTTGAGGACAGTGACACGGTTGAGAATGTGAAAGCCAAAATCCAGGACAAGGAAGGAATTCCCCCTGATCAACAGAGGTTGATATTTGCTGGCAAACAATTAGAAGATGGCCGCACACTCTCTGATTACAACATCCAGAAAGAATCAACCCTCCATCTTGTCCTGCGTCTGCGAGGTGGGCTCTAGAGCAATTCAGGATTCCGTGCTTAAATCTCTGAAGTTAACATGTTATGTATGACTTGCTAAATGTGATTGAATAAAAGATTAAACCCAACAAAGGTTCCGTTACAATTTGTTGTGGGGGATTTTGAGATTTGCGTTTTCTGATTACTAGTTGGTGTGTTTGCAACGGGAAGGCCCATGCTTTCACCAATCGGGGATTTTAACATTGAGAAAAAAAATATTGCAATTAAAATGTCTAAAATTAAATATATTAAAATGGTGTATTTAACATATTTTTTTATGCACAGCAACTCCATTTTGTATGGTGTCTGCTGCTGTAGGCTTAATTTGTAGTCATGAAAATACTCTTGAGAATTCAGTATTGCACAGAATGCATACTCGAGTTGCTTATATTTATGCTTGAGAATGAGAACCAAGGCAAATTTCCTTACTATTCTGACTTTACTGGCAGCTTCATCTGGCCTGAAAGCTTAAGTGCTTTAAGTTTCATCTGGCCATCACAACTACGGGGCAGTAGCTCTAACAAGCTAACTGCTGCCAATACAGTTTAATGATTCCACAAGAATGAAGTGTAAGTAAAGTAGGACCAAAGCAAACCATGAACAATGTAAGAAATATTTAATATGAAATCACATCGACAAGTTTTTGTAACCTTGCATGGAATAATGAATTCCATCCATCCAGCCATTCATTTTCCGATCCACTTATCCTCAAGGGTCGAGAGAGGTGCTGGAGCCTATCCCGGCTGTCTTCGGGCAGTAGGCGGGGGACACCCTGAACCGGTTGCCAGCCAATTACAAGGAATAAGGATTTTAGTTTTAAAAATGTTTTAATAATTTTGTTTTCATTTCATCGCAGTTTATGAATGTCAATTTCAAACATGAAAACTGTCATTAAAATATGAATGGCATACAAATTTAATATATATATATTTTTTCATAAAGCGAGTGTAGGTGTAATCTGAGCTGGTTTTGATCATGACGTTCCTCATACTGTATATTTAAAATTATTTGAGAATTACTGATTTTTTTTATCGTATCAAAACGACTGGTGGCAGAAAGTTATCAATAGACATTTTTATTGATCACTAATATTTTTGCCCTTGTACGTAAGACACGGGCAATTATGTACAGGCAGTTGTTTGGGCAGCTCTTGATACGGGTCCTTTTGCTGGAGGTGACATTCAGCCGGCTAGCAGCAGACGATCGAACAGCGTCGATTACCGTCTCAAAATGGCACAAGCAGTGCAAAAGCTGGTCGCCAAAGTGCCAAGTATGGTTGGCGGTAAGTTTTGTGTGTGTGTATTTGTTTTGTTGCAGTTCTATAATGCTTGTCCAGTTAGGACTCGCTATTTCTTTTTTGGTTCCACTATGTCAGTTGAGTTACCATGACCTATACTGACTGGTTGCTAACTGAATAAAATAAATAGTCGTAGCTATTGCGAGTTGGCGCAATTTGTCGTTGCCACAACGTGTATTGATTATGATTAAATAGCTAACTGCGGGTTGGTTAGTGGTTGGTTGCTGAGGGATCGTTTTTTTTTTTTTTTTTGTCGGAAGCTCGGCGCTAACGTTAGCATTAGCTGTCATTATTTTGGCTGAGCGTGTGTCCTCATCTCTCAGCCGCTGTCACCTACTCCAAACCTCGGCTAGCAACCTTCTGGCATTACGCCCGCGTTGAACTTGTCCCACCTAGTCCAGCCGAGATCCCCAAGGCCATCGAGGGGGCATCCAACATCATCAAGGGTTTCCAGACGGGACGCCTTGGACAAACAACAGTCAAGGTGCGTTGACGTGGTTTCACAGACGCTTGATGATGCTTTTTCCAAACGCTATTTAAAATGAGTGAGAACAATACGAAAATACTTGTTAGTTGGTTTTTTTTAATCAGCAAAACAACCTACACGATCCTGACGCTTGCACAATTTGAGATGCTATGCAAGAGCTGCATCACTTTTCACAACTATAACAATGCAAAGTCTCACGGACACTGTCGAGCGGTGCTGTGTAAGATTATTTTACTGCATGGGTCCACAACCGCGGACTGATCGTATTTGGAGGAAACAAGGCGCAGCTTATTACCTGGGCACTACCATCCCTACAGGGATGCAAAACACTCCCATAACATGATGCTGTGGGATGGTTTTCAGTAGCAGGACCTGGCAGATTAGTCAATATTGAGGGAAAGATATATTTTTTAAATAAATGTGCAAATCTATTATTTCAATAACTATTTACGGGGTTTGGTTTTGGTTGGTTTGCTGGGGGTTCTTTTTTTTTTTTTTTTTTGTCGGAAGCTCGGCGCTAACGTTAGCATTAGCTGTCATTATTTTGGCTGATCGTGTGTCCTCATCTCTCAGCCGCTGTCACCTACTCCAAACCTCGGCTAGCAACCTTCTGGCATTACGCCCGCGTTGAACTTGTCCCACCTAGTCCAGCCGAGATCCCCAAGGCCATCGAGGGGGCATCCAACATCATCAAGGGTTTCCAGACGGGACGCCTTGGACAAACAACAGTCAAGGTGCGTTGACGTGGTTTCACAGACGCTTGATGATGCTTTTTCCAAACGCTATTTAAAATGAGTGAGAACAATACGAAAATACTTGTTAGTTGGTTTTTTTTAATCAGCAAAACAACCTACACGATCCTGACGCTTGCACAATTTGAGATGCTATGCAAGAGCTGCATCACTTTTCACAACTATAACAATGCAAAGTCTCACGGACACTGTCGAGCGGTGCTGTGTAAGATTATTTTACTGCATGGGTCCACAACCGCGGACTGATCGTATTTGGAGGAAACAAGGCGCAGCTTATTACCTGGGCACTACCATCCCTACAGGGATGCAAAACACTCCCATAACATGATGCTGTGGGATGGTTTTCAGTAGCAGGACCTGGCAGATTAGTCAATATTGAGGGAAAGATATATTTTTTAAATAAATGTGCAAATCTATTATTTCAATAACTATTTAATTGTCAGAATTAATTCTTGTGTGTAGAATTTCAAGGTTAAAATTAATTTATTCCATTTTGAAATAAAGGCGTAACATAAAATGGCATGAAAGTAAATCACTGTGAATGCTCTTTGGTTGACCTTGGACTGTACAGTATCTGGTCAAATTCTGTTTGGTAATCCAAAGTCCTTTTCGGCCATCCTGACGTTTTGAGCAATCTGTTTAGAGATTTTTACTTATTTTTTGGTTCAAGTGTTTAAAGGTATTTTCAGAGGCTTGAAATGGAGCTCATCCAGTTTGAAACCGTTGACTTGTGTTTTGTCTTAATGGCTTTTGTGTTTGTTACATTGATTAGAGTATGGTGCTGTAACTGTTAAATTATTATTCAGAATTTTTTTTTGTTCCTTTCTGTACAGGATGCTCTCAGGAATGGGCTGGTGGCTACTGAAGTACTGATGTGGTTTTACATTGGCGAATGCATTGGAAAAGGAGGAATTATTGGCTATAATGTCTGAACTTTTGGACTGTCTATTTTCTTTTCCTCTTGAGCATTGTATGCTCTGCATCCTACAAAATATTAGGGAACAATAAACAGATGTGTATTATTACAAAAAACGTTTTCTTCACATTGTCTCTCTCATGCATTGTTGTAGTAACTCTGAGGTATTTGACTTTCCAACCTCCAAGTAGGCAGAGTAGTTGGTGAAATATCTTTTTCGATGCTTCCCAGATATGTTCATTTTTTTTATGTACAGTACCTGAGAAGTATTTTTGCTTATTTAAGTTGTAGGAACAGCAAATGAGTTGTAGTTGATCGATTAGTATCAGAAACTGCTTATATGAAAATTCACGCCTTTTAGATTTTGCTTATTATAACAAAGTACATTTTTGTATTATTAATGGTATATTGTCAGTTTGTACAAAAAGGTCAGATTTTGCTTGTCACATACAGAATGTGTAATACAATAGTATGATTCAGTAACAATCAGACCATGAATGCCTTCCAAAACAACAAAAAAAGTGGAATGGCAAAGAACACCGCCTCGCAGGAATTCCAGAATTCAAGATTTGGTTTCATTTCCGAACCAACCTGCTTCATCTTACCAGTCAAATGCTCAATAACGTTCATGTCTTATGACCGAGTCGGCCTACCCTGGAGCATCTCAACCGTTTTGGTTTACAGGAACTTCAAAGTGGAGGCTGAAGTATGAGAAAGTTCACATCGGGCACCCTCAGAACAAAAAAAAAAAAAAAATCAGTTCCTGTCATCATCCACTAGAGGAAGCTGATGGTACGTTTGCTAGACGACACACCTTATTTGGTCGACAACACTTGTCGTGTACTGTACTTATATAACTGTTGCCTTGAGGGTGGAAAAAACAATGAAACAAACTACCTTTTTTATTTCGCTCTTTATTCAAAACTATAAATCTTTCCAAAATATAAAATAAGACTGTTTTGTATAACAATTATCTTCAGGGTTTTCAATAAACAGTCGCCTATGTAAGTAAACATGCATAACGTTAAATAAAGGGTTAGTTGAACTGTGAAAAGGCAAATATGAGGGCATGCAATCATTTTTCCAGTTCTTTGAAATTATGGTCACAAAGAAAAATGCGACAATGCATCCAGTTATCTGTTTTGATTATAAGAACATTTGACACACCCTCTCACGCAAGATAAATATGAAATATCAGGATGTGACATGCACTGTAACTTGAGGTGAAGCATACCGCTTTTAAAGGCCTTTTTTTGACAGTGATCTTTGAAAGTGTTACAGTCATTTGATTTTGAAAATGTATAATAATACAGTATGTGACGGTTTACACATTTGGGTGGAAAACAGCTCTAAACAGTGTAACATTGTCAATGTTATGCAAAAATATATATTTAAAAAGCATCATACACGTAAAAAACATCAAAATTTAAATGTTGAGTCAAATATGTTCATTTGATGGTGCAGATTTTGACCGAGGTTCCAACTCCAAAGCCTGGGTAAAGGGGCTCAGTGAACGTGGTCTCAAACCTGTGCAGCAGCGTCATACTACTTCCAATGCTATAAAAAGCCAGCACGCCTGCGCTATGGTCCAAGTACACGCCTATCCTCGGAGAATGAGGGCCGCTGACGGCTTTATCAACTCTGTTGTGCCAGGCCGAGTAGCCGGTGTCGGAGCAGAGTAGACTCCAGGATTTATCGTTGTAGCCCAGCAGACACAAAGAGCCTTTGCCCTTCCGGCTGATGCCCCTATAGGCCGCTCCGATGGAGAACTCCCCACTCCACTCGATCTCCCAATAGAAGCGGCCGCCAGACAGACCCTCCCGGCACAGAACCTGGGCAAAACTGTCAAACCTGTCTGGGTTGTCCCCATATGGCTGCAGGTCCCTGGTTCGGATGACTTTTCTGCTGTGCTCAGAGATGTACAGCTCTTTGTAGGCTGTGATCGGATCCAACTTCAGCTGGCAGAAGTCTGCATCATGAGGAGCAATACACTTTTATTTTCTAACTGAAGTATGTGAAGTCAAATTTAATAGTGCTAAAGTGGACATATAATGCAAATGTTACTTTTTAATGGCTTGTATACAAATAATCTCCGTGGTGCCTGCCCAAGCATTCATTGTGAAACGAAACAACCAGGTACTGTAAATCTTTGATCTGTCCATTTTGCATTGTGAGCAAACTGTTCTGCATTACCACTTCAATGTTACGTAACAGTGGGGCTATTTTACATCATAATTGTCCCCATGAGTTTTTCCACCCATGACATGCTCTACAAAGGTGGCCAAAGATCCAGAGCCATTTTCAAGTGATGGTCAAGTGACTGAAACAGTATCATGCGGAGACACCCCATAGTCTCACACCCACAATGCTCCCATAACTCCAGTTGCAAGAATCAGGCTGCATCCCCCAAATGAACCCCCACCCCACCACAATAGTCAATGTAGCGAAAGACAGATTCACCATTGGCTCAGATGGACAAATATATCGGGTCGAGGTATACAATAGCCTACTTGCATATGAGAGGGCTGGCCCCTGAAAATGGGCTAATTTCAGCAAGACAAGAGTTTAGGGTGTGTAATATGTGTGGCTATTTTGACAAAAGCATTCCACAAATGTAACATGAGCATAATTTGTCTCCTTTAAAAAATTATTGTGAATACATACATTTGATAAAATCTGCTCTGCTCCTTGGCTCTGGGGTGGCGGGGTTGCTGTCCACTGTGGTCATATTGTGGTCTTTACCTGCAAATTAAACAGCAATTTTTAAAATCTGTCGGCTGTGTTGTTTGAACTCGTGCATTGACGGTCAGTACAGGAGTGGGTAATCTGGAGAACCAGGTGATTTCCTGTGGGCCCGGGGTGCTACATGTGATGCTTGAGCAGCTTTTCCAGCCTTCACATTAATTTCCTCCAGACCGAGGATAAATTTTGAAATCAGTAAATTAAGTGCATTTGTAACATTTACATGTACAGTTGCCTTGTTGCAGCTGTTGTGAAAGCACTATATGAATAAAGATGTATTCTATTGTATCGTACAAATGAAGTACTAACACATTAATTGCTATTGGTAGACCAATACATTATATAGAGCACTGGCTACAGATGTCACCGAGTCGCAATCATTTAAAACACAACAAGAAACGCCACTGTGACTCTATTATACCCTGCCTGTAAAAAATACCACATTAAAGAGGCATAACAATCACGGGTGTGACTTGGAAAGGTAACAAAGCACGTAGGAAAAACCTTTCTCTATTGAAGTGCGTGTTGCTCTGTGACGATCATCAAGTTGGTGTCAGTCCACTGAGCGGTGCACCGGAAGTGGAGCGATTAAGTTTTAAATGGGAGTGCGAACAGGAAACGCCATGTTAGCTGCGTAAATGTCGCTGTCTTAACATTGATAAATCTAGTATTCAGTGCCAGGTGTGTTATCCAATGTTAAGTGCACATTCCTATCGGTCTCATTTTTGTCTTTTTGTCCACTTCAACTATTTACTGTGTTCTCATATTTCTTCAAAGTCACACCGATCGTGATCTTGTAAGCACATTGAGTTGTGATTTTGATCAAATACAATATGAATATTTTTGGAGAGAATGGTTTTACATTGATACACTAATGAGGGTAAAATTGTAGATTTAGATTAAAACATCGTGACCATATGTGGGCCGGCCTTGAGCCGTGAAACTTCAGAGCGGAAAATGAGCCCCACTCTGGTCCGGTTTATTCTAAATATTTTTGCTCATCAGCCTACCTCTGCTTCTTCTGTCCAGTGTTCGACTTTCCGTAGTGTACACCGGAACATCATTCACTGTAAGACACAGTATACATTTATTAAAATATTTTTGGCGCTTTTCTGGTGCACTTTTATTTGCGAAAATCAGACAAACCTGTTTTGGAGATCTTCAGCAGCTCTTCCCTGCCAAATTCTTCCAGCCGTTCCTTGATCTCGGCTACAGCTTTCCTGACGGCCCCAAAGGAGAAGTCGGGGTTCACGGTCACCTTTGGTATGAAGCCATCATCAGTGGGGGTGCACAGGTAGTTGAAGTTCTGAGGGAAGCAAGTTTTGACAAATAATTCATGTAAATAATATGCCCCGTGCAAAAATACATTCAGGATCACAGTACTTTATTTGTATGTAAAAATGGAAAAACAGTTCATTTATTGTCAACTCACATCAATCATAAACCATAGTTTAGCTGTTTTGGATTGTCATAATTTGGTGTGTTATTATGTGTTATTATTGTGTTTGTGAATTTTTATACATTAAAAAAAAAAGTCATGTCAGGATCAAGTCCTGCCGTGTTTCTGAAGTAGGATACCTGCAAAAAGTGGATGTGGTCGTCCGTAGAATAAAGCTGCTTCAAGCCTGACTTCTTTTTCTTCAGTTCGTCAATCTCCTGTTCCAGACGCTCGACCAAAGCTTCGGCTTGGTTGAATGCGGCCTTCTCATTGATCCCAATCAGTTTGGTCACCTCTGACCTCATCCTCTCGATGGAACGAATCATGTCCTCAAACATCTTCTGACTCTCCACCATGGCTCGCTGGGCCGAGTTCTGCACGAAAAAGCGACGGATGCGTTTTACTGGAGGTACGACTACTCTATCTTGAGCAGTGTGTTATTTGTGCAGGCAAATGAGATGTAACTTGAAGGTTATGTGATGAGAGAGGACCCCCTCGAGGCTAAGCGCAATTCATTGCTAGTCCACTTTCAATTTGTCTTGTTGTTTTTACCAAACCGTTTTCACGATGAGAAATAAAGGAGGAATAATAACAACGGGTTCTGGGACCGTTGCCATCCTAAAGCCTGAGTTTCTAATGCTTGACCTTACCTTTAATGAATCCACCGCCGTCTTCAACTCCTCCAGCTCCTTTACGCGCTCTTGACATTTTTGTCTAATCTCAGCTGTGGAGATTCCCAAGAGTTTCTGGAACAAATGATTTCTTAGTATCGTACTAATCAGCGCATTTCAGAAAATCTCAAAGCTACAGTTCAATGTCATGCTGGCTCGATTATTGTTGTTGAGAAAATACAGGGGTCATATTTGAAAGCTCAGTACAGACAGCCAACTCAGCATGTCTCATAAACCTTATTCAAAGAGGCTTCTCAATATGGGGCAGGTTTGATCTCAGATTTGGGGGGGGGGGGGTCTGTAATGGAATTCTGGCCATGTCAGGAATGTGAAACCACCGCTGACTTTTTCAAGAGATGTTTCAAGGTGACCGCCATACTGGCCTGCAGAATAGAGAGGGCTTTTCGAATTCAGCTTTATTCTCAAACTCACCAAGCCATTCTTCAAGATAAGCTGGTGGAATGTGGGGAATCTGGCAGGGGGAGAGTGTGAGAGGGGGGAGGAGAGACAGGAGGAGATGGTGTGAGATTTGTGAAACCGTGATTGTAAATGTCCTGATTAGAGATACTAGACTTTCTTGTGAGGAAATGGAAGGCAAGGAGGAGGGGTGGGGGGGGGGGCATAAAATACAATAAACAATGTCGATTCATACACAACACAGTCTGCTGACCGTCTGTGTTTCCTCACAGCACTTGAGCGCCTCGATTGTGTTTGGCTTTGATTCACGATCCCGAGCGGCTGAAAGCCTTGACTCCCTGACATTCCAGTATCACTCCGAGCCTCCTCCCACAGGTGGGAAATGGCACAGGAAAACAAGTTTCTGTGTAACCATCCCACAGATGGAACACTACATTCACTGAAAATCAACTTTCGGTAGTGATAAGCGAGACACTCCCCCAAACACTCCACGCAACTAATCAGAGAGCCGCGTTGGTTTTGGCGGTGAATGCCCGCCAAGTTAGGTGATACCATTGGAAAAATAGGGCAAAGTACGTGTGACGGTTTTCCTGAAGGTTGGGGAAAAAACAAACAGATAATTTTCAGTGAGCCAACATGCCCTGTCGAATGGTTCTTGTCTAATCATACAACAGTGACACTGTGACACGAGTACACACTTTAGTTCTCTGAGGGTTTTTGTAAAGTGATCTAACAGGTAGCTGTCGTATTTGTGTTGTCGAACAACAAAGTAAAGCATTTTCACCGACGATCCTACCTGTTTCTCACTCCTCTCGGCCTCAGCAGAGACGATGTCGTGGCCTTTGTGTTCACTGACTGTGCAGATGGCACAGATGCACATTTGGTCGGTTCGACAGAAGAGCTCCAAAGACTTCTGGTGCTGCGGGCAAATCTTCCTGTCCAAGTTTCCCAACTCGTCTACCAACTTGTGCCTTTTGAATGTGGCTGACTCATAGTGTGGCTTCAGGTGTTTCTCACAGTAGGATGCCAAACAGTTCAGGCAGGACTTGATGGCTTTGAGTTTCTTTCCGGAGCAGAAGTCACAAGGGACGTCGCTTGGCCCGGCATAGCCGTTCCCTTGGGGCATGTGGACGTTCAGGTTCAGACCACTCTTCTTGATCTTCTCAGCCACCATGCTGAGGGTGGCGTTGGGTCGCAGCACGGGCCTCTGGGTGAAGGTGATCTTGCACTGAGGGCAAATGTATATCCCCGTGTAGTCCGCCTCATTCCAGTAGCCGCTGATGCAGTCCATACAGAAACTGTGGCCGCAAGGAATAGCGACAGGGTCCCTCAGGAGGTTCACGCACAGGGTACAACTAAAGTAGTCTGGAGACGTGTGGTCAGCCATTGTGGTGGGCGCACGGAACGCTTTCAGTCCTGAGGAAGTGGAGAGAAAATGCCGGGAGCAAAGAGCGCTGAGCCGAGTCTGCGTGGGAGCCCGCCCTCCTGAGTGTGGTACAGCCTGCCAGAGACAGGACCTACTTGTATTTCTGAATTCCAGAGGTTATTGATTGAAAGCAGACAAGGCCCGCCTCCTGCGCCGTGTGAGTGTATGCAGCCCTGCCCTGTTCAGATAAGCAGGTTGAGCAAGGGAGGAGAGAAAGAAAGCAGGAGGGAGGGAGAGCGAACCTTGTAGGCCGGAAAGAGAGGAAACGAAAAGGCTGAAAGAGAGAATGAGTGAAATGTGTAAAGTTCAAAACGAGAAAAGAAATATGCTCGAAAACGCCTTCATTTCCCCTCCACAGCTTAATTCCAATTCCTCCTGTGGCTCATCTGGGGATGAATTGCGCGCACTTCTCAATAGCTGTATTTCCACCTATTGTTGTCGGACAGAATCGCCATTGTCTTAAACCGGTTACAGTCCAACAAACACAAACGGAGGGTTAGGTACCGCTGGAATTTAAGGGACCACCCAATATACAAACACGGATGTCGCAAGCTTGTAGATTTTCAGGAAAACATCCTTTTCCCGCGCCTTTGATCCGAGTTATACTTCTTACATTGTAACCAGTTGGGACGTTCAAATGCACCCCTAGAGGTCAATATGTAACCGCAGATATGGAGATTGCATCTGTTTGTTCAGCAGAAGGAGCCAGCCGCAGATGCAGCCGTGCGCGAACGGAACATTCCTGTGAGCTGCAGGTGTGTGTAGATGTTTGACATACTTGAGTGTTACATCACGCGGAAAGCTGCCGACTCCACTGTTCAAATTAGCCACAAGAGGCAAGTGCACGCTGACATCACACACCCCTCATTAGCGTTTCTATCAGGCCTGGGCGATGGGTTACACACGACTGTAGTCATTCTAATATTTATTTTTTTATTTTTTTGAATGGACACTGGAAAAAAAAAAAGATTACTTTCCACAACGGAACTGGAAACAACATCAACGAAACACATTTTAAATCAATTAAAAGTGCAGTATCCGCTCTTCGTTCAGTATCCTGCATGACTTCATGCATATTACTTCACCATATTAGGTCAGGTTGTGATAAGGCAGTTTTTTTCCCCCCTTTCCTTCCTCCAGAGTAGAGGGTGCAACCTGTGATTACAGATTAACTACCTCGAGCTGTTGCGGAGGGGAAAACACTTAACACACTTCTGATATCGAAAAAGGGAAGACTACGCAGTCACACTGTCGTTGTTGTACTCGATGAAACTTGATCATGTTTGGGATACAGGGCAGTTTTAATTTGTTTTAATGACAGGACCGTGGAAAGAGTCAACCGCTTGTTGTGAACTGAGGAGGTCTGTTTTGAGCAAACAGATACTCCACAGTCATCCGTCGTTAAACCGAGTTCAAGGTGAAAGGTCAGCATCGCTTACGATAGAGGCGGGCATGCACTCGGCGGGGTAAAGCGCAGGCAAGCACACATGGCTATTTTATGGAAGGAAACAAAGTGCGAGTTCACTGAGGGTGTGTAATAAAAACAGGAAGACACCATTCTAAATATATGATGCCACAAAAACACAAAAGTGATTTTTGGTATAGGTACCCAAAGTGAAGACGGACAAATGTGACTGCCAATTTCCAAATGTGCACAACGTTGGAAACTAAAGTTTGAGTCTGACTTACAAAAATAAGAACCCCCCCCCAACCCCCCACTTTTAATTCCACAAGATAACACTGGAATAATTCAACAACAATTCGCTGCATTAATGTTATGACAGTTGAGTAGCATGTCAAGCTACACCTTTAGGAAAACAATTATTTTAATGCACCACCAACGTCACTCAACCTTTGCGTGTGTTTCTCAGAAACTAAAACATGAGAGGAAATGTATTTTGTTGTTTTTTTAATCATCAATTACAATTTTAATAAAATCTATTCAGTAATAATATCCAATGAATGTAAGAGAACAACAAAAGTGGCTGGTATCAGCTATTTTTGTGGGAATTTTGACCACTGTTATAAGTACTACTACTACTACGAATAATAATAACATAAATAACAATAAGAACACTTTTTTCTTCTGACAGTTTTGTAAAATAAGTCTTTTCTAGTCATAAAAGAATTTAATTGTTTTTTTCTCCAAACATTAGGGTCTCTTGTCACATGACATATTTCATCTCCTACCTTTGCAGATTTTGCTTTCATTTTCCTAATAGTGATGTAGCCCGAATACTTTTATGCACAGACACATCCTTCGCTTCAGATCGGCAAACAAACTATTCGTCAGTTATGTTGAACAAAAATTATTTTAATCGAACTAACCCTCTAAACAGACATCCTATGGAATGACTAGAATGAAGTGCAGTAATCATTGGCCAATAGATTCCTCTTCACCATAAAAACGTTGGGGTTTTTTTTTGTCGTTTTATGGAAGCAAAGTCCATTTACTGTCCAAACCAAGGTCATTTATGTTGGCAGAACAAAGTACAGACAAGTTTTCATAATCAAAACCTCCTCAGTGTCAATTTACAGCCAACGAGATTTGTTGAAACTCGAAAGAATGCGGCTCTATGGAATTTAAACGAACGTTTATTTTCACAGGATTTGCATTTCAGTTTCATCAATCATATGAACTCATGTGCCGCTGTGAAAAACCATGCAATATTTCTAACCAGGCAAATTTTAATGAGTCATAAGAAAAATAATCAGAATCACGACAATCATTCGTTCTTCAAAATTGATACATGAAGTCTTGTTACAATTAAAAGGGGCATCATCGATTATTGATGTTTGTTGTGATTGATTGGCTTACTTTGCATCATTTCGATACACTGTTCTCCTTTTCCTTTTGCTCGAGCATATCAGCTGTTGTTGGTGGGCAACAGACCTGTTCGTAGCCCACTCTGCAGGGGCCCATCTTGGCTCTTTAACAATGGAATCTGTTTGCCCCGGCTGTTATCTGGGCTATCAAGTGTAGTCGCATTCCACTCCATTCCAACAACCCTGA
The DNA here is from genome assembly GCF_001891065.2 of Hippocampus comes. Lineage (NCBI taxonomy): Eukaryota > Metazoa > Chordata > Actinopteri > Syngnathiformes > Syngnathidae > Hippocampus > Hippocampus comes. Next base: position 1,468,362 of record NW_017806158.1, read on the forward strand.
AACTCCATCTTAGTTGTGATTGTATGTGTGTACGTGTATGTGTGTTCACTGTAAAATGAAACATTCATCTGAAGGTATTTTGTTTCACCCAGAGGAAAAAAATCAAAAAAAAAACCCCAAAACATTCTTCTCTGTCAAAAAGAGTCTCTGCAGCAATGTAATCTCATTACTAACCCACGGAACCCGTATGTTCAACCTCACTAGAAATGAGTGTTTTAAATTAATGCTAAAAAGTTACATTGATGAGTAACTTGGAGAGGTCGTGGTTGAAATATAACTGGTCCAGCATTAAAGCAAGCCAAATGAATCTAATCAAAGCAATTAACCGCGCATCACTGCAGGAACGCAATCCCTCCGGATTTCATTGATGAGACATGACGGCCGATCGTCATAAAAAAGAGGCGTGCAAACAATCTGTTCGTGGTGCACTATGACTTCAAGAGCTATCATTACATGATAACTGTGACACGCCTGTATTGTTTCAGATACGCCTCATTGTTCTTATTCTTCATTCAAATGCAAATCGGCGGTGCAAAGTTCATTCGGTCCCATCTAAATTCTGTTTTGAATTTCTTTTTATTTGGAGTGTCTACAGGCAATCCCATTCAAAAGAAATGATGAAACTACTCAATGCCCACGTCATCTCACATTTTATTCATTCTCGAACTGATGAAGACGTTTTGCTGTGCCCTTGCCTTGCCCCGCCCTTGTTTTACTGGTTTCGGCTTAACCAGTTTAGCCTCTCCCTCTGTTTACTCCATATAACTTTACGACAGTAGTCGGGCTGGGATCATTTTGCTGCTGTGCTGACACAATCCATTGAGTGTCACAGCATTGAGTGAAAAGGACCGAAGCAGTTGCACACCATGGCGTCCGAGCAAGATAACTGCCACCTGTGTAAGGAATACCTCAGGGATGCCGTGTCAATTCCATGCGGGCATATTTTCTGCTCCATTTGTCTGAAGACATACTGGGACCACGCAGACCATACGGGCACATACCTGTGTCCTCAGTGCCGGGTTACCTACAACAAGAGGCCTACGCCGAGACGCATCGGAGGTTCTCGGCATTCGACCATGCAACGCAACTCGGACGGCTTCCCGCCGCCACCACCGTCCCCTGACTACAACGTAGCCGGCCCGCAGGACGTGGGCTGCGACATCTGCGTCGGCAAGAAGAACAAAGCCATCAAGACCTGCTTGATGTGCCTGGCATCCTACTGCGAGAGGCACCTCAAGCCCCATTACGAGTCAGCTACTTTTAAACGGCACAAACTGGTGGACGAAATCGGCCATCTGGACCGGCAGATCTGTCCCCAGCATCAGAAAGGTCTGGAGCTGTTCTGTCGCACTGACCAAATGTGTATCTGCGTGCTGTGTACGGTGAAGGAACACAAAGGGCACGACATGGTGTCTGCCGAGCAGGAGAGGGCGGAAGAACAGGTAAGCAGTTAAGTGACATTGTACAATACTACAATCCAAGGGTAGGGAACTCCGGTTCCTCGACAGCCATATCCTGCCTGTTTTAGAGTTGTCCCTATTCCAACACACCTGATTCAATTGATGATGATTGTGCCGGGCTTCTACAGAGTTAGCTGATGAGCTGATCGTTTGAATCAGGTGTGTTGAAGTAGAGAGAGATCAAAAACAGGTGCAATATGGCTCTTGACGAACCGGAGTTCCCTACCCCTGCTATAATCAAACAAAGTGGGGTAAAAAAAAAAAATCAAAATGTCAGAATTTTTTGTAAATTTTGCTAATTTCCTGACGGTTTGTGACAAGTTAATCCAATCATTGTCGCCTCCACAGCAACGCTTAGGTGCCACCCAGGCTGAGATCCAGGAGAGGATTCATGATCGACTGAAACAGATGGAGGAACTGAAACAAGCAGTTGATGCACTCAAGGTTCGGAACAGTCATTCATCAGGATGAGTAAACCAGGCAAACCACTTGCAGATTGAATAGGATGTTGAATCAACTTCCTACACGTTTGTCATTCCTTCATGTTGGGAAAGCTTTGTTCAGGATACTTGTAAAAAAAATGTTGACACCCGCTTGATTTATGGCCTGCCCCTCTGTTTCCTGCGCAGAACTCAGCGCATAGAGCAATGCAGGAATGCGAGAAGATGTTTAGCGATATGATCCGCTCCATTGAGAGAATGCAGCAAGAGATGGCCAAAATGATCTCCACCAATAAGCGAGCGGCACTCAACAATGCGGAGGGTCACATGGAGCGTCTGACCCACGAGATCACCGACCTGAAGAGGAGAGACAATGAGATCACTCAGCTGTCGCGCACTGAGGACCACATCCACTTCATTCAGGTAACGCGGCGACTGAACAACAACAATATGATTTGGTGCACTTTATTTGATTTTTTTTTTTTTTTCACTGAAATGCGACAGTGTACCCTTACTTCTCCATTTTTTTTCCTTTCGTTATCAGAGCTACCACATGCTGATAGCCCAGACCGAGGCTGAGGAGCTGCCCACAGTGACCGTGAACCCTTACTTCACCTTCGATCCAGTTACTAAGGCCGTGTCTGAGACGAAACAGCACATGAACGAATTTGGCAATGATGAACTGGTTAAAGTAGCCAAGACAGGTGAGAATGAGTCACTTATTGTGATTATTATGTGGCTTTATTATGCAATCTATTGCTATTCTTTGACAATGCCAACACATATTTGTGTTTACAGTGAACAAAATGACCTTTTGTCAACTGGAGGATGGTAAAAAGAAACGTGCATATAGGCGACTGAACAACAACAATATGATTTGGTGCCCTTTTTTTGTTTTTTTTTTTTTTTTTCACTGAAATGCGACAGTGTACCCTTACTTCTCCATTTTTTTTCCTTTCGTTATCAGAGCTACCACATGCTGATAGCCCAGACCGAGGCTGAGGAGCTGCCCACAGTGACCGTGAACCCTTACTTCACCTTCGATCCAGTTACTAAGGCCGTGTCTGAGACGAAACAGCACATGAACGAATTTGGCAATGATGAACTGGTTAAAGTAGCCAAGACAGGTGAGAATGAGTCACTTATTGTGATTATTATGTGGCTTTATTATGCAATCTATTGCTATTCTTTGACAATGCCAACACATATTTGTGTTTACAGTGAACAAAATGACCTTTTGTCAACTGGAGGATGGTAAAAAGAAACGTGCATATAAAGGTGAGTTAGGTGAAAACCTAATTTTGAAATCTTTTTTTTCTGTGGGCAGTCAAACTGAGTGCAAATTTTGGCATACACCATCCAAAAACGGAGATCCAGTTCATCCAAATTTCTCAACAGTTCACCCATTGAAAATCATGCATTTACAACTAATCCTAACTCAGGGTCAAATTATTGCCGTCATAAAATTTTATTACTTACATTTTAAAACAACAAACTATGTTGTCACACTTAACTGCAATTGGGCTTGGCAGATGCAGAAATGTCTTCACATTATGACTGTGATTATGGAAAAAATAATAATCACGATATTTAGATTGATATTTAAATCAGGATTAATAAAAAATATTATTCATTGATCTCATAACGTAAAATTTCAAAAAACTACAGCAAAGCTCAACTATTCAAAACAATCATACTCATTCACATACAATCCTGCATCTTGAACACTTTATTCTTGAATACTGTGTTGTCTTTGTCAAGTAAAAAATAAAATAGTAAATGTCATGTCAATTTCAAGTCTCCTGCATTTTCATTCTGATATAGCCTTGAATCCTTGAAAATTTCACTTTGAATAGAACTTGAAAAAAAAAACAACCACTAACAAAGTAAAAAAAAAAACTATACATAGAAAAAAAAACAAATTAAAATAAATACTGTGTTCTTGCTGAGCAGTGCCTAGAATACACTTTTGAGACAAGAAGGGTCGAAGAAGACAGTTGCGACTAATTAGTATGAAATAATTTTAACACGTTTTTCAAAGATTGGGAAGAATGTGTGCCTTTGAGCATTGCTGTTTTACCTGTGTAGCGTTTGTGTATGAATATTCATTATTTGAAAGAATATCACTCTCAGAGCTTGATACTAATTTCCCGTTAGCACGTCAATGTTATTTTACATTGAATTTAGCATTAGCAAAGACGATGTTTTAAAAAACGAAACATGTCTTGTATTTAAATATATAAGGCGTGTAATTATTTTTCTTGAGTTTTTGTTTTATATTAAACTCTAACTGGGGTGTCATTAAAGAGTTTAAAGCACAAGAAGGGCAGAATCACATAACGTCACACGCTTGCCATGCAAGTTACTATCGTCCATTCACGGTACTTTGACAACGTCTGGAACTTGCCAATACACTGCACCGCTTGGCACAATAATCTTTTTTTTTTCTTTCATGACGATAATCCAATCAATTACCCAGCCCTACTTCACATTCTAAACATGGCTGACTTTACAACATGCACTCTGTTATATACTTTTCGTTTTATCCTGAGTGACATCTCAGCTCTGTATTGTGCAGGCAGGACAAAGTCATCAAAGGGATGTGTTTCAATTTGAAATGAACGCATTGGGTGACTTTTGCATCACTTGGCTTGAAAAAGTCAAGAGTTGTCTGTCTTCTACAAAGTTTTGCACAGTTCAGTCGAATATGTTCCCACTGCTGTTGTATTTTATTCATGTGGTGTAATTTGACGTCACTTGGTAGCCACTTGTTCAAATGTTTACCTTGATTGTAATGTGACTTGAGTTTACATGAACACACCCATTGTCCTTTGAATCCAGCCGTTGTTTGCCTTGACCCTGTAAATACCATGAAGTTACGGTTTACTTTGCACAGTACCGACATCAAGTTTTGCTTATCTGCTTTAACAGCACTTTTTTTACACAACATGTTCTAATCAGGATGTTTTTGTTGTTTTTGCTTCCACTGCAGATGACGCTCCCATGTACAGATCTGTGCAAGTGCAGGAACCACAGCACAGGGACGACTTCCTGAAATGTGAGTGTCAGCTGATTTCGCTTCCGTTGATTCCTGTATTCTCTTCTCGCTCGTTTCAGCGCTTAAGTTGCATTTGGTGCTCATCAGCTCCTCTGTCAGACCCTGTCGCTGACCACAAATCCAACACGTTTTTTTCTGGACATACTGTTCTTTATTTGTCCCACCTTGTAACGGAGAAAGTGACACTGAGTTGCTGTAAAAAGATTAGGGTTAAAAAAAGCTATCTTTGATAAGAACCAAAAATACTTTTTTTTTTTTTTAATAAATCAGGAATGCTTGTAGCTTGTATGAATCCAATCCTTGGCTTTACAATGCAATATGCTAGTTATGTTACAGCAGGTTTCTGTTTGTGGTCAAACTTACAAGCAGTGTTGATACCTCTGGCATTCCAGATAATAAACCGGGCAGAACTAGCAGGGGCCGCCGGGTGTCCCACCAACTGTGATCTGGAGAGGGAGAGGGAGAGAGAGAGAGAGAGACATAGCAGGCAGGTGACATCTAACCCCTGCAATGATTCTCACCTGTTTGATGTGTAAAGCCAGAGGGTCTCACACTTTTCCGCTTCAATCCACATTCCCATCTTACCTTTGAGCCTTTTCCACAGCGACTCCTTTCTTCTGCACAGAACTATCCGAGTCTAAGAACATGCTTTATTCAAACTTACTTTTAATCAGTAGTGTGGTGTGTTGTGCATTTTTAAATCATTGTGAAGTACCTTGAAAAGTGCTTCACAAATAACAGACAAAACATTACAGAATACATTATTCACATATAAGTTACTAATACAATAACAAGAGTGGTGATATGAATTATGTTATTACTGGGCACACGCAAACACTTGTCAACGTATTTTTCTTACTTTTTTAAAATCTAAGATGCAAGTAAACTCTGGATGAATTCTTTGCACTGATTCCAAATTTTGCCTCGTTTTTCTCAAGCACATCAAGTGTTCTTAATACTAATAATAACAATAAGTAAGACGGTACTGAATTTTGGAATATTTATGAATTAAGATTTGAGCAGCAGGTGAATTTTTTTTCCTGAATCGTCATGCTATAATTTACAACACATATTAAAATATGTATTGAACAAGCTTTATTGGTCAGACTTAAAAACAAAAAAATGAAAATATGTCAAAAACCTGATGTGCTAGTTAGACAAAGAGAAAACCCCCACAATTTTTAAAAATCTGTGTCAAAAATACATTCAGTTTTTGTATTGGTATTAGTATTACTATTAGCAGTAGTATAGTAGTACAGTCGACCCTCCCATACTCATCATTTGGCACCCCCGGATTCACATTTTCACATATTTTTTTTTCCAATCCATTTTTTAAAATTATTTAAAAAAATTTTCCTATTTGTTTTTTTCATTTTGTGGAGGATCCCCCCCACCCCCATTTTGGTGGAAAACATATACTGAATGATTATCAATGTTATGTGAAGAATTTGGGGGTTTGTAAAAAAAAAAAAAATCTAAAATTCGGATGCATTTCAATTTGCGTCAGTTACATGCAGATTTTGAGAATTTGTGGGCCGGCACAGTCCTTATACAGTTTCAGAAAAAAAATTCCACCTGTTGTTGAGCCCAATTCCTAATTGAAAAAATGTGACAAAAATATTTGACTGTACGGTATAGTCAAATATTTTGTGGTATAGTCTATAGCACATTTTATATTATTGTTATGATGGGTATGAAAATGAGGGAATGGTTGGAATCAGCACAAAATTTATCGGAAAGTTTCTTTGCATCGCTAATAACATTTTTGGGTAAAATTCAGTGACCAGTGTAATCAAGCATATAGTGTTGCTTGTTCAGTGAGGGATTACGTTTCCTGTGTAGGTGAAAGAATCCAACTGTTGTGCTCAAATTTGGGACTTGAAGCTGCTGCTGCAGTGGTGATGGGACATGTGAAGAATAAGCTTTTCTCATCTTGCGTTTTACCATTTCCGTTTTTTTTTTACGTGATGTTATGTAATCTTCTAAAATCCATACCTTGTGTATCTTCTTAGATGCATGCCAGCTTACTCTGGATCCAAACACGGCGTACCGACAGCTCCACCTTTCCCGAGGGAACAGGAAAGCTAGCCTCAGGAGAGAACCCCAATCCTATGGAGACAATTCCGCTAGATTTGACTCTTTGCCCCAGGTCCTGTGCATGGAGGCCCTCTCAGGTGGCGCCTACTACTGGGAGGTCGACTGGAGTGGGGAGGGGGCTGCCATGGGTGTCACCTACAAAGGCATCAAGAGGTCCGGTTACGGGGATAGCTGTCGCATCGGCTACAACCGCAAGTCTTGGAGCCTCTTTTGCTCTGACTCCAGCTACTCTGCACGCCACAACAAGGACCAGATCGAGGTCAACGCACCATACTCTTCTCGAATTGGGGTCTTCCTGGACCACGGTGGGGGAACTCTGTCTTTTTACTCTCTTGGGGAAACAATGTCTCTCATTCACCGCTTTAAGGCTTCATTCGGTGAGGCTGTCTACCCAGGCTTCTGGGTTTGGTACGAGTCAGCCATCACACTCATCCAGCTCTGATTAGAACACACATCTATGTACAGTAGTCAGTTCTCTGTTGTAAGACAAATATGATTTAATTACATCAAGCACGTTGAAAGTTATACATATATTTGGGTAGTTGGGGAGACTATATTGTTGATGACTATGAATATTCTACAAATTTGTGAATTTGTGCAATCAGATGAACCAAGTCAGGGAGTGTACTGTATAAATCTGCATTTAAACGAGTATAAATTGTACTGATTGAAAGATCTGATGTGATTTGTAAAGGCCATTTTTACAACATTTATTTTTTATCAATAAACATTTTATGAAGGTGTGTGGTGTTGAGTGGTCTGTGCTGTTTTTTTTTTTGTATATTTTTTTTCATGACAAACTTCCAAAAAGCCAGACATCTGATCTTGAAAAGGGAATACTGTAAATGTTCTTTTAATCAGGGTCATCTTTTATCAGAAGAAATATGACAGCCCCCTAGTTTCTCACACTAGAAACTAGAGACGCATGTCAAACTCAATCACTCAAGCTTCCAGATGCCGAAATTTAACACCTAAATCCAGTCTGTGGGCAGACTGGATTAAATAGTTTATTTGCGATAATACTTAAAGCAAAAACTTTGAATATGAACAGTCTGCAAAAAAATTGGATTGCCTTAATTCCATACTGTTCATGTTTCTCTTTTCTGACAAGATGAGAAATAAAAGCCTTTTTTCTGTAATATTTTGCTAGATTTGAAAAGCGCCTTTGTGTTTTGCATAACTCAATTTTATTATTTTTCATTCCGATGAGCGCATGTACGCACTTAAGAAACATCACAATATATTGCACTCTTTGGCGACGAGAGCACCTTATTTTTTGTAAATGCCATTCGAGTTTTTACACTCCGTCCTTTGACCTGCCGGTGTTTACTATAAACTATAAACTATAAATATTGTCCACCTCTGGTGGACAAACGTTCAATGCTGCCTTTATTCGAGCTTTTTTTTGCGACCCTCTGTATTTATTGAGCCATCTCAGATCTATCCTAAATTTAATATTAAACCTTCAACCTTTGCATGCCAATAACGTGTTATTTTAAATTATATAATACTTTTAGGGCCGCTCTACTATATGTTTCCGTAGTGTAGTGGTTATCACGTTCGCCTAACACGCGAAAGGTCCCCGGTTCGAGACCGGGCGGAAACAGCTTTTATTTTTCTTCTTTTTTTTTGGGTGCGATTTCTACAACCGGCAAAGTCCACAACATAATCCACAGTGGAGTGGAAAAAAACACGTTAATGAGAGGGTTTGAGCTCAATAAGTCTTAATATACAGTATTGTTCACAAGATGTCTTCGTGTTGGTTGAGGGCAGCCAACTTCCTGTTTCACATGAAAACCGACACTTGTTTCTCTCCGGACTCGTTTAGCCAGCGCACCTCACAGAAAAAAGCGCCGTATTCTCACGTTTTGACAACTGCGACCGTGCGGGTGAGCTTGCGTTCATATTATAAACGTTCGGAATTGTATTAGTTTTCCATATTGACACGTCCATGTGCGTTTTAGCAAGAAAACTCTGTCCACCAGCGCACCTTAATTTGCACGTAACCGCTCTACACGATTATAAACAAATGAATGAAGCTAACTTGGCTAGTTCGCTAACATAACCAACGTGCGTTCCGTCTTATCCATGCCAGAGTTGTTGAGAAAGCAGTTAACTGTTAATATTTTGCTCACGAGTAGATCAATATAAAACTTAAACACACATGCATAATCCTGTCGGTAGACGTATCGTGTACAGCCAGTCAGAGCGTGATGTTTAATGCTATTGCTTTCCCCCTCTAGTGTTGGGACTTTCAATGTAACAGTCGCTATGACAACCAGAGTGAACAAAGGAAAGATTTGAACACTCGACACGAAGCGTGGACCTTATTTATGCTCAAGTTAGAAGAATTGCTAATGTTTAATGAACTAGGAATATTTGACATTCATATGTACAAGTGAGCGTAGAGCTGAACAGACATCAGATCGTTTCGGTAGCATACGTCAAAACACGCTTGACAAAGAATCCATGTCACTCGCCGTTGTGCAATTTTTCTCTATGGATGCATTTATTGCTGTTGTATTGGTGTGTTGCTGATGCTTTGGTTACTTTAGCCGTATTAGAACACTTCTCACTACTCCCCACTGGATTAAAAGAACACTAATATACGTATACTAAAATGAATACTCCCAATACACAAAAAGGAAAAAAAAAAAAAAGACATTTTCTTTGTGAAGGCAGAGGCAGACATTTTTATTCAGCCACGATCTTCAATCCAGAGATGAAAGTCCTCCGAATTTTCCCGGAATTCCGGGTTTTTCAAAATTTTATGAAAATTTCTCCAGAGAATAGAGGAAAATTTGCATAAAATTAATCCGGATATTAGTTGACAACATTGAACAACAAGGGTTAAAAAAACATTCGTTGTATTGCTTTCACGAGCGTAGCCGTATTGAGGCACTAACACTAGTAACAGTAAAGAGATTTTTATTTGTGTAAAACGACAGAAGACATGACGGTGTTTGACTAATGGTTTAGTAGAACGAATGGCAACTCGCAACAACAATAGCAAGCGTCATTTTGCCTCTTGGGTTATACCATCTCAACTAGAACGTGGGGGATAGTCCCTAAACAATTTTCGTCTCTTTATAAACACACCTGCTCAACCCCAGTGGAACGAATAAAAGACGCCGTGGACAAGACAGTTGTCGTAAAAAATATATTTGGCCAAAAAGGGAAAAACACAGATTGGCAGAAAATTGTGTCCGTCCGACTTCGAGTGTCGTCTCGGCTAACTTAGCTTAGCTGTTGTCTTGTGTGACGTCATTTGCGTC
>NW_017806158.1:1478898-1512064 GCF_001891065.2 Hippocampus comes
ATATATATAATTTTTATTTTTATTTTTTCCGGAATTTTCAGAAAAGTCCACTTTCATCTCTGTCATTCAAATGAGGCCAGATGTTTTAGTCCAAGAGAGTCTGAGCCAAAATTGGACATTTTGAGCTTCCTGTATAACCTTTATTTTATGCACTCCTATTTCTATTCACTCTCTATTTCCATTGGCCTTTTTACTGATTACAGATGGCGACTACTACTACTCCTACTACTAAAGTTCCAGAGGTTCGTGACATCACTCGGATTGAGAGAATTGGTAAGAATGTGCATTTCCAGAGATTCTTTGGTCCAAGCCGTTGTACCTAAACCGCAGTCCAACAGCCTTATATAACCATTTATGTTTGTTTTAATTTTATTTTGTCATTAGGTGCACATTCTCACATCCGTGGCCTTGGTTTGGATGATGCTTTGGAACCAAGACAGGTGCTATTTCTGTATTTAATACGTACACAAGACGCTCTGCATTATTGGACGCAGGCAATAATATTTCAAGTTTCAGTTCAGGCAGGAAATCCTGTTTACTCACAACATAGTGGGGGGGATTTGTTTTTTTTTTTTACTTGACAATGTGCACTGAATTGGGCTTCCTGACTCTTACCCAATGTCAGCTAATATAGGTACCAGCTTACCCACGACCTTCATGCAGGGTAGCAGTACAGAAAATGGATGGATAACTAAGTATTACTGTTCCCCTGCAGGTGTCTCAGGGGATGGTTGGCCAGCTGGCCTCCAGACGGGCAGCAGGGGTCATCCTCGAGATGATTAAAGATGGCCACATAGCTGGCAGGGCAGTGTTGATTGCAGGCCAGCCCGGCACTGGAAAGACTGCCATCGCCATGGGTGAGAGCTGAAGAGAAGAAGAATGAGAGTGTTGCTCTGCCATTGTACTTCTACACCCAAGCTAAAGAAAAATTCATGCACAGGTATTGCTCAGAGCCTTGGCCCTGACACCCCATTCACAGCACTGGCTGGAAGTGAGATCTTCTCTCTGGAGATGAGCAAGACGGAGGCACTCAGCCAAGCGTTTCGAAAAGCCATTGGAGTGCGGATCAAGTGAGTGGGCCAACGTGCACACCGTACTTGTTTGAAATCAAGTTGCCGTTATGCATAGGTGGCTTTCTTTTACAGGGAGGAGACGGAAATTATTGAAGGAGAAGTTGTCGAAATCCAGATTGATCGACCCGCCACCGGAACGGTGTGTTAAGTATACTTTTCTTGGACAAAAACCGTACTGAAGCTCATAAATAGAAAAACAATCAAATGAAAAATGTAAATTACATGAGTAAATGAGTATGTCTTCTTCTAGTGCCGCGTGATGATGATGTATTCTTAATACGCACGCCGTTTGTAACAATGAAATATTTAGACCGTTGTAAGAGGACCAAGGACCCTCTGCACATCAATGATTTTGTTACCGACAATGATAGTGTCACAGTACTGCAATCGTGAAAACACCAAAGGAAAATTCAAAATTCCCACACGAACATCAGCACAACAGTGCAAGTAGAGTAGCCGCAGCAGCAGACTTTCACCTCTCACGTGACACATTAGTATTGCTTATGTCAGATTTTTTTTCCTGTCAGTGCGACCCTTATACTATTCAGATATCTTTGAGAATATCCTATACAGCTAAATGTCACAATAATTTAAGAATGAAAAATTCGGTCCAAAATCACATTTTGTACCGTGTTTCGTAATTTCATGAATAATAATATTATTGCCTAATAAGCATACGAAAAATACAATAATTGTATCTTAAAAAAAAAAAATCTTACATTTCCTATGATTTAATTTCTGAAATCAGAATGTGTAGTCTTTATGAATGAAATATTAAGCAAAACATGGTCTCGTTGGTTAAATGCCTCACCGGATTTATTGTACCGGTCTATGATGCTTATTTTCTCTCTTTGTTATTTCAAGTGAACCATTACTTTTGGTACAATGATAGGAAAATGGCACCTTTATTATAAATACCCTAAACAAAACAAATATACTTGATCTATTAGGGTGCCAAGGTTGGCAAGTTGACTCTAAAGACTACTGAGATGGAGACAATATATGACCTGGGGAACAAGATGATTGACAGCCTCAGCAAAGAGAAGGTTCAAGCCGGGTAGGTTTATTTTCTGCTCTGTTTCACTGTTGTGTCAAAGTATCCCATCACTCAGGTCTTTTGGACTCCCTCCCCCTTTCCTTTTTTCCTCCCAGTGATGTTATCACCATCGACAAAGCCACTGGCAAAATCAGCAAGTTGGGCCGCTCGTTCACCAGAGCCAGAGATTATGATGCCATGGGAGCTCAGGTACCAGCGCAATATTTGAAATCTACCCAAAATAAAAGCAGAATGACCCAACTATGTCAGGGATAGTTTGATTGTTTACCGGAGCACAGCTATTCACGTTCACCAATTTCAACTGCAAACGTAATGGCTTTCTTTGCAGACTCAGTTTGTGCAGTGTCCAGAGGGCGAGCTGCAGAAGAGGAAGGAGGTGGTGCACACGGTGTCCCTGCATGAGATCGACGTCATCAACAGCCGCACGCAGGGCTTCCTTGCCCTCTTCTCCGGAGATACTGGCGAAATCAAGTCGGAAGTCCGCGAGCAGATCAATGCTAAAGTTTGCGAATGGCGAGAAGAGGGCAAAGCGGAGATCATCCCAGGGGTACGCGGAACTCTTTATTGTGTATTACTGGCCCTTTTATACATTAGCATCCGAAACTCTTAGTAGCTTTATTGACCTAGTTCGGACAGATGCTCATTATACAGCAACATTTTCCACAGAACATCAACGCCAATGGTATTTGGTCACTTGAAAGAATTAGAGCAGTGCTTCTCAAAAATTTTGTACCATGTACCACCTTGAAAAAAATGCTTGTCTTTCCAAGTGCCACCATCATCACCAACATTTAAAATATAGAAGCATAGTAAGCCAAAGTGTTATCAAACACAAGGTTTTACTCCTAACATGTACGCTACCAGTCACAAGTTTGGAGACCCTTCTCCTTTCAATAGCTTGAAAATGTTTCAAAACTTTTGACTGGTAGTTTACATTAGATATAAGAAAATGGAAAGCTCCTTCAATGATTCAATTAAAGTTCATAGTGATAAATGTGGTATCAAAATTGCAGTGATATAAAAGTTTAAAAACCAACCTGAAAGAAGAAATGAAAATGGCTTGGACTCAAAATTTAAATACCATATACCGTATTTTCCGCACTGTAAAGCTCTTGGGAGTATAAGGCGCACCTTCAATCAATGGCCTATTTTAAAACTGTTTTGATATATAAGGTGCACCGCATTATAAGGCACATTGAATAGAAGCTACAATAGTGGCTGCGGTTGCGTTATGCATCCACTAGATGGGGCTACTTTAAAGGGAATACAATACAACACAGCTTTATAGCTATAGTGCTTTCACAACCGCTGCAGGTGTAATAAAGCACTTTACAGAACATTTAAAATAACTACGTCAAAAAAAAAATTGTATTTTATAAATTCACGCCAAACAAAGAACTCGATGTCCTTGTGCATTGTGCTGATACATTTGTTTTTCTCAAGCCATAATACCAACGATGCCGAAAATCATTTTTCTGTATCAGCGCAATGCATCGTGGGATATATTTTATTATTTTTTCCTTTTAAGATAAGTTTGTGCTCTACTGAGTTGGATTCTAGTTATGTATCTGGTCATTATATTAACTGACTGCACCCCCTTTTTTTTATTTTTTATTTTTTTTCCCAGGTGTTGTTTATCGACGAAGTGCACATGCTAGACATGGAATGTTTCTCCTTCCTGAACCGTGCCTTGGAGAGTGACCTATCCCCTGTTCTCATTATGGCCACCAATAGAGGCATCACTCGGTATTCTTGTTGTGTGTTACCTTTTTTCCTCATTGTCTTAAGTGTCCAAAAAAATGGAAGCGTGGAGGTGCCAACGTGGAGTACAAATATTTGACCTGGAAAATACACTTGAATGTACTCGCAAGTACGTTCAAACGTACTCGCAAATACGTGCGAACATACTCGCAAATACATTTGAACGTCCTCGTAAATACATTTGAACGTACTTGTTACACTGGCTCATTTGAATGACGTAGTGTGATTCAGGTAAATGCTTACAACAAATTGGCTCTGTGCTGCCATCTGCTGGAAGAAAGTGGTAGCTCACCGTTGCTTTTTGAAAAAAATCGATTCGGAACTTTGACATCAATTTATTGAATCTTGGCATATAAAATGCAGATACTTGAGTGAATTGATTCTCTTTTTTTGCACACCCCTAGTACATAACCAAATACTTTGTTGTTTTAACATTTTATTTCAGTCCTATGGTCTGAGTGGTTTGGCTTTGTTCGTGTGTTTCCTCGTACATTTAACCCCTCAGGGGACAAAGTAAGCTGTTGATGCTTATCTCCTCTTTTCATCCCAGCATCCGTGGCACAAACTACCAGAGCCCTCACGGCATCCCCCTGGATCTGTTGGACCGCCTGCTCATCATTGCCACCTCCCCTTACACCGAAAAGGAGACAAAGCAAATCCTCAAGATCCGGTGAGGATCTTGGCTCGTCATTCACCAGCAACTTCGCGTCACTTACCACGTCTACGTGTTGTCGTTTCTTAGCTGTGAGGAGGAGGATGTGGAGCTGAGCGAGGAGGCTCACACGGTCCTGACTCGCATCGGCATGGAGACGTCACTGCGATACGCCATGCAGCTCATCAGCACGGCCGGATTGGTGTGCCGCAAGCGCAAGGTGAGTCTGCCTCATGCGCTGAATTTGACCTTCTCGAAGCTTTTGAACATGGCGTTGATTCATATTTCAGTACGTTCTGTGCAACTTTTGAACTCAACGGCACAAGTCATTGTCGGTGTTTGATTCATGAATTGACCAATACGTTGGCTGATTCAGTGAGAATTGTATGAAAACAATCCTCAGCGCCGTTGCTGTTTACATGTTGACGTCATTAGATCAAAATGATGCCTAACAATTGGTCAGCATGCTTCCAACAGTCTCTTTTCAGAGGCAAGTGGCCACTGAACTGAGTGGGCATGGTTTTATCTCGCAGCAGAGATATGCAGAGACTGGAGGAGTCACAGAAAGACGTAGAACCGCTCCATTCCAAAGTTTAGACAATGTCAATTAAAGTATAAAGGTTATCGTGCATTTTGAAAGTTCACCCGAAATCCAATATCCCAAACTTTTTGTGAGTAATGTAGGCATTGGATTCATTGTGTGAGCGTGTCTTTTTTTTGTCATCCTTAGGGCACAGAGGTCCAAGTGGAGGATATAAAGAAGGTTTACTCTCTCTTCCTGGATGAGGCCAGATCTTCTCAGTACATGAAGGAGTACCAGGAGTCCTTCCTCTTCAACGAAACACGTGAGCAACGCCAGCAGCATGCAATATTGTCTTACATGAGAAAAAAAGTGAAATTGAAGCAAATAATGTGGAACGACAGACACATTTAGACTTCTAATGAGATTTTATTTCCTAATATACCCACAGATTTTGTTCGTGAATATCCTTTTGTTTTGTCTTTTGCAACTAGTAGTGTTACTTGTTTTATCCTTCATGATGGTATAATTTCATTTTCTTTAATGAGATAAAGTAATTGACTATTTGCGAATCTTGGAAGTACTTCACTGCTTTCAATTTCACCGTTCAAATAACCCTTTAAAGGAACTATTTATAGACCAAAATGGTGTTGGATCATGTGTCTTTCAAAAAGAATAAAGCAAATTAAAACGTGAATTGAAATATAATTTCAGTAAAAATGTCAGATTTTCATGAATATTCTGATAACATTTGGTGGGAAAATTTAAATGTTACTAAATTGTCCATAGGTGTGAATGTGAGTGGAAATGGTTGTTTGTCTGTACGTGCCGTGTGATCACAGCTTGGCAAAAGTCAATTGGGATAGGCGAGACTGAATAAGTTGTTTAGAAAATGGATGGATGGATCATGTTTGATTCGGACACCTTGAAAGGAGACGTTTTCTGAATTGTGCCAGATGTTAACAATGTACATCTGCTCTGTCCCCTCCCAGAAACAGCTCAAATGGAAACGTCGTAATGAAGAAGACGCATTTCTTTCGGTGTCCATTTTTAATGTTGTCCATCTTCAACGCAGTTTGTCTGTTTCCAAACTTTTCTCTCAATTTGAATTAAACAACAGGTGACTGGCATGCAATAGTATGGGCTTGTTTGCAGTCGATTGTCTGTTTCCATTCTTTTCTTATTTTTTTTTTTAAATAATTTCCATTATTTGTACTCAAATATCAGATGAAATATGAATATAAAAATCAAAATAAATTTTTTTATCCCCTTGAGCGAGTCAACGTTGTACTGCAGTCGGTTCAACATGGAAACATCACCCCAATTACTTGCGCGATTTCTCTCCATTTATGTTCCAAGTTCACCTTTTTACTTTTCATTGTTTGAGCATTTTTGTCTTCATGTTCATCTCCGAGGCCTTTCCCATGTCTTCTTGGTGAAATTGTCATTCCATGGGTTTTTTTTGTTTTTGTGAAAAAGATTAAACTGGTTTTACCAACTCTGTGTTCTCTTGTCTCACAGCCAAACCCAAACCAGCTACTTTTAGTTCGGAATGATACACTATCTCTCTCTCTCTCTGTTTGTGCAACATCCATATAGTATTTAGTAAGTTCAATTTCCACCTATTTGTTAATATTTGTGCAACAAAAATGGATAGAACATCCACAAAATAAAAACTTGACCCTTTAACTCTCCAGAATCACTGCAAATGCGCCTTTGTCGCATTTGTCACGATCAAGATGCTAAGTTTTAACATTTTTTTTGAAAAATACTACGAGGCTATACATAAGCCCATAAAGCAATCACATGACAAACTCATACTATAAACAAAGAACCCAGTCAGTACTGCAATTACATAAATTGGACCGCAAAGCCATCACAGTCGTACTGCAATACTCGGAACGAAATTTGTAATTACAATCTGCAGCCACACGGTGGCGATCGTACACTGCTAAAACAAAGGTGAATGCCTGCAACAGTACCCAATATACAGTATATAAAAATCGTATTAAATAAAAACGCACAAAAATAATCAGCAAATAAACCAATTGTATTTTTTTCGGGATCAGGGCATATTTCTGCACACAATCCCATGTGTATGTTTTCGTGTGACTGACACGAATTGTCATTGTCAGCACCGGCGTGCACTTGCTAATTCACGCAGCAGGTGAGAAATTCCCTCACACGTTCTTGGCTCTGAACTCACATGACTCACGATAGTGATAATCCCATCAGACCATGGTGTTGGTTCATCATGGGCTACTGTATTTGCGTTTAAAGTCAAGTCAGGACATTTCATTACTATTTTAATAGATGTGTTTAAAGATCAGTGACCGAAGATGGAAACGTTTTTCTTGAGACTTATGGAACCCATTCACACTGTACAACTGTCATTAAAATGTGGTGAACAGCAATTTTATTATTAAGTACAATTCAGAATGTGTCGTCTGGGGTTTGAATCTCGAATCCCCTTATCTTCAGGTATTTCCAGAGCTATGGCGTCATTGAATCCAAACAAGTAAGTGGCAACTGTGCCATGCGTTGTAAGAGTTGAGGGGTTCGTAGTTTTTGATGGATGTCTCAATGTTAACAACGGGCAAAAGGCTGCACCGCAGTACGAACAAGAACACACCCCCTTCGGCAATTAAAACACTTCCTGCTCTCCTTTTCTTCAGCCAATCAGACGCTCTGGCGTCATAGAAGACAAACAATTTAGTGGCAACTGTGGCATGCATTGTCTACCTTTCATTTTCAGTTGCTCTTCACATGCTTAGCACTTCAACAATTTGGGTACACGTATAGTTCGGCCCAAGCTGAAACCAGCTTGCATGCCAACAACTTCAACCCCAAGCAGCAGCAGGAAGAACCCCGGTTGTTGTGGCGCGTCCGAGAAGTGACGCAGGCAAGAGTCGAAAAGTTATTTGCATGCACCTACAACACCTATGAATGGTGATTATGAATTAAGCCACTGAAAAAGAAAAAGAAAACAAAAAACGTCCATAGTACTACAGTAGAAAACCTATTTTTTAATCAAACTGTGGCTGACAACTAGCAGGATGTGACGTTATGTATTACAGAAAATATTACGAATGAGAATATGGATTTTTACGGGCGCTGACAAATCCTTGGAATCTGACTTTTAACATATGAAGTGAACTCTATTGCCGATTTTTATATGTTGCGTTTGTTTAAAAGCAATCACACTTGGGTCTGATACTTCACTTCTGTTGGCAGCTTTTCAGTTTGTGAACACTGGCATATGGTTGCCAAGCTGTACCAATACAATATACACAGTAATGTTTATACATATTTATTTACAGTATCACTCAAATATATTCTAAACTTTATACGTACCTGTGGCAAGAATGCAAAGCATAGGAGAGTCTGTCACCAAAATGCACCTGTGGAATCGATGGATGGTGCAAAGGATCATTATCAACGGCCGCTCAAAACATCTCATTATTCTCTCCCATCTCCTCTTTTTTGTGGGCCTCTTTTTCTTGACAACTGCACCATGTTTTTGTGGTTCAATGAAAAAAATAAGTACAGTATATATGGAGCCTCAAAACCCAATGCAGGCCATTTTTCCAATGCACTTAGTGAATAGATGTGCAGTGCACAATCGCTTGCCACAAAAATTTCCCGAGGGTAATGGTTCGAAATGATCCACTTTAGTCGGCTTTGCCAGCGTCAATCTTTACGTGACAGTTTTATCTTTGTGGTACGCTCTGTTGTCATGTTGAGTACTCCAAAAACTATAAGAGCATTAAGACTTGTGCTGACCTTTTTCCGGGTCTTTAATGTAAAAAATATAATAATATTGGAAAAAAATCTGTGTGTGTAAATTACTTAAGTGAGGAGTGACATTTCTGGAAATCTATTAGTGTAATGTGTGTGTTCACCAACCAAGGGCTGGATCTCTTTCATTACCAATTATAAAATGGACCAGACCTGTCTGAGTGTTGGCAGACTGTCTCCTCCACACAAGTTAATATTTAATGCTTAGTGCTTGGAGGGAGACATTTGTGCTGCTTACGTCCCATAAATCTCACTTCCACAAGGCCGCTATTGGCTGCAGCCTTCAGCAATCGGCCAGTTCAGGGATCGACTGCTCGGTCTAATGAAGGGATACTTTTCTTTTGTGTGTGTGTGTGTGTGTGTGTGTGTGTGTGTGTGTGTGTGTGTGTTTATAGTAAGATAAACAGTGAATGCCTGTGTGTGGTGCTTGTTACTGCATTCACAGCACTGAGCGGTATCACCTCCCCGGTCGGCTCGCTAAACCGTCGGTGCTAACAATCGCAAATGATCAAACCTGTTCGATCGTTACTGTCGTACATGCACATCACGTTGCCATTTTTTTTCCGTTATGTGTGGGTAAATATTAACCAGGTTGGACATTTACGATTGTAGGCCGCAGGATAATGTAATATCTTTCACGATCAGGCCTTTCCTCACTTTGACATTTGTGGGTAAATATTAACCAGGTTGGACATTACGATTGTAGGCCGCAGGATAATCTAATATCTTTCACGATCAGGCCTTTCCTCACTTTGAACAGAAGGTAGGCGGATGGGCGGGGTGGGCTTGGGGGCAATGCTGAAGTTTGTCCCGATTACCGTATTGGCCCGAATATAAGACGGCCCTGATTATAAGACGACCCCCTCTTTTTCAAGACTCAAGTTTGAAAAAAGACTTTTTGAACACCAAATTAATTTTTATACAGAAAATAATTACAGTACATCTGAAACAAATGATTACACAGTAATCCCTCGTTTATCGCGGTTAATGGGGACCAAAACCACCCGCGATAAATGAAAATCCGCGAAGTAGCGACCCTGCCCCTCCATATAGGTACATGTACATAATATTTATAAGGCCAAATTTAATGGTATACATGCATGTTCAAGTAAATTTTGAAGTAATTAACATGACTTAATGCTGTATACTAATAAATTTAAACAGGTATAAGTAAGTTTAGTTTATGAATAACAAAATACAGTAAACATATACATGTAGTACAGTACTGTATATGTTGCTCTATGTGACTCGCTGTTGTTTTGCTGACTTTCGCTGCTTCTCATGGACCTTTTGCGCACTTTTTGCGGACTTAAAAAAAAAAAAAAATTACGAATATGTTTGAAAAAATCCGCGATTCAGTGAAGCCGTGATAAACAAACCGCGAAATAGCAAGGGATCACTGTAACAATATATTTGAGAGAAAAAGCATGTTATTTTGCCTCATTCAAATCTAAAGTGCAATCACATTCGTAAATGACAGTGGACAGCTTATCATCTTATCAGGTTACAAGTTATCATTATTGGTACATGAAAAGGTTAATTTCATTGATCAATATAGTTTACCGACATCCTGCGCATATTGCTTTCTAAACCATCACTGTCATCTTTTAAAATGGGAGCATGGTTCCCCGGTTTGTTACTCTTGCTCTTTGTGTCAGTGTCCGCAGGCTACAAGGCATGCGCAGCATGCTAACATGCGATGGCATTTTGCCTACTGAACAGATTCGGGAGACCTTTTCTGCACCACAGGCTGGCCTAAGCGACATTCCTGTCATGTTCTGCTCTGCCTTGTTTTTTTGTTTTGTTTTTTTTTGTTTTTTGTTTTTTTGTTTTTGTTTCAGCACCAGCTGGAGAGTTGGGCGTGGCCATTCAGCGGTGCACCTGTCTCTTGTCAGGCAATCAAGCTCCAGCATATTTAAGGACTCTGACTTCTTTGTCTGCTTGTCAGGTTATTGCTCTTGATTGCTGTTATTGTCCAAGTGCTGTTTTTGTAGACTTCTTGCTGATAGTTGCTTTTCTTGTGATAGCTTTTGGTGTTGTCAGTATTTATTTTGTCTGAGTATTGTTGACCATTGTTTTTCTTGTTCGTGAGATTGGCCTCTTTTCATTTCGTTTAACAGACACTGCATGTTCTCCTTTAGCTGAATATTTATTCTTGTGATTGTAGTTTGTAGTGTGAGACTGCGCTGCATCATCATGAAAACTGTTCCCAATTCTCACACGGGAGGTGCAACAATCACAAGTCACCATGAAGTATCAATCACAACTCCGTGTTACTGATGTCATGAGATTGTGGTGACCTACCAGATGAAGTGTCCAGGTTGTGTATGATGCTAGTGCCGTATTTTCCGCACTATAAGGCGCACCTAAAAGCATTCAATTTTCTCAAAAGCCGACAGTGTGTCCTATAATCCGATGTGCCTTATATACGGTGTCACAGTCTCTTTATGTTCCCCATTGAGTTGTTTCCCTGTTAATGTTCCTATGCCATCTAGTGATGATTTTTAAGCAGGAACCCATTGTAACGTAAAAGGTGTCTAATTGACACGTGCATTCGCCAACACACACTCAAACAGACAACTACTTTGTAAGCCCTGTGCAGCCATTATGAAATGAAAATAATACCAAAAGCATAGTTAACTACTGACTAGACGAGTGAAGAAGGAGACAAGCAAGACTTCTAAAGATATTTGGCCCCTCGTGGATGTGAGCCCACAAGCTTTGTGTGCCTTTTTGTTGAATCAGTTGTCTTCATAATTGTTGTCTTTCATTTATTGTTTTGTAATGCCACTTGTATTTATATGTTTCGTGTCCGTGCGTGTGACCAGTTCTCATGGCTTTGTTACAGCTGCAGCGTTTATGATGGCTGCATTGTATTTTATTGTGTTGGATGAGCCCTATAATGGTTTAAAAATAGGCCGTTCATTGAAGGTGCGCCTTATGATCCGAAGCGCTTTCTAGTGCGGAAAATACGGTAATTTAAATGCAGCCATCGTGAAAAGAATGACTTCCATCTGGACAGTGTGTTTCTTGTGGAGTTGAGACATGATGATGACTGACGGCATAAAAAGGCATTCTTGTAACAAGGCGTAGAATAGTGCTGACGATTTTAAGAGAGCACGACTGACTGCACTGCTAAATTAGACCTGATGACTTTCAACAGCATCACAGCATTGGGTGGGGAAACTCATTTTCCTCTCGAATGAGGCTTTAAAATGAATGAAATATTAAAATGGATTTCAGCATTTCACCTTGAAGCAAACGTGACCCTTTCAATTCGTGAAAAAAAAAAAAGATTCCACAAAATCATCCAGTCAAATAATGACTACTTTTCACAAATATTTCCTGACACATTTAGCCTACGGTCATTTCCAGCCAGAATTCACATGAACTTAGATTTTTGGCAAGTGTCTGAATAATTTGGCCTCAACTGTAAATTGAATTCTATCCAGCAGATGTAGTGTGGTTAGCGTGGGATTAAAACTAGTGATTATATTTTCTGTGAATCTGCAGCTAGAGCCTGGGAACTGCTTTACACCCAGTTCACATTTGTATTTTTGTTTTGTTGGTGTTATTTTAAACCTTTCCGTAATTTAAAATGACATTTGATTCTCCTTCGGACTCACATAGCAATCGGAAATGAAGACTTCCTAAAACACACACGGTTAACTTTCCAGAGTCAAAATTACTTCACACATTAGATCCGGCATGAATGGAAGTATTGTATACTTTTGCTTGTTATCAACCCACTTGATCATATAGTTCCCATACTCCTATCATGCCTTTATTATCATATCCCTACTGCCATATTTTCATGATCTACGCCGTGTTCCTTAAATGTGATTGAGAGTAAAACAGTGACTGGAATGTGGAGCTCATGAATGGTGAGACATGTGAGCTCAAGTACAAAAAAATAAAAAATAAAATTTCATTTCTTCCATATGTGAAAAGACTGAGAATAACATTCCTCTGAGGTGGCGCTGTGAATTTTGCGGCTTCGATAAGACAAACGACAAGGAACATATGATGAGATGATGTTTTTTTTTAGTCAAACCTGAGCTGGTTTCAGTATTTGACAAAAAAAATCATTTCATGCCTCGATCACTGTTTTAGAAAAGAAGTGTGGAGGTTGGTACTGAAATCATTTAAAGCACAGGTGTCAAACTCAAGACCGGGGGGCCAGATGTGGCCCGCCACATTGTTTTAAGTGGCCCGCGAAAAGAAATCAAAAATGACAACTTCCATGATACTTGCTAAAATGTGTACCAAAATTTCTGATTTTCATATGTAATAAATCAGTCACATATTGTACGCATTTTCTTGTTACCAAACCCCCTCATTACAGTTACTTCAACAATAGTTGAATAAAACGTTATTCTCGACTTCTTTATATCGTTTCAGTCATCACGGCCCTCCAAGGGAAACGGTATTTATAATGTGGCCCGCGACAAAAATGATTTTGACAGCCCTGATTTAACCCGTTTGGAGTTGCATTTTTTTTTTTTCGGACAAGTTTTTAATGAAAGCTTAATCACGGATAATAATGTCAAGCTGAATTTAAAAAACAAAAGTACCCTTCTAGTTGTTTGTGCGCGTATCCGGTGCGACTTGTTCATCTGCTTCCATTCATGCAGAGCCGTTACCATTCATGACCTCAGTCGGCACACACAAGTCATTCACAAAGCTTCTTCGCAGCCTCCGTCTCACGTGTGAGATACACCAAGGCAAACGCTGCCACGCATGCGGCCACGGGCACGTGTTATAAATAGCCTCTGGATGTTTTTTTTTTTTTTTTCTGAATCACTAAACGCTGAGGAGGAAACATTAGTTCTAAATATGGAAACACGAGAGCTAAAGATGGCAACCAAAAGCCAGCCGACATCATTCGCTGTTTGCCAAGTCAAGCGAAAAGCCGCTCATGTTTAATTCAGAAAACTTTGGCGATTCGTAGACTGCGACGTTGAGCCCACTGCGGCGAATAACAAGCCAAGTTACAGCGGCAGCAGTATTCCCTTGTCAATTGACATCACATCATCCTTGTTGGTATGCATGCGAATCAAATGAGTCCCTCACTGGCACAGTATGAAATGAAGGCCCCAGCTGTTGGGCATGATGAGACATCAGTGTGATCTTCCCAACAAGTTTGAGGGCGGGTGAGGGGGAAAAGTCTTCCGCTACTCCCATCGCGGGCTTAAACTATCACTTGCCATTCTTGTCTTGCTCAATCGTTGCCTTTTGTGCCCTCAATGACATTGCTCAACCCACCATGAAGCGCAGCTCTTATTCCGCATGAGGTGACAGCAACGAGGAGGACGACATATCTCGTCTCCTCCGGAACATGTGTCAGCTCCTTTAAGCGCGACGTAACGTATGCGGAGCCTTGCATCAACGCACACGCTGACAACTGAAGGTTACTTGGTTCCTCAGGCCCGATGGTTCACACATTGAGTTTGAATTAAGCTCAAAGAAGTGACGATCGTACAATACAAGAATATGCGGATGCTTGGGAGTCAAGCAACTCAAGAATAAAATGTGTTGTTTGCGGAACTGGTGAACAAATAATTTTCACAGCACATACTGTTGAGTTCCTAAATATTGGAGATTTTCGGGAACATGGTCAAATCCAAGGAGAGCAGAAACATAAAAGTCATTTGTGGGAGTGTTGGGTCCCTATCACCCACGAATGGTGAAGGTTTATCCATACTTCCATCCATTTTCTGATCCGCTTTATCCTCACAAGGGTCGTGGGGGTGCTGGGGCCTATCCCAGCACGTCTTCGGGTAATAGGCGGAGGACACCCTGAACTGGTTGCCAGTCAATCGCAGGGCAAACATTGAGGAACAGCCATCCACGCACACACTCACACCTAGGGACAATTTAGAGTGTTCAATCAGCCTGCCATGCATGTTTTTGGAATCTGGGAGGAAACTGGAGTACCCGGAGAAAAACCACGCAGGCCCGGGGAGAACATGTAAACTCCACACAGGGAGACCGGAGCCGGAAGACCTGGCCGCCTTCGTGAAGGATTAACAAAGTGAAATTTCTCATTCCAAATTTTGATGTCCCAGAGAGACAAATATCAAACAAGCGCATATTTTTGTAAAATGACAACCAAAAACTTGAACTTGATGAGTACAATAATCCCTCGTTTATCGCGGGGTTACGTTCCAAAAAGAACCAGTGATAAGTGAAATCCGTGAAGTAGTGAACTTTATTTTTTTACAGTTATTATACAATACTTAACTATATATACAAAGAAATCAAAGACCAAAACCTGTTTTCAGGCCAAATTACGACAAAAACAAACGTTTTCAACAAATAACTACAATAGTTTTTGGAAATAATGAACTGTTGACACGCGGCGCCGCCAACGCGTTCTGATTTAAAGGGTTTAAAGCATTAAAAAAAACTGCACGAAAAAAATCCGTGAAACAGCGAAGCCGCGGAAAGTGAACCGCGTGAGAGCGAGGAATCACTGTCTTGAAAATCATGTCATGAGTATTCACGCTGCTTGAGTTCAGTTGATTTCAGGCCAGAGAAGTGGATGGGTGAGACATTTACAGTACGAGCATGATCGTGCAGAGCAGATGATCTTAAATTATCTGACACGTTATCACATCTATTTTTTTTTTGAAGCTCAAAGCACCAGGACTGACAAAATATTTGCTAATTCATTCATCCACTAACCCCGATGAAGCTCACAGTTTGAAAGGATTTGCATGTCATATTTTTGAGGATTAAGAACTCTTTGAAGCCAAGATAATATTATGATGCTGATTAATTTAAAAGTTCCGATTGAGAGACTGAAAGAATCTCAATGGTGCTCAAACGAAAAGCTGACGTGGGTCCTCATGAGTTCCTTAACTGTCCAACAACAGGCTCTTGAGAGTCGATGGTAATGACATTTTTTTTTTACAAGGGCTGGTCCAAACAACACCGCCTTTGAACCCTAAACAAGTCGAAGCTTCACATGGCTCGGCAGGGACGTGACCGCCTCACTTTGCCCCCGCGCGTTTCACTAAACTGTCCTCTGTGAGTTCAAGCGCTGATGTGTATATGGAAATTCCACCGCTCCCGAGAATGGCTCCGCTTTTCCTGTCTACGCCCCAGTGTTTCCTGCCCGCATTTGAGATCCGAGCGCTTGACTTTGGGGTACATATTTGCCTGCCTGTGGGAAAGGGTGTGGGTTGGTGTGGGTCATCCACCAACCAAACATTGATTCTCCACTTTGAGCTTCCTGTGGCTGCTATATAATCTTGCCCCTCCACCCCCCCTCTTTTTCAAGCTGACACATTTCAACTGCAGCGCCGTCTTAATGAAAGACTCCAAAAAGCATAATCCCCGTCTTCTTTTGTCACTAACGCAGCATATACTTCACTTTGAGTTTGCACAGGCCTGTCATAGACATATCCATTAGCGCCATTTGCATTCATGTTAATTCACTCTGTCCTCTGTAATGAACATCAACCCAAAGAACGCCTTGGGGTGCACTTGTTCACGTCCCGCAAAGGTAAATATTAAGTTTCTTCTTTTTTTTTTTTTTTTTTGTCTGTGTGGCGAGTCTAAGATGTGTCAGTGCATCTGGACACCCCTCAAGAGACTCTCAAGATTATTTTACAAGCCAGGCCTCACGGAGCCCTGCCTCACTGCACCTGAACAATATACTAGTTCATTCCTGAACTCAGTCAAGCACTGTGGAGCTGTGATTTAAGTCAAGGCTTTGTGAGTCGACAAAGATGTAGACAGGAGAGAGAAAAAAAAAAAGAATGTTTATAGCCACAGTTAAAAAAAAAAAAACAATAGAGTGTGCTTTCATGATCAGACATTCACTTCGATGGAGTCGAACAAGTCAAAAGGAAATTCTGATTACTTTTATGAACGGGGTTAATGGGGGGAATAATAATTCTATGATACGAGGGTATCACATTGCATCGCATAACGTAAAATTTACTTAAGAGTTACATTTGTAATACACTGCACCATACTGGGAGGTGTTTGTTGGTGTTACCGATGTTGTTTTGGCTACTTTGTTTAGCGGCAAATCATAAGAAACAACTCTCAGTATGACCATGGTTCCTTCCTTTCTTCCTTCCTTCTTAACATTCAAATGATCGATCAAGTCACTCTGGTTGAAGGTCATGTACAATCCATAACGAAACCACCTCATGCGTGCAATGATGATCTTCCTCCCTTGTATGATACCAGATGTCTTGTCCCTATTTGCTACCTGGTCGAACTTTGAGATGTGTGCATGCATGTGTTAAAATTCAAAATATACTGTGTCGTATACGTATTTACAGTCATTGTTATACCACGAGAAACAACAGCCGTAACCTTACGACCTGACACCGTGTCAGTGACAATCAAAATGAACTATTTTTATCATTTGTATCACAGCTAAGTTTTTGGTCTCGGCTTTTATTAGAACAAAGTCTCCAGTGAGTCTATGGGTGTGTCCCGGGCAATGACAATACAAATGGCCTACTTTTACTTGAAAGAAGGGAAGCCGTGGAGCAATTGGTCATCTGATTTGAAGGAGTTTAGCGTGCTATTGAAATTGTTTCCCTTTAGTTGTGCTGCTCGTTTCATTACTGACCCCCTTATATGCATATATGTATATATGTATATATTTGTGTGTGTGTGCGTGTGCGTGTGTGCGCATATGTGTAAGTCCCCATCACGCATGTAAAATCGAGTTTTCTGAAGTCCCCAAATGATATGGTCTAACCATTACTTAATAAATTCTGAAATTTAAAGGTGTGTATAGGATAACAAAGCCACCGTGTGCATCCCTGATTTTTTTAAAAAAAAATTTATTTTTTTTTATAGCTGTATGTCATTTGGAAAGGGTGGTCCCCATAAGTGATGAATAAACAAGTGGTCCCCAGAAACCATAAAAACCAGTCTGTGTGTGTGTGTGTGTGTGTGTGTGTGTGTGTGTGTGTGTGTGTGTGTGTGTGCGTGCGTGCGTGCGTGCGTGCGTGCGTGCGTGCGTGCGTGCGTGTGTGTGTGTGGGTCTCGTTCGTCCACACGCCAAATAAATAGATACACGAACAAAATATAAGGTGATTAAATACTGTAGGTTTATTTTGAATTACAGATGTGTACATTTTGTATCAACCCATGACGGGAGCATCACAGTTCAGTTCTATCAGATAATATCGGTTCACACTTCTCTCGGGTCAGCCTGCCTAAAAATAAAAAAATTACCTCTTTGTTTTCTGCTTGAACATCAGAAAAAAAGAACAGGTTTGTTTATTTACATTATTCTTGTATGACAAGAAATTGTGCATTCTCAACACATCACCTCAGTGATGATTAACATAGACTTACGAGATACGACAGATACTTAAGGATTGGTGCGAAATCCACTAAATTTGGCAAATCAAATTCATGACCCATTTGTTGTCCGATGCCATGATGTGAGCATGAAATGACCTCTTGGGGTACAGGCGGGGGACATGGATGCTACGCTATTGTTGAAATAAAATCCCTGAACATTAATGTGCAAAATGGTTCAACCAGTTTTTGGAAAAAAAAAAAACATACAAAATGAAGCATCAATTCGCTGTTCCTTCTGTGTGTAAAATGTGTGAGATAAGCTTGACGAGTTGAGCCTTCGTGAAACAAAATGTCTTTTCATGGAAATACAAAAGGAAGAACCAGCAGGCGTCTCGAAACCCAACCACATGAAACAAAGTGTGATTTACACAAACCTAAGTATTCCCTTTACAGATTCTTCATCATTATGGTCAACAAATAAATACATTGCATCCAAGCCATCACTTTACAATATATTACGATTGCTGCATATATATATATATATATATATATATATATATATATATATATATATGCATATGTATATAGTTCATTAAAACATTTGGTAATAATAAAAATTAATTTCAGGAAGGTAAGAAGCTTTATTAAGAAGATGCATGCGTATAAATGCATCAGGTTGGACACAATCACATTCAGTGAGCTCCACAGAGAGAAGCTAAAGCTAATCATTCGTCACCAAGGACGCAGCCCACACACGCGCACACACACACACACACACACACACACACACACACACACACACACACACCCACACACCCACACACACCACACACACACACACACACACACACACACACACACACACGACCCGTTCGTCATGCGCTCACATCAGTGCTACAAGGACTTCCGCAACGACGCCATCGCTTTTTTATTCCTCCACCAAGGTCAACTCATCCTCATCATGTCTATTTCCTTGCAAGCCTGAAAAGTGCTTCCCCCCCACCCCCAAAACCCCCCTCCTCTTCCTTTTCATGCACCTGTTTCAAAACTTGGACTCTGATTAGTGGCTTTCAGGTTTCCTAAAAAAATTGCATCCACCAGTTACTGCCAGAAAATGATCCTTTGAGCTGTTTTATGAAGATTTTACACTCAAACTAAGGTTTAAATTTTTTTTTTCCCTCCTAGTTGAAGTTAAAAAAATGTGATAGTGATCCTCGCTTATCTGTTGGAACATTTCCTTTTCCTGTCTGGGATTTAGATTTCCTTCAGCAATAAACTAATGGCTGCAGCTCATGGCAAAAGTTCTTTTCTGGTCAAGGCATGAGCTAGCTAAAATATCGACAGGGGGTAGATGTTATTCTATCCAGTGTGGGCTGGGACTGAACTCTTGTCTTTAAAAAGAACCTCTGTGAGGGTATTTTGTCCAGAAATTCTAAACCAAACATCAGAGAGTGAGAAAGCCAGCTCACTG
This sequence comes from Hippocampus comes, assembly GCF_001891065.2. NCBI lineage: Eukaryota > Metazoa > Chordata > Actinopteri > Syngnathiformes > Syngnathidae > Hippocampus > Hippocampus comes. The sequence continues at coordinate 1,498,513 of NW_017806158.1, forward strand.
ATAAGGCAGTGTGGATAAAAAGCTTCCACCCCCCCAAAAAAAAAGTATTGCTTCCCATATACATCAAAACACTTTATACATCCCCAAGTCACAATAATAACGTTCTTTTTTTTTTTTTTTGGGGGGGGGGGATATGTACATACCATAAATTATAAAATATATAATCCAGTGTTTTTTTTTAAAACCACCTCAATTGTATCATTTTGATTCCTCTGAGACAATCACAGGCAGTAACCTCCGACTATTAAAACAGACCTCACATCGAAAAACATCCAAATAAAGATCGTGAAAAATAATTGGCAGAACTTTCTTCCCATCCCGTTCATGCTCTCTGGCACACACGCTGATTTAAGTGCTCCCAGCTAAAAAGGATACGCATCTGAGGCTTGTCGGAAACAGCTGGTTTGCTCTGTGGACAGGAGCGCTTTAAGGCTGATTCACTGACCCGTGTGCAGTAACACTTTTTGGCTCTCGGATGAAAACTATGTTTACACACACACGCTGCGCGGCCTTGCTTGTAAATGCGATCGTGGCGGCCGGTTGATCGCGGCTGTTGCCTTTGTCCCAAGATGATGTGAAGGGATGTACACTTGCGGGTTTTCCCGCGGCATTTTTGAAGTTTGCAGCTTTGGTCTGTTCTACGGGCTTTCGACGGTGAAATCCACGCGTATGATGGAGAAAGCGGAGGGGCTGGAGCTTGCGTTATCTTTTCATTTGAGGGACTGAATGGTGCATGTAAACATAGCCGGTGGTGATGTCATGAGGGTGGTCAGTGCAAAGTCTGAAGGAATGTAATGACACTATGGCACTTGGTGCAGATTTGACAGCCAACTGACGGACAAGTAGACAGACAGACAGACAGGCTAAGACAGACAGGGCAGGTTCATGGTCAGCATTCAGTAGTATGGCATCAGGGGGATGTCACGGAGGTCACCTCCTCCCTCTCCGAGTGAAAGTTCAGCAGATCCTCACAGACAGAGGTGAGGTGGACACCAGCTGTCACGTTGGCAGGCTTTGGCACGCCGCTGGGCACCATCTCACACCCGCTTGTGATTTCCGAGGCGTCACCAAGGAGAGGCAAGACGCTCCCTCGCGTCTCAAGCAAGAGGCATTTCCGCGGGGGCACGTTAAGACGAGGAGCAGCAAGGGAGGATGCCGGCCCTGGAGGACGAGGGCACGGGTGTGGCTTGGAATTTGATCTCCGCGTTGTCATTTCGGTTGCTGCTTTATCGCTGCGTTGTCACCTGGAAGGATGAGAGGAGGCGGATTGCGTGGTTAGTAGTGTCCTCGCCATGGGTTTGTAATTAATGTTGAGGTCCAAAGCTCTTAGGCCATCTGTTCGGACCTTCATGATACAGCTAACACCAGACTGTGACCTAAATATTTTCCCCTGCATCCATAACAACACTTCGTGACCCTAACACCCAAACATGCAACAACAATACCATGCTGTGCAGACACACACATATTGACATCAAACGTACTGTACTTTGCAATCTAAACTGTTAAAAATTGGAATAATAAAGTACACACATATCGAAAAAAAAAGTAAATACACAAGAGAAAGGGAAGAACCGCGCTCGCTTCCTCAAGGTGCCATTGCTGTGATGTGATCAGAATGGATGAGACAGAAAGTGGCGTGGCCCGCTGTCTATTCCGGTCTGTCATCCGTGGCCTGCCTGCCACCGTACACAAACTACAACTGCTGCTACAATGGGATCAGTGCCCGGCAGCTTGGCACAATTCCATTCTTGCAAATATCATATTGACCGGAGATGTGGGTGATTTAATCAGTGTATGAATTAGCCAAGGGTTGGGCTTAACTCTACCAAGATACCAAGGTTGATTGGTAGACACTAAAAGATGCTAGGTTGTTTTCCGAACCCACTCACGCTCATTTTGAGCAAGTTGGGTTACCTTTAGCCAATATTTTGATCCAGCAAGCGAACATTTGATTTTAATAGCTGAAGCTGTTTGCCATATTGGACATTTTGTGTACTGAAGTTTAAGTAGGGTGGCCCGGTGGTCCAGTGGTCCAGTTGACTTCACTGTGCAGAGGTACCGGGTTCAATTCCAGCTCCGGCCTCCCTGTGTGGAGTTTGCATGTTCTCCCCGGGCCTGCATGGGTTTTCTCCGGGTACTGCGGTTTCCTCCCATATTCCAAAAACATGCACGGCGAGCTGATTGAACACTTTAAATATCCCTTGGTGTGAGTGTGAGTGCGGATGGTTGTTCGTCTCTCTGCCCTGCGATTGGCCGGCAACCGGTTCAGGATGTCCCCTGCCTACTGCCCGAAGACAGCTGGGATAGGCTACAGCAACCCCTGTGACCCTTGTGAGGATAAGCGGATCGGAAAATGAATGAGTGAAGTTTAAGTAAATGTATTCTTTGAAAATATCAATGGTGGCAGTGGGTTAACACGACTGGTGTCGTTGGATAACCCAGCATTAGCTTGGTTCCTTTCAGACATAGCGCTGGGTTCGCTATTTCACCCACTCTGGGTTAGTTTTAGCTCAGAGCGTTTCGTTGGATGAGTGAGGAGGAGAACTTAAATGACAACAAGCTTCAAACAAATACATTTGGGGATACATACTCTTAAAGGATCATTCGCAGTCTAAAATGTGATGAACTAGTTAAAATTCCACCGTGGCTACAAATAGATCGGATGATTCCATCATTGTATGGCAGGTTAGTCTTGCCTCAACCCCCCTTCACAGCTTTACTCTTCCTGAGCTAATGGGAGCTGGCGAGGGAATAAAGTCCAATCAAGTTGATGGAGTGGTTTGGGACTGACAGGATGCAGATCATGATTAAAGCGGTTCCTGGCTTCACACTTGGGCACGAGTGGAAGTGTCTGGTGAAAGAGGTCAAATATTTCATCACCGGCACAGTGTGTGACGCACGGTGTCTTCCTCTTTACTGCTGACTTGCGTTCCAGAGAGTTTCTACTCAATGAATGTGTGAAGGCCCGCAGCTGTATAAACACGTCGCTTTAGACGGCGGCGGTAACCGAATGCGATTTTCGCTTCAAGATGTGATTCCCTTCGCGAGCTGCGTGGTTCCTGCAGAAATGAGCGTGAGGTTCTGCTACTGTCAAGATCTCATGCTGACTAGCTTAAGAGTCACTAGCGAGAGGATGTCCTACAGCGCGGAAGCCGAGTCCACCCGCCAAGAATGTTAATTGCCTCTCAGCGTCTAACTTTGGATTCGGCGAGGATTGTCAATCATAGTTTAATCGTTTCGAAGAGTACTGCTTCACTTCATCTTCATTCGTCAGCAAAAAGATGATTGGGAATGCTCTGCCTTGGTACATGTCACGGGCACACACGCTAGTTAACCCTTTCATTCACCCTGTAACCTGATAACATAAGTTGTCCACTGTAGTAACCGCTATCCCTGAAAGGGTTCAACAACCTTCAGCATCATTCAGCTCAAATGAACCAATACGAGTGCTCCGATACTTTTACCAGCTAATTTCTAATCAAGCTAACGCTAACAGTTGCTTGGTTGACAACCACATCCGTGATTATTTGTATACAAAGTTTCAGATAACGTCTAGAGGTCGAATAATCATAGATACTACAAAAGCGGTTTGAGAACATTTGGCTGAATACGATAACCTTTAAAATTCAATTTTTTGTCGGAATCGGTGAGTCAAGAGTTTATTCTTGTAACGCTGAACTGGGCCGGCAACTACATTTGCTTCTCATTGTTCTACTGTGCGGACTTGGCTGCGGCATTGCCCTTTATTGTTTTGTTTTGTTTTTCTTTTTTTTCCCCCCTTAGTTAAAAATTAGAGAGCTTGGGCAACATGTGTGTACATCTGATAAAAAAAAAAAAAAAAAAGTCCAGGAACTGGGGAAGGCTGCTAGCATGGGTCCTGATAAGACATTAGGCAGTGGGTCAAAGAACCGCGCCAGGAATGTTAGACACTCTGTCAGCACAATGCTACTGTAAAGCAATCAGTCGTGTGTATTTTAAGTCTGGATAACCTCACGTCAAAAGGAAGTATTCTGCTTCAAGCCAGACACACTTTGGTGTTCATCCATCCAACCATCCGTTTTCTATACCGCTTATCCTTTTCCGGGTCATGGGGGAGCTGGAGCCTCACCCAGCTGAAGACAATGCCCAGGACTCGTCGCCAGTTAATCAAATAGTAGATAGAAACAGACAACTTTTCGCCCTCACACTGTCACTGGGTGTGAATTGAAGCTATGCTACCTGCATGCAAATGAACCAAAATACGATCAGTGGTGTTGATGTAAAAAAAAAAAAGAAAAAAAAATTACCTTATCATACCTTGACCGAAGTGGAGGGCCGTGAGAGCTGGCTCAACCTGATGAGAGAAAGACAACATTTATGAATGTATATGCCATAAAACAGTTTTGGGTAGTAAAACTTTCATGCACCCTGTAACCTGATCATATTATAAGCTGTCCACTGTAGTAACCGCTGTCCATGAAAGGGTTAATGGCGGTGAAGGATGATATATTTAAAACTAGTCAAACAAATCCGCACTGCAAGCATCAACACTAGCACATATCCCAAAGTGGCTTCGTTTTTCTTTCACCACCCAATCAAGTACGCTGTGTTTTCGAGCTGTTCAGGCCAAAGTGCTCATTTTTTTCCCTGATATGCATAAATGAGTCAAAACAGGGTGGTCATGGCAGTTTTTTTTTTAGGTCATCACTGAAGTCCCCAAAGCAAGCAGTGCTCACACATCATACTGAGCGAAAAAGACGACTGTAAGACGGTGGCTCTTGGTTTACGGCGGCTCTGATATTCGCCATTTTCAACGGACAATTGCAAATGTACCACTTTCCCTTCAGTTGCCTGGAAGTGTTATTCATCCTATGTGGGTTAGTGATATATAAAGCCTCACCCTTTATATATGAGAACACCACAGCACAGCACTTAATTAGACGAAGTGGTGTTCCCGTGGCAATCACAATGACACGTCTCTTCTAATTACAAGCTTACAGTAGCATCAAATTAGGTCCAATATAAAATCAAATTAGGAAACGTTGCTGCATTTGGTCCTAAAACGGTTGCAGTTTCCCGACACCCCGAAATGGATGTGCCCAACAAGTCAACACTGGCGTGGCAGATGAGATCTACTCGCACATTGGTAAATGGAGATCAGGCAAGTGTGTGTATGTGGCGGGGGGAGTGGCTAAGGGGGGTGGCACAATGAACTATTAATAGAAAGAGTGTCGCTAAAAAAAGCAAGGAGCCTAGAAATTTAAAAAAAAAAAAAAATGCTCCTTGAAGCTGGAAATAGATGCGCTCCAGTGAGTATACTAGTTCAGCTCCGCCGCTTTTTATAAATAGCTCAGTATGCGACGACGTACTCAAAGAAGGGGAAACGGCGCTCTGTAAAGTCAGCTGGAATTGATCCAATCAGAGGCTTCATAGCGTGAATGTAATCTATAAATATCCGCCGTGGAACAACCCTTGTCGTACAAAAGGTGTCACCGTTCTTGGTCCCCCCCCCCCCGAGGAGACAATGTTACATAAGAGGCTGCTGTTGTTGAAGTTTTCCTTCACTTCGATGTCTTGTGCAAATTTGTGAAAGGGGAGCGACTATGTATTAGACTATGTGAGGTCTGTACCGGGATGTTTGCTAAGCATAAATACTTGGAGCTGGTGTACAATTAACCTGTGTGTGGGTGAGTCCACCCGTTCTCCCTGGCGCTTGTCTTTATTAGGGTCATGGCTGAGCTGGAGCCTGTTTGACTTTGGGCGAGAGGTGTGGGTTCACCCCGGACTGGTTCCCAGCCAATTGCGGGGGAACGTATATATATAGACAAACAGCTATTCACACTGATGCTTTCTAGCATGTTGGACCAAAAGTCAATTTGAGTTTTTGTGTGCGTTTTGAATGAAAAATGGATTGGATTCTGCCATATTTCTGTTGGATAAAGTGATAAGAGAACGCAGCACTTTGGTCTATTTTATCTCAACGGGACTACAGACTAGTCGTGATAATTACTGACGTGACTGCCGTCTTGGGGTTTTGTTCTGCATATGTTGCCTTTTTGTGTTTTCCAGGAGCAGAGCCCACAAAAACCACATCACAGCTAACGTATGGCCGTCATAGACCTACTCCACTCTCAGACCTCTGTAAAATTATACATTTAACAATACACAGAGGGCATATTAACAGCTTGGAATGGTAGCCTGACAGGAGTACTTCAAAGTACTGTACATGAGTCTTTCCACAAAGCCTTCCCAAACGTTTCCCCGTGGTATTACTTTTCAAGCTTTTACAATCGCTAATAGATTTTTTTGTTTTCCATCTTAAGCGATAGCAAATGTCTCAATTCCCTTCGTGAAGTGGTTCAGCGTGGGAACAAGTACCAAACGGCGAAGAAGACAAAGAGGCTGACTGACCGGAGACAAGATGTCAGGCGTCAGACTGCCATCCTGTCTAAAAAAAAAAAAATGTCCTTCATCTTTAATAGGAAGGAAATAATTTCTGCGAGCGCAGGCAGCGGGGGAGTATGTCAATTAGATAAAACGTCAGACAAAATAAGCAAGGAAGAAAAATACATGAAGTCATACCTCACCCCCTTGCTTTTAGCCTTTTAAGGCCATGGGGCAGCTGCGTCTTCACAGTGGGGTGTTAGAAAAAGAGTGCTCACTATAACGGGTGGCAACCGGTAGAGAAAAATAGATCAAAATAAAAACAAAATAAAGATGGTTAAAACGGCAGGGTCAGCACTTGAGGCTTTTGAGTTGACTGACCTTCGTGTTCAGTTTTGATCACGTGCTGTACCACTGTTGGTTTGTGTGTTCGCTTATCCCTGACGACAACAGAGTATTGCTTTTACTGATTCCCTGATTTATTCTTTTTCTCGTCTTTTATACTCAGGCATGACCATTTTTAAAACACACATTACAATTTATTGATTGGTGTCAGGGTCATGCTGGGATCAAAATTAGGCCGGGGGATAGTCGTCGAGGGGGGTTGTGCGGCTGCCATGCTCTGAAAATTTCTTGTTGATGGGCCGTCACACGCCGAAACGTAGCCGGCAACGCTATGCAGCCGTCACATGCTGAAACGTAATCGTTGACGGGGTTGTGGAGGACAATTGCTAATGTCCGTGATGGCTAGGACGAGCTAGCCCATAAATACACTGGTCGTTCAGGAAAATCAACATTTTACCGAACCTCTCGAGGGCTCCAAGCGGCCCTGATTGCTATCTCCATTGTGCTGGTCAAGTAGGCGTATGGTGGCCTTTAAGGGTCAATAGTACGTTATTGTCGTGGGGTTTTGAGTTCCTGGTAATGGAATGTGTTCCAACTATTTTTTCAAAAATGCTCAGTAAACCAGTACTAAACACTCATAATTCCATTTACATATGCACAGAGGAGGTCCGTCAGTCCGTCAATGTTTGCGTTAGAATTTCAGGCAAACCCACATGGGCCCAGTCCGTTCCTCGTCGGCGACAACCAATCGGCGTTGACAACGTAATTTTCACGTCACATACAGCCACCGCGCAAGCCGACATGCAGCCGAATGATGTTGATTGGTGAAATAAAAATAAAAAAGCCAGTTTCCATTCAAAAAGAGACGATGAGTTCTCAAGCGTGCGTAAAATGCTCAAAGCGGATTTCAGCACCATCATAGACGAAAGTGCTTCCGTATTCCAGCATTGCCAAGAGCCACTTACTGATTCTGAGCCTTTTCTCGGTCATCCAGAAAGAAGAGCGCGGTGGCCAGGAAGAACATGCCCCCCAGGACAATGATAAAGGGACACAGCATGAGGGCGTAGCCCAGGCTGAGGAAACGCCACAGCGACGACGTCGCGTAGCTCTGACGAAGGCTGTCGGAGATCTGCAGAGGGCAACACGCCAGAAGAGAAAAAAAGAACAGCTTTAACGGATGCAAAATGGAGTTCTCTTGGTTTATACAAAGAACCCGCATGGTTACTCATGAGAATAGATTCAAATCAACCTTCTGCATGACAGTGCAGACACCATATCGACAAAAGTATTGGGTCTTAGGTTCTCTCAGGCCAAAACAAAATGCATGCCTTGGTGAAATTTCATCCTCGAATAGAAAATGGCCTTCTCCAAACTGTTCCCACAGATTTGGATGTATAGAATTGTTCAAAATATCCTGGAAAAATGAAAACAGATGATGTTTGTCCATATAGTGTCATGCCATGGGAACACACGCTCAAAGAATAACACAAAGAGGAGAACAGGCCTCAGTGTACCTCCATTCATATCTCGAACACAGTGACAAATGTGATGGAGAGGCTCGTTGCTTTAAATAGATCGGTAATTATTCAGAGGCATGCAAAAAAAGGAACAAGAGCTTCTTGTTAGAGAAACGACAGTTTCCAAGAGGTCAAAAGTTACCCTGGGTGAGGCGCATGGATTTTACAGTATGTTCACGTCAGCAAAATGAGATCCTCTATGGAGGGAGCTGGTGAAGTGCTGACAGGAGGACGCGTGCATACCCGGTGTGATCGTCTGTGTGCCCGATGTTCATTTTCAGCAGCCCGCATGTGTGTTAGTGTCGATTTTCTTCACGTGTGTTTCCCGCGACAATAAATGATTGCCCTGAGCCAATGCAGCCTGGCTAAAAATACAGAAACAGCTGCCCGTCTAATTATATATATATTTTTTTTTCTAAGGAGATTGCTGATAGATTGTTCCTGGTGCCTCCCACTCGCTGCGCCGGCGGCCATGTCTCACTCATATAGAGTCTATAATGTGCGTCTGCTGGGATTCTGATGTGACAACTGCGTACATGCACACGACGACATATTGGCGAGAGAATAAGAGACGTTGCATTGGAAGTGGCCGCGAAGTGACATATTGGCGAAATTTTATGAAGGGGTCCGACCAATTAGAGCACAGCTCTCAAAGTCAAGGCCCGGGGGCCAGATCTGGCCCGCCAAATCATTTTATGTGGCCCGCGAAAGCAAATCAAGCATGTCAAGTTCCATGTTGCTTGCTGAAGTCTGAACCAAAATTTCAAATTTTCATATGTAATCCACAATAACAGTTATGTTGCTTGACTTCTGATTTTAAAACTAGTTATTCATCAATTTGTTGTGCGCCGTGTATGCAATATGTGGAGGCGATTAAACATTTGTATGGTTTCCCAAAATTCATAACGGCCCTCCAAGGGAAACCGTAACTACAATGTTGCCCGCGACAAAAATGAGTTTGACACCCCTGCTTTAGAGGCTGTTACCTCATACAAAAAAATCCAAAAAGCACCTCTGTCGCAGCTTTCACGCATGTTACTCAATCACGGGATCTGCACGGGGCGGCTGTATACTGTATCTGCTTGCGCTCAGTCAGCGTCACGATGACTCCATTGCACTTGTGTGCGAAACCTCAGTTTCGGAACTGAGGCGGCGAGTAATGACGCACTTGGAGCATTGTGGCTCTTGTTGGTCAGTTGTGTGAAGCCCTGGGACTTTCACTGCCTCGGCCAGATGGAAAATGTTGGGTGCTTTTGGGTTGAGAATTCTCATACAGCCGAATGTAGTTAGATTACTAAAGATTTTACTGTGCATTCTTTTAAACATTGATAATGGGAAATGAATCGTGTTTGGTATTTGTGGTGGTTTGCAGCAAATTGAGCCATTTATAAGAAGATAGAAAAAAAAAGTTTATTACACCCTAATCATTGATACAGTATATATAATCTACTTCATCGCACAAAAGAAATTTTAATCCTTTCCAATCCATCCATTCATCATTCATCCACTTTCTCTGGCGCATTAGGTGACACTGTTTTCAGATTGAACCGCAACTCCATCATTCCTCGTCAAGAAAAATATGGCTGATAATAAATGAAAAGAAAAATGCAGTGTGAAAGAAATATAGTGAAATATTGCAACATTATTCGTCATCATTTAATTTAAAATCGCATCGGAACAACAATAAAAACACTTTTTTTTCGAATGTTGAAATTATTGGTTCTTCACATTTTAAGGGCTCAGAAAATGGTTAGCTTATGATAAAAATGTGCTACGTGACTTGAAATACATTTTCAAGTATTTATGCGGCGCAAAGTGGCAAGCGCCGCCGCTTCCCAGCAAGATAATTCTGGGCTTGTATCTTGGGTCTGGTATTTCGAAAGGTCGTTTGCATATTGTCCCTGTGCTTGACCACTGCACCAAAACATGCATCTGAGGTTTATTTAAAACTCTAAATTGCCGACAGGTTTGAATATGAACGGCTATCACCCACCCATTCCAGTCCAGTGACTTGAGTGATCACAACCTTTTCATGCTCAGGATACGCAGTACAGGAAAGGCATGAATAATAAAAAAAATAATAATAATTCATGCAGATTCTAAAGTAGGCCGAAAAATGCGAGTGGGGTTTTTCTTCAGTACTAATAAAGTGATCATTTTGCTTTGATTCTAAATCGAGCATTCAAATTACTTTTCGTCTTTTGAAGAGCTTGTCAACCGCTGGGAATTCCTTCATTCTTGTTTGCTCAGCATTAAAAAAAAAAAGTGGGAGCGCTCCAGAACGGTTTGACAGCTGTGACTAAGAATCAGTCTGATTCAAGAATCAAAGACTTCCTGACCAAACCCCCTGTGAGCATTCCGTACAATTACACAATATGCGATGTACATCTGTCAGGAAGCTATTCCGCCGATAAACAAAGTGGACTCCGATATCCTTGATGTCACGACAGCGTTAGCGGTGACTCATGTTTTTGTGTTTTGTCATGCAAACAGTTCACTGTTCTTTCCTGTGTACTTTGATGGAGTTACATGTCAACTTTAGTTCTGGTCATCTCATATTTGGAATGACAAGAATGCTTGTTGACCAAATAAGGTGGGTCCTTTTTTACACTGCACTGAGCACAAAACACAAGATTCATTCTTGTCCACCTGAACACTGTTCTGTGCGCGCGCGTGTGTGTGTGTGTGTGTGTGTGTGTGTGTGTGTGTGTGTGTGTGTGTGTGTGTGTGTGTGTGTGTGAGGGAGCCGCCGGGTGTGACAGTTAGAATAACTCTCTGGACTCTCGTCTTCTGGAACATTTCCTCGGAAAACCAAAACTCCAATGAAACAATGACGACTCAGAGCTGAGAGGAGCAAAGCTCACGTTGTGTCCTTTTGCACATTCCAGCTCACATCCACACCCTAGTGCGAAGCTCAACTTTTAATTTCACTGTGGGAGAGAGTCTTACCAGGCCTATTAGGTATGGACTTCCTGCATCACCGAGTAGGTGAGAGGTGAAGCTCTGGAACGCCACCGCCGTTGCTCTCCGTGTGGGAATCACCACAAACTGCACAGAGAAAGGGGCAATGAGCAACTTGAACGACTGTGTCAGGTGATGAAGAGATAAATTCTCTATTGCACACGTATCAATGAATAATAAACCGATGAGGTGACACACCCCGTACATGTGAGTTTAAATCACTTGCTATCAGGACTCAGTTAAAAAAAAAAAAAAAAAAATGCTACGGTCAAATTATTTGATGGTGTCAGTCAATGTTTATATGTACACACTGTCATGAGCTGTGTTTTTTTGTTTTTTAGATTGTATTTGACTTTTGGCTTGTCATGTTGTGTTTTTTTTTTTTGTAGTTCATGTTTTGTCCCGCCCACTTTATTTTCCCCGTCTGTGCTCGTCAACTAGGCCCTCGTGTCTTCTAATCAGCTCGCTCAGCCACACATGTCTTGCCCAGGTGCTCCTCGTTGTCTCGTCACTTTTATGGTATTTAGTTCCTTGATTTTGCGCCGTTTTCAGGTCATTGTGTTTGTTGATTCTGTTGCTGTCAGTCCTGTTTGACGCCACGTCATGTCTTGATTCCGTTTGTAGTTAATTTGTGCCCGGTTTTGGTTTGTTGCTTTGAATGTCATTTTTAAACTTTGTTCATTGAGTTTTTGATTCCTTCCAGTACCTTGTTTGCCTTTTTGCTCTTTTGAAATAAATGTATTTTTTGAGAGCACTCTGGCCTTACTTACTTGAAATTTGTGTCCCTACCAAGTATTTGAAAAAATAATTTGTTTATTCATATTTGTTTTGGGTTTTTTTTTTTTGAAAAGGCACAACAATAACAACAGGGAATTGAGAGAATGGTGTGATATATTAAAACGAGACACGTGGCAAGAGGATTGGTGTCGTTCGCATTATGCCTACACTTATGTGACAGAATGTTCTAGTACAATTGACACCTTTATCGTAACGGTGAGAGTTTAATCCTGGAAAGTTCATTTTTCCATTATTTTCTATGGCAGGGTGCCAAACATACGGCCCACGGGCCGGCACCGGGCCCCAAGGAGGTTCAATCAGGCCGGCAGGATAATTTAAAAGTGAAAAAAATGTGTGGATTAAATTTAGATTAATTATGCACATGTGTAAATGGTTTAAGAATTCCTTTCTTTATAAATCTCGTTTAATCTTAAAGTGCATTACTATATTTTTCCAATACCAATTACTTGTTAAAGTTTTGTGCCTTTGTGCAAACAGTGATGATCAGTTGCAATGCATATATGTGAATGATAAAAGTAAATTGCACATTTGTCGAAGGAAATCTAAGGTGCTTCATGAAATGTTTTGTAAAAGATATGTTCATTAAATTTCAACATTTTCCTAATATTGTTGTGCTTCCTGAGACCAAAACAAAGGAAAGACATATTTTGGTTAATTATAGCAGAGTATGCTATAATTTTAATGGTCTGGCCCACTTGACATGTACCGAGGCCGTATGTGGCCCACAATGTGAAATGAGTTTGACACCCCTGTTCTATGGCATGTTTCTTTGTTGAAAATACGGAAACCTTAGTATATGTCAAAATGTTTTTTGTTCCGCTGTCTCATGCTGTAACGTTATCAAAAAGAGAAAACTTCCAAAATGAAAAAGCGAAAGGCCAAAAGAAAGAACCTTTTTTGACCACCCGGCTAAGTGATTATAAACAATTGGAGAACATTTACACTCAGGCGGGACGAAACAAAGGTCGAGTTTGCGTGAGGATGAAAGGCCAAGTACGCGGAAAAATACATTTGAAAAAGAACCCAGGTTCGTGCGGACATCTCATCCGCCCTCACAACTCAAAATACAACATGGGTATTTGTAATTAAACTGGTAAAATAACAGAATTCCCGGAGACGCCAAAGGGTAAGTATGGGTTTTGAGTACTCACCATTAAAATGTCTGCCGTTATGGCCCAGTTCAAGAAGAGCAGCGTCTCTCCTATGAAGATGCAGACCTAAATAAAGAGGACAACATTTAGCATTATATAGCCGCCGGGGATTAAGAGCGACCGATTTCCACTGTGTGGTTTGCGAGACACAAAGCCACAAGAAGACTTGTACATCATAGCTGCTGTGTGTGGGCATGCCCTGCTATAATACAACTGCTTGGGTTGCTGTGGTTGGAAAAACATGTTATTAAGATTTGGCTCGATTGTACGCAAAAACACGCAGGTCTTCAGTTTGATTTTGATGAGACAAGCCGAAAAACTGCATGGATGATAACGATTATATGCCTTGCCCGTGTGTGTGTGTGTGCGTGTGTGTGTGTGTGTGTCTGTGTGTGTGTGTGTGTGTGTGTGTGT